>NC_133351.1:19003800-19603800 GCF_030506205.2 Paramisgurnus dabryanus
ACAGATGTTCCAGTGTAAAACCCTGTTTCATTTAGAATTACAAAAATCTTTGGAAAACAATAGGTCTGTATTATTTCATTACTTTATTATCCAGTCTCAACTTTATTATGTATAGAATTTTCTAAACTGTTAATGTTTGTGTTCTGTGTGCAATTTGGCGCTTTAACATTTATAAAAATAAAGTATTAGATACACATTACAGTGCATAAATCTCATAAGCATTTCACATTTGTTTTTGTGCATAGGTTAAGTAAATCATTTAATTGTGCATAGCTTACGAAAAACCCAAAGCCAAAGAAAAAAACAGATAGAGAAGCGTTGGACTGTATTGCAGATGAGTTATATTGCTGCTGCTGCATATATATCTCACTCATTTTATTAACCGACTGACGTTCCTCAAGGTTCGCAGATCATGGTCTCCACAACAAACTTGTTTCCAAAGTGACGAATCTTGTGGCAGTTGAGAACTTCACGCTTCTGCATGCCTGTGGGTAAAAAAATGCAATGATCAGAAGTGTTGCAGCATGCAGTCTGTCAATCTACATTTGCTTTCTATCAAACCAACATGTTTTAAAGATAGGCGTCCACACGGATATGATGCATTATATAAAACAAAGTCTTTTAAATGGTCACCACTTTTAAAAAGCACATTAGGTGGTCGAATCCCATTTTACAACAGCACCAGAACCCAACTTACTTCAAATCCAATGATGTTTGGTTTAGTGTTATATGATAATATCAATATTCTTATACTTGTGTGTGCATTTACCCAGTATTGTGTCTCTGCGTTGCAGTCTGTACATGTCTTTGCCCTTGCATAGGTTATTGATGTAAAGACCCAGTTCACTGGTGCTCTCCAACTTGTCTGTCACCAACATCTCTTCATGCACCATATAAGACTGAGGAAGATAAGTTCCTGCCTGCAAACATACACATAAAAACAATGTGAAGAATGCATTTGTGTGAAAAAGTAATATATGCAGTAACAACACATGCACTTCCTACATTGATGTTGACCAGAAACTCTTGAAAGCTCTTGGGTGGCATGACGATCGAGGTGTTCAGAGTAATGATGTAGCACTTGTTCAGATCCAGGTCCAGATATGCAGTCAGCATCTAAACGCATTAAATCAAGCAGGGTTACTCACAAAAAAACAAAAAAAACAAAAGTACAGCAGCAAAAATAACGCAATGTTTACAGCTACATTGATTTGAAGTAATCTAGCTCTGTTGTTTAGAGAGAAAATATCATGTTTCTGGTCTGAGATATCTTGATGAGCATTATAAATGGACTGTCTAAACTAAGATTGGTCTTACTGTCTAAACCAATCCAGCTGTAAGAATTTAAGCCTTCGAATAAACAGAAAGATACCGAAGTCTGTGCGTATAATTGAAATACACGCGTGTGTCTGTGTTTTCTTACCTTACTGAAGTCATGCACGATATCAGCTGGGTCGCTCTCTCTGAACTCAGGGACTGGAACTCTAATAAATTCAACCTCATCATCATCCAAAAAGGTCACATTCTCTTCGATATACGTCAGCGGTATATCCTCATCCATCTCTTCATTCATCTCATAGTCTTCATCAATGTATCCCACCCTACAGTAAAACCCACCGTCCACTCTCTCCTGTGTGGCCAACAGAATGAAGTCAACATTAAGGTTTCTCACTGGTTGAACTAAACAACACTTTACACATTATGCTAAGGGGAAATCAATTATTTGTTTTCTTTATAGCATGTAAGTGACATGTAAGGGATAATATATAGGGAGAAAGTTGTTATCGCAAAAAAAGGCCCCAACAGTGTGATCAGGACGCTAAGCGGAGGGTCTTGTATCACACTAAAGCGATAACAACCTGCTGCCTGTACATTATGCTGTTATTTCATGGCTATTTATCTCAAAAGTAGGGTAAGGAACATTAAATATTGATTGGAAATACTTTATTTCCTTTTTTTTAACGAATACAAACCTTTTTACTTTGTTTTATGATAAGACAGGACATTTACACCGCAAAAATGACTTATTTATTATTTTTGTCTTGTTTCAGTAGAAAATCAAAAAATTCTTAAATTAAGATGCTTTTTCTTGATGATCAAAATGACCAAGAAAAATAAGTCTACTTTTAAGATAAAAAATATAAAATGTAACAAGCTAAAATTTAAGCCAATGGGGTGAGAAAAAAAATCTTGAAATAAGTTACCTTTTTTTACACTTAATTTAAGCAAAAATTGGCAGATATTTTTGCTTATTTTAAGCACAAATTCACTTGAATTGTATATTTTGGTCTAAAAACTAGACTTATTTATTTGGGTTATTTTGCTCACCAAGAAAATACCAATCTTGATTTAAGAATTTTTAGATATTTCTACTGAAAACAAGACGAAAATACTAAGTAAGAGAGTCGTTTTTTTGCAGTGCTAATGTCACAAACACGCTATTTGGTTTAACCATTTCTAAATATAATGTCATATATTATATAAAATGTATATAAAAATATATGTTATAAAATTTTTATATTTATATTACATTTTTGTGTAATATTAATCTGTACCTGTCAAAATGATTTGCAGCCGTGTGTTTTTAGTTTCAGGCGGTTGTTATCTCATACAGAATAGCATATATTGCAAAGTCACGACTGGTCAAACAAGCATTTACGAGTACCGTGTAATAATTGCTGATGATTTCAAGTTTTTCAAGAAACCGAAGCAAAACCTGACACAGAATGAACTTCTAGGAAAAGATCTGTAACTTCTGCTTTCAGAAATGACATAGATTTTTTTTAGAAAGTTTTTTAACAGTTAGTTGGCAATATTCACAAAAGTATAATAATCTTTTAAAAACAACCTAGACGACTGCTAAGCTTTTTAATCACATATTTCATGTGTCCTATCATGCTCTCAGTCCTTTACATTGCTGCTGGACGACTTTATGCCACTCCTGAAGTTTGCTTTTGTTGTTGTTCAACAAACACTTTACAACAAACACTTGTCACATTACATGGTGAAATGACGATTAAAGGCAAAACTGGAATGATCTATTATACGTTTCCACGGCTGTATGTATGATTTGCTTTAGGATTTACACAATAACTGATTTTGCTTGCGTTTCATGAATCAAGCTTTCAATATAATTAATTCTCATTATGTATTGAACATAATGAGTTTTAATTGATTAACATTGTTCATCAACTTTAAAAAACAAATAAATGCATTAAGGGGTAGTTTCCCGGACAGGGTTTAGATTAATCCAGGACTAGGACTTTTTATATTAGGTAATTTAAGACGTTCTTACAAACAGCTAACAAAAAACACTACAGGTGTGCATCTTAAGACAAAACAATGTCACCGATATATGTTAAAATTAAACAGAACAAGGTGTTTTTAAATGAAAGTAGCTCAAACATGCACTTTAATCTGGGACTAGGATAAACCATGTCCGGGAAATTTCCCCTTTATACGCATTACGGGGCGGTTTCCTGGACAGGGAAACTGAAAACAACTTGCACTAACATATCTTAAAATACATCAGTGCCCTTTGTTTTGCATCAAAATGCATGCCAGTAATGTTTTTAGTAAGGCATGTTTGTTAAAACGAGTTATATTTCCTAATTAAACTAAGACCTAGTCCTGTCTTAAAATAATCCCTGTCTGGGAAACCACCCCTAATTTCCAAATTAAACAACATAAAAGACTCTTGACCTTGCATTTGTTATAGCCTTTTGTTAACTGTAATATTTAATTCCCACAATTTCTATGTATTGTGGCACTTCGGTTTTGTTCTCACAATGTCAGCTTAAGTGCAGTTCTGCACAAGTAGGCTATTTTAAATAAAATGTTTGCTTCTTCATATGGGGTTTAAAATTGTCTTTTTTCCCTAATTTTTAAACATTCCTTAAGGAATGAGATTTTGTTTTTTGAATATTAAGTATGAGGTCATATTCTTAAAGGCTAGCATTTTACTTTTAATTCATTTAAATAATAATTGAAAGTTTCTGGCTTAAGTCCCAGCTGAGGTAAATTGCCCTTAACAGTACTAGTGCTATGTGTGTTTGTGTGTGAATGCCTAGATGAACTGGCCATCTATCCAGTGTATACCATGTCTCCACTTCGAAATGCTGGGAAACCCATGTCTCCACTTCGAAATGCTGGGAAACCCTCCAGACTGTCATGACCCTGCAAAGGATAAATTGGATTGATCAAAAATAATTAAATTAAAACTGAAAGTGTTAAGATTTGCATATTTAAATAAACATAGTATTTAAAATGTCTGAAAAATACAGAAATGGTTTATTCAAGTAAATAATTAGAATTTAACTGTTGTTGATTGTACTTGATTTATAACAAGGTTTATCACCTTCAAAGTTTTTATTACATGTCAAATTAAGACAAGCATGATAACACACATCTACAGATCAGGTCATCAAATTTTGTTTCTGACACTTCTATGGTTACGGTAACTGTCTTACCTCATGCACATAGTACCTAAACAGGTAAGCTCCGCCCACCACTAAACCTGAGAGCACGAGAGCCAATCCCAGACAGAAGCACAAGCACCACACCCTAGACTGCTGACGCACAAAAGCTGCTGCCTCTGGATCCTAGAGAGCAAATGACAATATCGTTACATGAAAATGTTACTGACAACTTTTTATATAGAGGACACACCTGAACTTACTGTAAACAATACATTTATAATTCAAGATTAACTAAAAGGTCAGATTAGGAGCTGATTTTAAAGAATCCATCTTTACTATATACAAAAACATTAAAAAAAAAAAAACTAGAAAAATGTGTTGTTGTGATGTTTTACAGTTGACACACATCTCTGTGTGGGGTGAATGAGTGGAAATGAACAATGTGTTTGTTTGTTTGTGATCAAGAGAAGGATTCATCTACAAATAAACAATGCTTGAAACAAAAGATCAGGCCAACGTGTGGATTAAACAGAGGCAAAGCTACTAATACATGAAAATATGAAAGTTATAATGAAACTTTTTTTTTTACAAATGACTCATCTGTGGTCTAAATTATATTTTTAAAAATCGCTTCCGATTGCTGGTATGTGCTATCGCAGCTCATTTTTGTTATTTGTTTTATTAATATTTGTGTTATGTTCTTTTTTATTCTAATATCTGTGTGTGTGTGATCAGAAAATGCCTTTTACTTAGGTTTAAGATGTTAATGAGCATATCTACTGGACATTGATTATTCTCGTCTTTGGTAGCTCCTAAAGGCTTCATGTATAAAAACAGCACCACGTCAGCGTAAAGCACACAGAACCGGAAGCGGTCTACTGTGTTTAACAGGAATGCGGAAGTAAGTTGCTCATATACCCTATTTACTCGAAATTAAGTCATGACGGGGGAAAATAAGACAATCGCTAATTCTGTTTCATTAAGCTCTTTCACACAAAAATTTCGGTAAAAACCAAAATTTTAGCAGTAAATAAATACACAAATGTGCTGTTTACACACGCAATGACGTTCTGTCTTTTTACCAGTAAGACATCATTCACACATCAGTACCAAAATACCGGTAAATAGGCTTTATGCCCAGCTGCACTACTTCCTGAACTTCAGCCAGCTCCTTGTTTCCTGTCTTCCATTATTGGACAAACTGATTAACCCAGGTGTGCCTGACCTCAGTAGTCACAAACAAACTGATTAATCCAGGTGTGCCTGACCTCACTAGTCACAACAACAATAATCAGACACACCTGGATTAATCAGTTTGTCCAATAATGGCAGACAGGAAACAAGGAGCTGGGGCTGAGGTTCAGGAAATAGTGCAGCTGGGTATAAAGCCTATTTGATAAGAAAGCGGAAGTTACCTCTAAACTGCCACGCGACGAACAATATTGCATTAGGCGACGTCAAACTGAACCTGCGTCTTAAACAACAGTACCGTTTGCACATTAGGCTCACAAAGGGTGTGCTAAGGATGTCTACAATTCGGCAAATAGATGGGAAGCTGTTTTAAACAACTTTGCTGAAGAAATGTGCTCGACTTTTAAGCAGTGCGTGTTTGGAAACATCTGGAAACAGTGCGGGTGTAAACGCGTTATCTGTATCAAAACATTATGATTGGCCAGAAGCCGGTAATCTATATGTTTTCACACATAGCGCTTACAGGTAAATTACTGGTAATTTTACAACCTCTCTTACTGGTAAATTGGCAGTACTGATTTAACAGAAAGGTTCTGTTCACACATGACCTGCTAACTGCAATTTACCAGTAAATAACCAGTAAAGACTGCATGTGTGGAAGGACTATTGTGATTATAACATAATGACAGACTGAAAAAAATTCTGCGCTAAGTTAGAAGAAGAGAGCTGACCTTTACCCAACCTACACCCTAAATGTGCAATCCCCTCCATGCAAACATATTTAAAACATTGTGGCAAATGCCAAATGTCATCTGCATTGAGACACACTCTTAACTCTTTCACCGCCAGCATTTTTAAAAAAAGTTGCCAGCCAGCGCCAGCGTTTTTCATGATTTTCACCAAAGTTTAATGCCTTCCAGAAAATGTTCTCCTTTAAATATATAAACATACAATATACCAAATGAAAGAACAGACCCTCTGCTTTCAAACAAAAAAAAACCGTTTCATCCTACCTTTAGTGGTTCTTTTGCAATCAGCTTTTGAATATGGGTAGGTTTTTGCAAAAACACCATATTTTGAGCAAAAAGCAGAGATAATTCCATTTTTATGACAGACTTTTCATAGAGATCATATTCAGAGCGATCTTCAAAACAGACACGGACATGCAGCAGCTTGCCATAGGGCAATACTTCCGGTTTTAAAAAGTTGCGGAAGGGCGCCACCTGGTGGATAATAGCGGTATTGCGGAAAGACGGAAAATCTCGTCATTGGCGGGGAAGCGTTTTCTCTTAATTGACGAGATATCTCGTCAATGGCGGGGAAAGAGTTAATAAAACCAGAGAGGATCGGATGATAGAAACGACTGCAAATGGTGAATGGCAGCTACTGTACGAGCTCAAAACAAACTATCTCTTTATCGCTTCTGGTGTCAAGTCATGGGGTTTTTCTTACAGCCTGGTAACAAATTTGGCATAGAAAGATTAAGCAGAACTCACAGTTCAGGCCGTTTAAGCCTTTTAACAACTACAGTGTATAACACTTCCTTAACCAAACATGAAATGCTTACAGCTGCGCACACATAAAACGAAAGAGAAAGTTAGATTCAGAAGGGGAACTTGACAACAAACAAAGGCCAACGAGAGACAAATACAGTGAGGAATATAAAGTAGGAGAGATGACACAGTGACAGTGGAAGTATTCAGATTTGTTCATTATATTAGCATAAGTTTCTTGGAGTCCTTGTAAAAAACTGCACAGAAACAGGATTACCCTTAGCATGTATTTTAAGCAAGAAATGACTTAATACACAACGCACACAATTTCTGGAATTTTTCTTTGGTTTTGGAAAAGTACCTTCAATTCCAATTAACGTGTCTCAACATGTTGGTCCCTCACACTTTAAGTGATGTTAAAGTGATAAAAGAGTCCCTAATTAAAAAACATGGCTACTAGGGTTGTTGCGGTGACAAAATTTTCCCACCGGTTAATCAGCGCGTGACAAACCCGGTGATACCGGTTTCACTGGGTGGGAGGGGCTTATAAATGCACAGAAGTGTGCATTTTAATTTTACTTTTGAATTAGATGCAACTGTTGTTTAAATCCAGCGCTTGCGTACGCTGCGTTAAATCGCGTATGAATTTGCGTGCAAATGCGAGTGCAACAGCTGGTTTAAGTGCTTGAGTCAATGTGCGCAGGTACTTCTGACAGAAAACCACCAGTCCTAAGCAGAGCAACCGGCTATTCCTCCATAAAGCACTGCTTGAATGATGGGTTTATTATTATTCTTAAAGAAAAACACAACAACAAAACGATCTCGCCTATATTAAACATTATATATGTATCTTATAACAAAAACGAGTAAGCACGCGGCTTCTGCCATCGTCTGCTTGCCGCAGTCTGACAGGAATAAATTAAATCTGACACCCGCAGCCGCTGCTCTGTGATGACGCGCGTTCAGCTCCACTGGATTCAGGCAGCAGATACATTCAGTTGTAAGTGTTTGCTCTCTCTAACGAAACTAAATGATTTAATTACAAGAAAATATCAAAACGACGGTGAAAGACGGTGTCGCGGTGGGCAAGTGATCTAACCGGTGAGAGGCTGAAGCACCGGTAATCACCGTTTCACCGACTATCGCAACAAGCCTAATGGCTACAATGGCTTCATCTCTGTGGAATAAGATTTTGTGACTTTTCGTAAGTTATCTATCCAAACACAAACAAAAGAACTGCGCTTGATTTGGTTGATTCAGACTCTTTGTGTTTGACCCCAATACGACCCCATAAAGAAAATTAATGGAAAAGGCAATAAAATATGTGTTTTATATGTCATATAAAATCTATAAATCTGGTATAAATCTGACAATTTCCGGACAGAAATGAAAGCCTGGTACTAGAGCACAAATGCAATGTGGAACAGAATATGGGGGTTAAGTTTGTATGGTTGTGAAGATCAAATCTTTTATAGACCTGCCCGCCATACCTAATATTGAAGACAGGGTGTTATTAGATGATTGTGTACTTTAGTTTTTGCTGTACAATACATCTAGATAGCAAAAAACATTGATACTAGCCTTATCAGCCTGGTCCATCATTACACATGCATGTTTTTCATCCACCTATTTTTACAAGTTTTACAAGCCTTAAGCTGTTTTTGAAATTTGTATGGTCATTTTGAGAAATGTAGCCCAGTTGCCACACTGTAAATTTACTAGGGCTGGGCAAAAAAAAAAATTAGATTAATCGTTTTTTCCCCAGTGGTCGATTCAAAATCCATTCTCACAGGCCACAAATGGATTTAACGAGAATCAAGTATAAAAATCGTGTTGAGAATCGGAATCGAATCGATAGCTTGCGAATCGAATTGATCTGGAACATCTGAATCGATACACAGCCCTATAAATTACACCAAATTCTTATTTATATTACACTGTTAATAATTTCACCGAACAAACAAACAAAACAAACAGACAGGATGTGAACACAGAGCTCGGTTAATCTGGTTTAGAAAACACTAGTATGTAGGCTATAGACCATTTTGCAAGATGTAAATAGCTCTGGTCCAGAAACACTTCCTGTTTCAGTATGTGTAACATTTTTTATTCAGTTCTATATGTTCTGTTGGTTGTATTTTTTTCCAACGTTTATGTAGTGTTAAAAAACTGAAACATGATGAAGTGCTTCTGGACCAGTGTTGTTTACATCTGGCAAAATAGTCTATTAGGCAAGTTTACATCTGACAGCATGAACTATATGTGCATTAACCCTGAAGAAAATTAACCATGGTTTTATTATTAAAGATGTTGTGACAATTTCGCATGGGACAATAAAAACCCAACAATTGGTTTTGACCAATTTTTAAAATGTAAAATTTGTTTTGGTAAAATCTGGCTGAATATTAATTGTTATTACAATAAAAGTGTTAAAGTGTCTTAAACTAAAATATGAAAGTTTCTAACGTTAGTTGGAAGGCGAAAAAGTTTTAAATATATATATATATAATAATAATAACATTTTGATAATAATAATTGTATTATATGAGTTTAAATGTACTGAAAAGAATGACAAAAGCGCTTGGCTGTCAGCCATTACAAAACTGATCAAAGTCTTTCCTGATCTACAGACTTCAACTGCACAAACAAATGCTTCTCCGCTACTTCAAATCTTCCAATAAAATAATGTACACACAAACATGTATATTCAAAAGTAAACCGTATAAGAAGTTAAAATAATATACAGATATAACACTATTGAAACGCGCTTACGCCGTTCCATTAAAAAGGCGTGAATAAAGTAAATAACAAAAGTAAAGTTACCTGAACAACAGGAATGAGACTTTCGCTGTCCTTTTTTGGCTCCTTTTGAGCGAGAGCCGTATTAAAAGACACTTTGACCATGTTGAAAGGTTTCTATGTAGTTATTCAGGAGAAAACTAAAGTAGAGACAGCACAAATATGATCGTTTCGTTTCCTGATCGGCAACAATGTTGTTGTGACGCACTCTAACTAGCTGCGTTCGACTTCATGCGGCGCTGCAAGAACCGACAGGAGGATGACGTCAATGTACCTCCATGGAATGTCCTTGAGGCGTCGCTAACTGTAAATTTCAGGGTGCAAACTTGCGAAGCCTTGCTTTTTTATCTTTTACAAGAAACCTAAATCCTACTTGGACACTCTCTTTAAATCTCAATGTGACGTTTATATGACATTTCCGGATTTTGTAACCTGCACTGTAACCCCTGGCATTGTTATGTATGTAATAAGTAATGCAATCATTTTTTTTTTCTTGAGGTGTCGAATGAAGTTGAATAAGCATACAGTGATCAGTACAACAAATCAACACTCAAACACTTGAAAAATAAGTTTTTTTAACAAATGTATTTCTAAAGAAGTAGTACCAATAATTATAAAATTACTAGTAAAATAACTAGCACTGTAACTTTTTTTTACGTTTTTTTATTTATCAGGTTTTATTCATGTACTATTTCATACTTATAATATTATGCCTTACCACACACACAAATATCCCTGTACATCCCTGCTGAAAAAAACAATAAAACCATTACAGAAAATTAATTGTATTGCTATCACAGTACTAATTGTATTGGTTCTAATGGAATATGGCCCAAAACACACTACAGAGTAGTGGTTTTAATGGTAAAAGCTAATGGTTCCTATTGGTATTTTAATGGAAACCAATAGAATTTTCTGTAATGGTTTTATTGTTTTTTTCAGCAGGGATGTACAGGACATAGATAAAAAGAAATTGTAATTTTTTCTTCTTATGAGGTTATTATTTAGTGAGGACCATTGAAGTGTCCTTAAAAGTTGGTTGTCATGTTATTTCATTATGTTGGAAAAATGTCCCCCCCACACACACACCAACCCAAAAATTGTGAGTGTGGGCAAACTTTCAGTTTTCTACATTTTAGGCGCTGCGCAGACTGTTCCGAGTATGACATCAAAGTACCGCGAGAGTGATTCGATACTTTAAGCGAATTGCTCTCGCTGTCCTTTGATGTCATCTGCTTAGCGATCTGCGAAAACAATATGGCGCCACCTGCTGGTGAAATCTTGTGAAAGCAACACGTTCTCAGTACAAACATTTTAAACTTTTTAAAAAATAACTATGTTTTTAAGAAAAAAAAAATGTTTAGCTTAATTAAGACTTTAAGTAAAAGTCTGTGTTTTTAGTTTTATTTAGGCGAAACAGATCATTTAAACTCAAGCTCTCCTTAAAATTATGCAAATGTTTGTCATTAAATCTGTCTATAAACAAGAAGTAGGCAAAATTATAGTGTTATCAGTCAGAAAGATTAATGTTTTATGAACTTTAAAAAATAAAACTCACCCGAGTTCACCTAACCATATGAGACACACACTGGTCAGTTGTAATCAACGCCCCCTGGTGGTGGATTTTCGAAACAGTTATTTACATGTAGTTATCACGTAATGAAGCCTCGTTTGCTAAATTCACTTGACTTGGCCAGTTTGAAACATTCTCCGAACCACTGATTCGAAGTAAAATATTCATAAATGTTTCGAGGCGTCATAAAGCAGCGCTTCGATATCGCCTATCACTAGTGAGACGTGGTCCTTCAGCCAAAGGAGTCGCTGTGCTCTGACTCGCGCCTGTTTGTATTTCTTACGCATGCGCAAATGAGACGAAACACAAACAGTCATGGCGGCGGCAGAGAAACCTACGAAAGAAAAGCTGTTATCCACTCTGGATGATATGGAAGTTTTATCCAGGTTCGTTTTTTTTATGTTCTGCACATCAAGATTAACATAATTATGATAAGAGGACCGCTGTCAGCATGAATATATTAACGTTAAATGTATCATATTTGTAATGTTTTCTTATTGGTACACAAATAGTACTCCCACTACTACTAATAATAGTAATAACAACCAGCCCTCAAGTCTAGAGCTGTAATTATTAATACCCTTCACCACTGGTTTTATCACATTTTTATTATACATTACAGTCACATATGTTTATTTTTTGCTCTTGTAATGCAGAGAGCTTATAGAGATGCTGGCACTTACAAGGACACAGAAACTGCCTCAGCCTGGAGAGGACACACAGGTGAGAGAGAATCAATGTAGATTGAATTCAGGTAAATCAGGGTATTGACATTAAGTTGCCTGACAAATAGTGTCCCAATTTACACTATGAAGTAATACCTGTTTTAATATTACTATATTATATTAGTATAGCCATGTTACACTATTACATGTCAATGAATTGCACTCTAATAACTATTTGGTAATTCTGGGAGCAGATTTTGGAGCTCTTGGTACAGAGAGACAAAGAGTTTCAGGACTTAATGCAAACGGCGGTAGAGCAGGGCAGAGTTCACCAAGAGATGCAAACACTGGAGAAAGAGGTTGAGAAGAGAGACAGTGACATCCAACAGCTCCAGAAACAACTCAAAGAGGCAGAACACATACTGGTGAGTCATATCAGAAAACAATACATATTTCTTCTCATCTGTTTGTTGTTTTTGAATTGTTTTACACTTAGCACAATATATAAATATGTTTTGCTTAAATTAGATTTTAGGAAAACCTATGTGCTTCTTTGCATTACTAAATAATAGGGCTGTCAAAAGATTAATCGCGATTAATCGCATCCAACATAAAAGTTTGTGTTTACATAGCATATGTGTGTGTACTGTGTATAAATATTATGTATATATAAATACACACACATTCATGTATATATTTAGGAAATATTTGCATTTAAATACTGTATATACATTTCTATAATTTATATTATATATAAATATAAATATTTTATATATAAATATAAAAATTTTTTCTTAAATATATACATGATTGGGTGTGTTTTTATATATAAATAATAATTATACACAGTACACACACATATGTTATGTAAACACAAACTTTTATTTTGGATGCGATTAATCGCGATTAATCTTTTGACAGCCCTACTAAATAATAATTTAGGATATACATATGTGACCTAGTACTTACATACTGTATCCGTCTGCAAAAATACCATAGTATTGTGAATTTACCAGTAGTAACTACTTTTGTGAAGAATGTTTCATTTTATTTATGTAAAACGTAGGCTTTTATAAATTACATTTAACAATATATTTCTTTTAAATTAAAACAAGCATGTTGTCCCTCCATCTACAGGCCACTGCTGTCTATCAAGCCAAAGAGAAACTGAAGTCTATTGAAAAGGCCAGAAAAGGTATAATAGTCCACATACACACACACATGGGTTATGTTTACTTCACTGTTTACTTCATAGACCCATCACATTGTTAAATAGATACTGTTGTTTCAATAATTAATCAAGTTACAATTTCATTTTGTATCTGTTCTTTATGCCTGGCCCTGTGTTTTGTTTTCATAAGGAAGTATCTCTTCAGAGGAAATTATTAAGTATGCTCACAGGATCAGTGCCAGTAATGCAGTGTGTGCTCCTCTTAACTGGGTCCCAGGTAGGCAAGCACATTATTTCTATCTGGATTTTGTTCATTTTTATCATCATCCTGGTATCAGACTTGTTTTTTGTCTGACATCTGGTTTTCGCTGTGAAACACTTTGTAAACTGCACATTGTGCTGATTAGCATGTTGTGTCTGGTTGTATTTGAAAGGTCTTTTGATAATATGTCATATGTTTGTGTGTGTGTGTAGGTGACCCTCGCAGGCCGTACCCAACTGACCTTGAGATGCGCAGTGGGATGCTTGGTCACATGAGCAACATGTCAACCAATGGGGTGAACGGACACCTGCCAGGAGACGCATTGGCTGCTGGGAGATTACCAGGTTTGCACTTTTGTTCATATGTTTTTCAATAGTTGATTTATCTCTCACATTTTCTAAGCCAGTTTGGCCAATATGGTCCTAATAAATATCACTGAATAATTGGGGACTGTAATGTGTGTTTCTGTTTCAAGTACAAATGAATGGCCACTTTGCGTTGTTTTCTTTTTATGTGTGTTTTTTGGTAATTTCCATCTTTCATTCCCCTTTTACTTTCAGATGTTCTAACCCCTCAGTATCCTTGGCAGTCTACTGATGTTTCCATGGGGATTCTGCCTCCTCACCATGGCAACGATTTTGGCCTAGAGCCACCTGGTCATAACAAAGAAAATGAGGATGATGTCGAGGCCATGTCAACAGATTCCTCCAGCAGCAGCAGTGACTCAGATTAAATGTGTGTGTATGCGGTTTGTCTGAACAGAAAGAAAGGAAACTCCAGTGTCCAAAATAATTGAACTTGTCTCTTTGATTCTAGAGATGGTAAAATGCCTTGAGATGGACCAAACCTACAATGGTCATCTCTTCTCTCTTTTCTATGTTTTGGACCTTTGAGCAATTCAAAAAAAAAAAATTTTCAAACGCCTTTATTCCTCATTTGTTTGTATCATTTTAAGTCCTGCTGGCCTCAAAAATGCCATTTAGATGTTGTGTGAAGTGTGCCAGAATGATGGGCAGCATAAATTTGTAATTTAATGGACCGTGATGTTGAAATGATCCAAATATCTGGTTTATACAGCTGGAATATAAATTTTAATGTAAATAGCTCTTGACTTTGTAAATAAAAAACTTTTTTAGATGATGGTTTTCTTTAAATTTTTACTTCTAATAACAGGCAGAATATTTTCTTTAGGAATTAAGATAAATTGCATTTACAGCTATATAGCAAGGTGCTTTGTTTAAATGATGAGTGAACAAAAAAAATATACAGTGGCATTAAAATACTTGTTGCTCGGGATATGACCATCTTACATTTATTCCTATATTTTGTTCAACACAATCTAGACACGTTATAGACTATTTAAAAAGCCTATTGTGTAGTTATTGCTGCTTAATTGCTTCAACTAAATGTATCTTCCAAAAAGAGATCTGACTCAGTTTCCCACTTTTTAATAACATCTTTGATTAACACATTGCAAGATTACTATAGTGAGCATTATGCGGTCTAAATTTATGCTTTGACCGTTTTATTCAAAGTTAAAATTCATCTGGACTGAACCCATGACCTTTCTGTTGCTAGCACAATGCTCTACCAACTGAGCTTTAGAAACACCTGTATATGTGTAATATTTCTATTTTGTGAAAAGTCTTTTGCCTTTATCAGAAATAATACCATGGTTATAATAATATGATTTCATCTTACAACATTATTATGACACTGATTTTTGTAATGGCATGCAGGATCCAAATCCAGTCTATAGATCTACAAACATTGGAGCGCTAAAGATTTAAGAAAGATCCACTGATATTTCTAGCGTCCAGATTGTCCACCAGATGGTGCATTAACACTGCATCACTATTACATTGTTATTACATGCTGACATTTAACAACTAGGCATGTGTTGTCTTACAATAAGTGAAATATAAATATTATATATAATATAAATATAACTCTAAAAAAGATTCTACCAAATTTAATAAGAAGAAGATCCTTAAATCCCATTTTTAATCATTCTGTCAGTAAATCTCTCCTCTTTATACCCTGCTCAGTTTGTTGGTTCACATGATCAAATACACAAGGAATGTAAATTCATCATAGTTCATCATATTAAAAACAATGCATTGACTATCTTGAAAATACAAACACTCAGTTTGTCCTCGTTTCATTTTTTTTGTTCTCTTTCTGTTTCACATCCTTTATTTTGTTCATTCTTGAGTCTTTAAATGTTCTGGTTTTGGTAATAACCACAAATAATTGGAAATCTTGGAAACCAGCCCATAATCGAATTATAAGCACGTAAATCCAAATCTCACATAAAAGACTTGACTGGAACAATTTGTTTCTCAGCTGCTGGGTTACTGACATCTCACATTTTTAATGAGACCCTCTGTGATCTGAAAATCATGATCTTGAATGCACAGTATGATGGAAGGATTTGTTTATCTTAAATATCCTAAATATTTTAAGATAATACGTGTTCAAGGAAAAACATCAAATGTCATTTTTAAAATTTAAGTTTGATTTAAATGTAAAAAAAATTCTCATCCTAATTTTTATTTATTTATTTGGGTGGATCAGTAGGTAGCACTGCTGGTTCAGGAGGTCTTTCTGTGTGGAGTTTGTATGTTCAACATGGGTTTACTCCGGTTTCCTACCATAGTCCAAAAAACTAAAGGTTAGTTAAATTATAAACTTTGTGATTTTTTGTGTAGATCACTTCTCGCCATGAATATATCCATAGATGTGTGTGTTAAGAAATAAATATTATATTTATTTTTATTATAGTTATTGAATTATTGCTTACATTGAAACAAAAACTCAAAATGAAATTACTTGTGATATAGTCTTTATTCTGCAACACATTGACATTCTGCATATTTAACACACATACTTGCACAACACCTTGTAAGACAGGCCACATAATAGCTCAATAAATCACCAGCAGGAAGTGAGGGTCTCTATGGTCGACCAAAAAATAACAGTGATACAAGATAATACGCATGTGTAAAATGTTATGCTCCATCAACCCCCCCCCCCCACCAAAATAAATGTTTTGTGTATTTATATACACATACATGTAATTATTATATGTTGGGGGTCATTAAATATCACCATGCTCCACAGAAGAATTAGCAGTAATGTTGATCTATTTGCAAATGACTGCTCTACTTTCAGGGTCTCTGATCATTTGTGGATGAGCTTGGAGGCAAATCTTTGCACTAGAGCAAAAATTTTAATATCTGAAACTGACTGTCTAAGGACTCATTGCCCGTTTTTCTGTCTGATCTACAGATAACATATATTAGCCTTCGTTCCATCTTTCCTCATGTACTACATTATAAAATGATTCTAGCAGTTCTCAATAATACAAATAAATACAGAAATTTGCATAAATATGAATACAGTGTTGTAAAAATAAAATAATAGCAAAGGCTTTAATTTGGTTCTGTGTGTGTGCGTGTGTGTGTGCGCGCGCACGCGGAGACAAGGGGGTGTATAGTCATCTTATTAAATGAACATTTAACTTTCTCTTGTTGAGCAGTTAAGGGCAATTAAATTAATCTGATGTATCTATTAATCCCCCCATTTCTATTTAAACAGTAATATGAGGAACAGGTCAAACATTTTAATGTTATGAATTTAGCCATTTTTAATGACAAAATACCAGAGCTCTTTCCATTTCACAGAGAAACTTAGCCTTAAACTTGGTTAACAAACAGTAAAAATCCCTGTTGTTAAATTAACACTGCTTGGAGTTTATATGGTCCCACTCTACAGAGTGTTAATAGTGACACTGAAGCAGTGTTGCCTAATGGTGCAGTCACACCCCCCGCAGTAGAGACAGCAAAAACGCGCTATTTGCGCGTAGTTGGACGCTTGAACATTTACTTGTTTCATTCGCGCGTGAAAGCCAGCGGGAAATTCTAGTCATTCGAGACATTCACACGGAAATTCACGTTATAGGAGGGGCTACTGCGACTCCGCTGAGACTCCGCTGCTGTAATCACGTCACTACTACAGCAAGTTCCTGATAGTTCAACACGCCATGTACCGCGCCGCAGGATGCCTATTCGCATCTTTGCATTGACTTTACATGTAAAACACTCGATCACTCACGCTTGTCGCTTGTCTTTTGTGAACCCTGCATTATGGTGCATTCACACCAGCCGCGGTAGAGGTGGCAAAAATGCGCTGTTCGCGCGTAAGTTGGACGCTTGAACATTAGAGTTTACACGTGTGAAATTCTAGTCATTCAAGGCATTCCATGGGAGAGGCTTCTGAGACTCCGCTTGCTCCCTGTAATCACGTCTACTACAGCAAGGTCCTGATTGGTTAACGCGGTGCATAAATCTGGCAAAGTTCAGATTTTTCAACTTGCGCGTTTCCCGCGGCAATGCTTATTTCGCACTGCGAAATAATGTAGTTAGGCCTACTTAAAGAAAGAGTGCATGCCAATGTTGACATTTGAAATCACCTAAACAAACACACCCTTACCCCAATAGTATCTGGACCTTCTTTTGATAGACCCGCCCTACAGACACAACCCAGGCAAGGATGTTGGCCCCTTACTGCTGATTGGATACAAGTGTGTTGTGGTAGTTGGCCCAACTCCCTTTCCAACGTGTTTTTCAAAAATCATGCACCCCGCCTTAAAGTGATGGCGCAGTGGATAAGACACTCGCCTTTGGTGTGAGAGACCCGGGTTTCGAATCCACAGTGACACACCATTGTGTCCTTGAGCAAGGCACTTAACCCCTAGTTGCTCCAGAGGCGTGCGACCACTGACATATATAGCAATTGTAAGTCGCTTTGGATAAAAGCGTCAGCTAAATGAATAAGTAAGTAAGTAAACTGATTAAAATGGTGATGTTTTTTGATTATTTAAGGCACGTGATGATAATGAGCAGAATTACTGAAGGAAAGAGAAACACAAGTACTACAACTGAGATTTTAAGCCCATTTGCACCCTCGGAAATTGAAAGAGGGCATAGCCTGATTAGTGTTTTACTGCAGCTGATTTTTTTTATCCAAAAAACCTTTGGTGTGTGGTGCCATTGCAATTATTTTGATGCTCCCGATCGCATTGTAACCTCCTTCATCCCAAATCATTGATGGTCCAGTGTTACCCAGGTCAAATCAACTGATAAAACATTAAAACTCTTTTATTACAAAACAGACTGACTTTATGTCATTTACTGTCATTTGTCTACTTTTAATTAACAGAATGAAGAGAGTTTTAGATGCTGATGTTTTATCAAAAATTTTTGGTCACCATTGTAATCAGTGTTCCCTTTAGTATATTTCAGTTACTTTTTATTTCAGTTTGTTGTCCTTGTAACAGTGTTTACCAAAACACATGCATTTGCTTGATTTATTAAGAGCTTTGTGCGGTTGTTCACTTACTGAAACCATCTATGCCTCTTTACCTCCCAACATAGACTCTGTCTGAACTTAGTATTTTTCTCATGTAACAAAGGGGAGCTGTCCACCCTATAACAAACTCTTAAAGAGTACAGAAATTATATTGTTACACACACGATCGCACACATGCACACACACACATACATGCACATACTTTATTTTCATCCTTTGTTTTCTGGTTGTTTCACAACTTATTATTTATTCATGTGCCAAAATTACCTCTAGATACTTTTCTGTATTGTTAAAGGTGTTACAGTATAGTTTCTTATGAAATAGGCTAAATTACACCCCTGTAGTATTCTAGTACCTCATTAAAATGGTAAAGTTGGGTACTTTGGCTAAAACAGACACAGAGTGTTTTATAATTAAGATTAAATCCTTGAAGATACATTATCCAAATATGGACTCAATTTATGCAGCATGTCTATGTAAATGACTTGGAACGATCGTGTAGGGACATTTCTCTTTTAATAAATTCTCAATGTAGACACCAGGAGAGGTATACCCTTTTTGGAGATAATTTAACGGAGACTAATAATAATAATTTGGCACAGGAACAGTGATGTTTCAAAGCTGACATTTATTTTAAGCTCAACTCAAAATAAAACTGATCTTAGTTGGCAACAGGAGTTTAAATATCTCTTCTGAATGACAATTACTGCACCTTTTAAATGAATGCAGTCCTAATCCTAAACTTCAACCGTACAGAGACACTACACATGAAAAACAAAACCACATCCCATGTAAATGCTTTAACATGCTTTGTGATGGTTGTCAGTAATTCAATTTTTAAGAGATAACATTTTAACCAACAAGGAACAAAGATATCCTCATACTGCAAGATCCTGTTGCCCATATTCCAAAAGGTGTTTTGTCTTCAAAATTAGAGACAGGAAATACATTCAGCTGGAAATAAACTGATCTGACAAGACCAAGGCACAGTAAATTATGTTCCTCATACTGTTTGTGTGAGTGTGTGCGGATGTGTGTGGATGTATTGGGGCAGCTATTGTTCATCATCAAACATTGATCTCCTGCAAGCACTCATTCATTTTATAATCCTTATGTTAGCCCGATGTTATGCCCAGTCATTTTGAAGCAGCACATCATGTTCAGTATGTGCAGTTACTGCGGTAATGAAAACAATGGGCTCAGCGTGATATAGCATTTGTGTTGCAGGGTGATGGCATGGTGTTAGATCACAGACACATATGCGCATACAGTACACTGAAAACACAGTGGTGTGGACCTGGTGGACTTCTGAAATCAGGGAAATTTATTTTTTTGTTTTTGTTTGCATTTATGTAGGATACATATATTCTAATAATAGTTCATTGATGCTCTGTGTAATGCATTTAAAAAGAATTCACTCTCATATCCAGCTGATTTTGAATGTTATGTGGTCAAAAGCCCTGATGTCTGTCTATTTCCAGCAGAAATTTCAAACATGATAGGCCATTATTAGATTGACACAATGGGCTTAAGGGTGGCAAAACAGACACTGCTTCCCACTTAAACTTAAAGGAATAGTCCATTTTCTTGAAAAGAAAAATCCAGATAATTTACTCACCACCATGTCATCCAAAACGTTGATGTCTTTCTTTGTTTAGTCGAGAAGTAATTATGTTTTTTGAGGAAAACATTGCAGGATTTTTCTCATTTTAATGGACTTTAATGGACACCAACACTTAACTCAACACGTAACAGTTTTTTTTCAACGGAGTTTCAAAGGACTATAAACGATCCCATACGAGGCATAAGGGTCTTATCTAGCGAAAAGATTTTCATTTTTGACAAGAAAAATAACAAATATACACTTTTAAACCACAATTTCTCGTCTAGGTCCGGTCCAGCGTGACCTAACGTAAATGCGTAGTGACGTAGGGAGGTCACGTGTTACATATATGAAACACACATTTGTGGACCATCGTAAACAATAAACTGACACAAAGACATTAATTAGTATCAGTTGACATACAACAACGTAGGAACGGTCCTCTTTCTCAACACTTGTAAACACTGAGGCGGAGTTTTGCGTTCGTCCTCTGTGACCTCTTGACGTCGTGAGGTCACGCTGACTCTTTCAGGACTGGATCTAGACGAGAAGTTGTGGTTTAAAAGTGTATATTTGTTATTTTTATTGTCAAAAATTTAAATCGTTTCGCTAGATAAGACCCTTATGCCTCGTTTGGGATCGTTTAGAGTCCTTTGAAACTCCGTTGAAAAAAACTGTTACGTGTTGAGTTAAGTGTTAAGTGTTGGTGTCCATTAAAGTCCATTAAAATGAGAAAAATCCTGCAATGTTTTCCTCAAAAAACATAATTTCTTCTCGACTGAACAAAGAAAGACATCAACATTTTGGATGATATGGTGGTGAGTAAATTATCAGGATTTTTCTTTTAAGAAAATGGACTATTCCTTTAAAGGCGGGGTGCATTTAGTATACACCCCCCTTACTGCTGATTGGCCCAGCATGTGTTTTTCAAAAATCATGCACCCCACCTTTACTCACTATTTCATCTCAATTGTTATATTATATTTATATTTTGGTCATTCAACTGTTTATTATGTTCATTTGCATGTATGCATTTGGCACATGCTTTTATTTAAAGCATCTTTAGTGCATTGAAGGTACTGTACTTTTTATCAGAAGAAAATTGTCAAAAAGTATTGCCTGTCTACCCGTTCAAAAAGTACACCCAAAGAGATCATATTAGTACCTCAGAGGTACGTATAAGTACCAAATCTGTACCTAAATGGTACATATTAGGACCTTTTGCTGCTAACACAATGCTCTACCACTGTGCCCTATACCTCATAGTGTCAAAAATATTAAGATCTACAAGCAGGTACTGTGTGCATGTCAGTACACAAAATAGACTTCAAGCTGCAAGAACCAACTGATAAAAAAAGATGTTTGTTTCTTTGAGATACACACGGACTCTAGACACGTAACATCTTTCATAAACGATCACAGATAGTATCTGGATTGATCATTATACGCACAGTAAGATCTCAGTGATGTGTGTCTTTCATACAATAAGGCCTGTGATAAGCCTACTCACTAAGATGCATTTTGTCTGAGCAGAAATGAGGGCTCACCGCATCCGTTCTCCTTTTATCATGACGGATAATTAAATCTTTTCTGTATTCCGCTTTTTGGTCTGTTCATCACACTGTAGTGAACGCATTAAAAAAACGATGCCTTGTTTTCCCCTTCAGTCAGAATCATGAATGAAAAGGCAAGCGAAGCAGTGGATGAGTCACCTTTACTGCAGCTGAAGACATGCTGCTGGTGACTTGGGTTTATTATGTGATAAAGTCCATTTCACGCAGACAGAGGACAATCAGGGATGAAATTGAAGAGGGAAAAAATACGTATAGGACCATTTGAAATAGACTGAACCTTTTTGCACTGTTTATAAGGTGTTGATGTATATTTACCTGAGGTCAGGAGGATTTTAAAATCAGCATTGTGAAATTACCGGCCACAGATCAAACGGAGAACAAATAAGCAATTACAGGGTCATCTGTCTGCAATAGTTTTTAGAAACACAGCATACTGTGTGTATAAAGGTCATGGTTGACAATGATTGCTGTACAACAGCAGATTTGAACTTGGAAAGTAGGCTATAGTACTTCAAAAAATTATATATACAACAGTCTATGTGTTTGTGTGCATAGGAAGATGAGGGCATTGTGCCTTTTGCCTACATTGTAGTTTTCTGCATGAGGGTTATGTTTGGGTTAGTGGGTACAAAATATAATTAGTTAAAGCAGGGATGTCAAATCCGGCCCGCCCCCTAATTTCATCTGGCCCGCGAGAGTTTACAAATTATGTTAATTATGTGGCCCGCGAGAGTTTATTGTTATTATAAATTTTATTTTTGCAGGTTATTTCCTATATAGATTTTTTTAGCAGCCACCAAAACTAATTTTTGTCCCGCCAAAGTCTTTTTGTAATGTAATTATAGTGGTAATGTTGATGATTGCATGAGAAAGAACGAGCAGTGCCCCGCACGCGCGCACTACTAGAGTGGGCGTGTCTGAATGCGAACGCTGCAGCCTTCGGAGATCGCATTTCCAGGCTGCATTCGTCATCAAGACTCAGAATATTAACAATTATAAAGTTAAATATTATTCTTTGTTTATAGTAAATAGTTGTAATATGCGTATGACTTGCGAATGTAATGGTCAGTTAACTTAAATAAACCAGGCTTGATGAAGCTGCTTATGCGACCTCCGCATATGGAAACGGACAGTATCTGCTCGTTCTTTCTCCCCCTCTCTCGCGCCCGCTCACGCGGATCCAGCGAGAAAATGTTTTCCGTCTCGTGTACAGAAATGTTTCGCGATGTCCAGCTGGGATTAGTTTTTTACGCGTCTATTCCCGCTAAATACGCGAGCTAATGACTCATCTGAACTGATTACTTTTAATAAACGATTGAAACTATTGATCTGTAGCCTACAACACTGAACTCATGAGACGTCAGTCAATCAGTCAGACACTCAAAGCCAGGTAAAAAAAATCACAGCTTTTTTGTAAAGAGGGCAAGAAATGACAAGCGAGGGTAGATGTGTTTAATAAATGCATAATTTTGTGGTGGAGATTGTAAAACTCTTTATTAGTATCTAAAATGCCTCTCATTTTCTGACCTGCACAATGAAGGATAACAGAATATTTTGTGTGTACTGTACTCACATACAACATGTGTTTTTGTCACAACAATTATTTTTTAAATAATCTGTAGAATAGTTGTAGGCTACTCTATACACTTTGTCATTATTTGCCTGGGCTTCTACTTTCAAAGCTAGGTATTAATTGAGTTATTAACAAAACCAATAGTAAGCAAATGCAGGGAAAATTATGCAATGTACAGTAATAAAAGAGTTGATACATTCATACAGTCTTTCAAATACAACCGGCCCTTTGAGATTAACCGTAATGCTGATGTGGCCCGGGATGAAATTGAGTTTGACACCCCTGAGTTAAAGTATGTAAAAACAATAGAAGTGAATAGAAAGTGCCATCCTGACAGATAAACAAATGTGAGTTTGAACTACTGTGAAATTTCAAGCTCTCTTCTTTGTAATACAACCTGAAATGTGTTAAAACCTGGAGGTGTTTATCTGTGCCTGAGAACAGATTGTGAACCGCACACACACACACACACACACACACACACACACACACACACACACACACACACACACGCACGCACGCACGCACGCACGCACGCACACACACAGGTCATTGGGTCCTGTTCAACCCCTAACTGGTTTGATAAAAGATCCTAAAAACTGGCTCCTACAGCAATTGCAGTCCACACAGTCATTCATTTGTGTTTATTGAAATGATAGTCTCTCATTAGGTGAAGCAGTCATTAATATTAATACAGTGCATTTAAAAATGTACAGCTCAATTAATTATGTCGTAGTTGGTAAACTACGGAGATAAATTAAAACAAGCTGTTGGAAAGTCTGGAGTTATTTAAGATTATTGAGTAATGAATGATTTAAGTGCCAGCTTTAATGAAAAATGTCTCATCCAAATTAGATGACGCAGTTACATAACATGTTTTTTTTACATACACTCACTTAAAGGATTATTAGGAACACCATACTTATACTGTGTTTGACCCTTCTTTCGCCTTCAGAACTGCATTAATTCTTTGTGGCATTGATTCAACAAGGTGCTGAAAGCATTCTTTAGAAATGTTGGCACATATTGATAGGATAGCATCTTACAGTTGATGGAGAGTTAATGAAGCTCCCATTCCACCACATCCCAAAGATGCTCTATTGGGTTAAGATCTGGTGACTGTGGGGACCATTTTAGTACAGTGAACTCATTGTCATGTTCAAGAAACCTATTTGAAATGAGTCAAGCTTTGTGACATGGTGCATTATCCTGCTGGAAGTAGCCATTAGAGGATGGGTACACGATGGTCATAAAGGGATGGACATGGTCAGAAACAATGCTCAGGTAGGCCGTGGCATTAAAACGATGCCCAATTGGCACTAAGGGGCCTAAAGTGTGCCAAGAAAACATCCCCCACACCATTACACCACCATCACCAGCCTGCAGAGTGGTAACAAGGCATGATGGATCCATGTTCTCATTCTGTTTACGCCAAATTCTGACTCTACCATCTGAATGTCTCAGCGGAAATTGCGACTTATTAGACAAGGCAACATTTTTCTAGTCTTCAACTGTCCAATTTTGGTAAGCTCATGCAAATTGTAGCCTCTTTTTCCTATTCGTAGTGGAGATGAGTGGTACCCGGTGGGGTCTTCTGCTGTTGTAGCCCATCCGCCTCAAGTTTGTGGGTGTTGTGGCTTCACAAATGCTTTGCTGCACACCTCGGTTGTAACGAGTGGTTATTTCAGTCAAAGTTGCTCTTCTATCAGTTTGAATCAGTCAGCCCATTCTCCTCTGACCTCTAGCATCAACAAGGCATTTTCGCCCAAAGGACTGCCGCATACTGGATGTTTTTCCCTTTTCACACCATTCTTTGTAAACCCTAGAAATGGTTGTGCGTGAAAATCCCAGTAACTGAGCAGATTGTGAAATTCTCAGACCGTCCCGTTTGGCACCAACAACCATGCCACGCTCAAAATTGCTTAAATCACCTTTCTTTCCCATTCTGACATTCAGTTTGGAGTTCAGGAGATTGTCTTGACCAGGACCACAGCCCAAAATGCATTGAAGCAACTGCCATGTGATTGATTGATTAGATAATTGCATTTATGAGAAATTGAACAGGTGTTCCTAATAATCCCTGAGATGAGTGTATTTGTCTATCTATGCCATGACACAAAGTTTCATATTTCTTTGCAGCAGGCATTCCAGACCAGAACCTTTGCAGCATCTCTTATAATCCCTTGCTAAGCCTGCAATTGCCTATTCTGGATCTTAATGTTGGCACCAGTCTGGTTTGTGAAACCTTTGCTCGGGTGCAATATGGTTTTGGTCCAATAGTAAAATATAGCATCTATAATCTAAAAAAGAAAAACGCAACTATTTTTCGAGGTTGCAAATTTGACATGAATAAATTAAAAAAGCAAGAATGAAGCCTCTCACCTAAACCCAAACTCGCTGGAGCAAAAGCAGATTATACTAAAACCTACAAATCAGATTGTATAAATGTATACGAATTAGCATCCTTATAAATAGTTACAAATTCCCATGAGATTGTGTTGGTCTACACAGTGGTTTTAAACGATTATAAATGATTACATTCACTTTTTTGTCACAGGTCCAAGATGGCATAGATCCAACATTAACATTTGTCAATTTGTTTACTTTCAGGTTTTAGGTTAAGTGTGCCTCGCCTTTCCATAATGCCCATTTATTTGCTTGCTTTCAGTATTTGCATATATTTACTTTTTTTGCACAGTACTACATTATGATTTCTGTTAATCTTTTCATTCGTTTTTTTCTTTTGCATTTTTTCATCTACTTTAATCCTGCGTCTGAAATCGCATACTGTGACAGTATATTCTGAAATAAATGAAGTATGAAAATGGGTAGTGTGAATGAAATTCAGACACAGGCTACTACATATGTCATGTTGCTACATCATGTGACATATCGTCATAACAAGTGAGCCGTTAACTTGGATGATGTTCACCAATTTAACCAATTTAAGGAACAGCTGTTTTCCTTCTGTACTCATCTCATTACAATATGCAAACTGGATAACACTGGATATAACTTTTTGTATATATAGTTTAATAAAATGATGCATGTTACCTGCAACAAATCAATTACAACCTAACTATGCATTTGAATAGAGCCGTGTTACTGCTTTCTGACATTTTTTAATATGAAGATGCTTCTTCTTCGTTGGGTGACTCCTCTCCCGGAGGCTCAAGGCTCACTGGATAGTAAAGTATCCACCAAGTGCACACTTTAATATCTTGCCGGAATCCGGGCACATTTCGCCTGCCATTTTTCGAATACTAAAAATGTAGACATACTACATCACATCGCCTACTGATTTTCGCTTACTATATAGGCAATTTTGGACGCAGCGTAAATTTTACACTTTCCAAGCAGGACAAATGTGTTCCTTATTGATGATCATTTTACATTACATTTTTTGACTTTGTGAACAATTTTCCCTAGTCTTGGGAAACTGAGGCCTAAGGTTTGACAACACAGAGACCATAAAGCAGCAGGCTATAGTGTCATGACAATAGTACGTAGTGGATGAGCACAGATAAGAGATTTAAAAGCCCTTAAACGCTATGCAACTACCTTAGTGCCCAGTTTGAAATCAGCATAGTTAGCGATGTAAAGGTCCTTCCCAGTGAGACATCATCGCTTCTGAGTCACCCGGTTGGCCTATTGTACAGAAGGAAATGAAAAACGATAACCTCGTATTTCAAGAAAAGGTCACTGTGAACTGTGCGATAAATTAAAGCTTATATCAGACAACTTCCATTCCTTCACCACCAACCAATTTCTAAGGGGATTACTGTAAGCGGTGGGACCTTTATACACACACATCACTACACACCAATTAACAACACTTCACAATTTGAAGATTATCTTCTACACATATAAGCCAAACATTCACTAATTCTTACTTTCATGCTCTATCTCACTTTAGCTCTTATACACACAAATTCTGGTAGTCAGGGCCCAAAACTAACTTTTTGCAATACAAACATCACTCTCTATGGCGAAATAGGTTTATATTTTTCAAGGATACTGGAAATATATTTATGCCTTTAATCTGACATTGGTAGCCATCAGACATTGAGTCTGAAGGAAGACTGGCATTTTAATAGCTGAATCTCCTTGAACAAATCATTTTCTATCTTGACCTTGGAAATGCCCAATGCGAATGGCACTGAATGTAGATGCATCGTATATGCTTAAAGAAAGCATCATGTAACTCAGTATTGCATCCTGCTTTACAAGTGAGTTATACCAGATTTAATCTAGCGTTAGGCCGTGTCCAGTCATTTCACTTATCATTAAAATGCTAAATTAAAAACTGTGATCATGTAGCGTTACTGGTAGATCATTAAATGAGCCATGCAAAGCTCATCATGGGCTTGAATTCCAGGGAATACACATACTGATAAAATATATGCCTTTTAAGCCACTTGGGTTCAATGTGTAGATGTTATCACATATCTAGTAAGTGCAGATTGGCCAACTTCATGCAACTTCCTTGAGTACACTTATAAATAATAAATAGTCTCACACTTTACCAGTATTTTCTGTGAATTTCAGAGATTCATCTCATGGCACTTGATTTTATGCTATAATTGATCCCCGGTAATTCCTGTGGCTACATGTCCATCAAATGACTCTTCCTGTGTCAGTGGTTGGTTATTAGCTAGTTTAAGATGGAAAAAGCACCATCACAAAGGTCTGGTGATGTGAGACCAGTTTCCTCCCTCCTTTCTCTATGCTTTGGTATAATGAATGTCATGCAAGAAAATAACCGATGCAAGATCATTTAGAAGCCAAATGTTATAGCTGACATTTGTACAGAATAGATCCTGACAAAATCATATTACAAGAAAGGAAAATTAGTGTAATTTTCATGTAATAAAATCTTTTTATATGACTTACATGTGCGTCAAAAAGAATAGCGTGTTACACAAAACAGGTAGTGAAAGCCTGAGGCCGTCATTCATAACCTGGGTAAAAGCTTTGCTATTCTTCTCTCCTTTTGAATTTGACAGCTGTATCCTGTTCATGCTTTGTAGGTTATTTGGGCAGGAGTAAAAGAAAAATAGCACAAAATGATGTGCCAGACACAAAAGCCTAACCATTTGCTACTTTGGTGGAAAGAGGGAGCTGGCATGTTCTGATCTACAAGTGAATCTTCTTTTTGTGAAGGTGTTCACTATGATTCTGTGCCTGCAGTTATGAGAGGACATGATGAGAAATTTGATCTCTACTGAATGAAACCTTAATCTGATTCTGACTGTGCACACAAAAACAAAGACACTTAAAGGGGACATACACTCTAAAAACTCCTGGGTTATTTCATCAACCCATATTCTGGGTTATTTGTGTTGGGTTAAAATTATGGGTTATTTTTTCAGAGAGTAACCATTTTCTGGGTTATAGGGCTAATATTTTGACCCAATTCCTGGGTTGTTTGGGTTTCTGGGTTATTTTTCAAAGATTAACCCATGTTCTGGGTTAACGCCCCGCCCCCCGCTGTTCTGGAATTTTCTCACAACAGTCGATTGAAATAACTGCCACCGGAGTTCGCGGCGCGCTCGATCCGTTTTGGCCTGGGCTTCTTCGTTGTGCATTCAAGGTAAGCAAGTATTTTAAGTGTCAGTGTAACGTAAACTTTCTGTGTCCATGTCCCCGTTGCTTATCTCATTGTTATAATACCGGTAAAATACGATAAGTACAGGGCAGCTATGACTTCGTCCAACGTTAAGGGGGTCGGGGGTTAAGGGGGAACACCGGACGGGGAACACCGGACGAGAAGCGCCGCGCCGCGCCGTATATAAGACCACTCGAGGTATCTTTCACAGTTTATGTCCAGCAATATTGTTATGTTTAAGGACATTATGGAATTAAGATATATCAGCACTATGTTATGATTGTACTGTATAATTAAATACAATCGTTGCTGAGTCTGCAGTCCGAACACTTTACCTCAGAGCGTCCGTAAACTGAATGAATTTAGGATATCACCTGAAAATCCAATATCAACCAATTTTCATGAAAGTAGCTCATTTCTGTAAATGAATGTAAAATTTAATGTACATTACAGCACATTGTGAAGTCTGTATATACATTAACGACGAATTTGAGACAAATAAGTGTACATTTAAAACTATGTACATGGCGCTCGGCGCCGCAGACAGACGCAAAATGGCGCCGCCGGTACACACACATACTGTACCCTGTGTCTCTTCGTCCCTAGCTCCCGAGGTCGTGAATCAGTTTATCATGTACACAGGCTCGGGCACTGGTAAGGACTTTAGCTCACTTGACATTGGGACACTGTTCACTTATTATCCTGTGATGTGGCTGCTTAAGCGTGTTGTGAGCATCACTCAGCTGTTACTCATCAACAACCGGCAAAACCAACCGTTGCGTTGCTTTGAGTTATGTTTACCAGCTGCACCATGCTTATAATATTATACAGTGCTCTACTGGCTGAAGTAGTGAGATTTAAAGAAGCAGGTCAAGTCTTCAAATTGTTGCTAACCTCTATATGTTTTCTCCAGGTCTTTTTAAATGGACAGCTTTGTCACTGATAAGTTAACTGAGTGGCGGCTGTTTGAGCTGACAGAGACATTTTTAAGGTGAGCTTTTTACTCTTATTGCCCTCATATCATCTCTCTATAACTAAAAAATTTTCTTTAAAGGAAAACTACACCGTTTTTCAATATTTTACTATGTTTTTACATCAACTTAGACGAAATAATACATCCCTGTCTTTTTCAATGCGTGCAGTACATTGTGTACACCATGTCGTGAATGTGTGAGCATTTAGTCTAGCCCCATTCATTCCTTAGGATCCAAACAGGGATGAATTTAGAAGCAACAAAACACTTCCATGTTTTCCCTATTTAAAGACTATTACATGAGTAGTTACACGAGTAAGTATGGTGGCACAAAATAAGAGGTGACGATATTTTTAGCGGATTAAAAAATGAGAACTATGTTGTATGGCGGAAGCGCACTTAGTTTGCAGCACTTTGACCTCTGGTGCAGTAACATCACTCCTGTGAACTCTCCCATCTTTTTCAAAATCAGTGTGATGAGTGATGATGTTACTGCACCAGAGGTCGAAGTGCTGCAAAATAAGTGCGCTTCTGCCATACAATATAGTTCTCATTTTTATCAGCTTAAAAAAATATTTAGTGCCACAATATTTACTCGTGTAACTACTCATGTAACAGTCTTTAAATAGGGAACACATGGAAGTGCTTGGTGGCTTCTAAATTCACCCCTGTTTGGATCCTAAGGAATGAATGGGGCTAGGCTAAATGCATTAATAACGCGCTGTACAAAGATTAACTGCATGCATAGAAAAAAGACAGGGATGTATTATTTCATCTAAGTTAAGGTAAGAACATAGTAAAATATTGAAAAACTTTTTCTTTAATATGGCTTAAAGGGATAGTTCACACAAAAATGAAAATTCTGTCATCATTTACAGGCCATCTACAGGGTTGAGAAGAAGACTATCCGGCATTCAACTGAAGAGTCCTGGACAGCGTTCATACACCAAATGTCTGTAAGTACAATGGACCAGTTTCTCAGCACTACTCTGAGAGAGAATATTCTTAATTCTATAACTATACTGTTCATGTGAAAGAAGGCTATACAATGGACATGTTTCATGTGGAAGCTAAAGGGTGAATCCTGGTTTAAAAAAACAACTTCAAGGTTCCTTGCAGTTGTATTTCAGTTTTGGGCGATGCCATCTAAGGTAGCAATCTGACTAGAAAGTTAAGTTAAAGATGTTAGGTTTTATTACTCAGTGGTTCTCAACCCACATTTTCTTGTACACATTCATGACCCACTCAAAATGAAGACACCAATTAAGCACCACAGCTCATTTGGCTTCCTTGTACAGTTAGTATCAGCATTCTAACACAAACTGCTAGTCTATTATCTTGCTTACAATTTACGTTCTACACAATATTCACTTTATATCTTTCTGTCTCTGTCTGTTTTAGGTTGGAACAAATATGGTGGAATACAGTGGCGGCTCGTAACTGCTCATCCGAAGATGCGCTAATTCAAAATAAGTGTTCAGATTGTCACGTGTGTGGTTCCCTTTTCCAAAATATGTGTCCTGCGTGTCGAGAGATCCTGTGTGCATCACGTGTTTTGTCAAAATAAGTGCCTGCTGCACACGCGTCAAAACTGTTTATGATAAAAGAGACGCTCATGTTCCTAAAATACACGCCAGACACTTCCTTAACAGTAAACTCTTATTACGCATGAGATTATGCGAGTATCTGGCAAACGCGAGCATCTCTTTTATCATAAACCCTTTAGACGCGTCTGCAGCAGGCACTTATTTTGACATGACACGTGATGCACACACGATCTCTAAAAGCGCATAACACATATTTTGAAATTACAAACCACACACATGACAAGCTACATACATGTTGTGACGAACTTTGCATCGAGCGTCCTCGAATAAAGAAGTCACCGGCTGTCACTGGTGGAATACCTTCAGCAATCGCAGCCGTTCCCCTCTGGGAGATCTTAAGCTGCACACAACCAATGTTTGAAGACTTAAAGCCTCAAGTTCAATCCAATTATTGAATGTTGTCAAATGTTTGAGAGAGAATGTTTGAGAGTTGTTTATTTTTCTATTTTTCCTTTCTAATGTTATTACAGTGTGACCTAAAATAAATAGGTCCAAGTGTGCGTTTTTATATAGAATTTAATTGAATCCAATAAAACTGCTTGAAGTGTGTAAGTGACTGAATTTTTCTTTTCTGAAATAAGGCATAGTGGCATAGTTACACAATTTAGGTTATCTTTGACCTTTGGTTAAAAAGGATCTACTAATTTCTGGGTTTTTCCCACCCAGATATTGGGGTTGTTCTTTTGACCCAGAAGTTGGGTTATATTAACTACAATTTTGGGTTATTTTAACCCAGAAGTTGGGTCAGGTATTTAACCCAGAAGTTGGGTCAAAAAGAATAACCCATTTTTCTGGGTTGAAATAACCCAGAAATTAGTTGGTCCCTTTTTAACCCAGGAGTTGGGTCAAAAATAACCCATTATGGGTTGTTTTTGACCCAGGAGTTTTTAGTGTGTATTATGAAAATCTGACTTTTTCCATGTTTAAGTGCTATAATTGTGTCCTCAGTGCTTCTATCAACCTAGAAAATGTTAAAAAGATCAACCCAATAACTTAGTTTTGGTAAACCATTTTCTGCAAGCATGTGAAAAATAGGTCATTGTAATTTGGCCCTTATTGTGATGTCAGAATAAGGTAATACCGCCCCCTTTATTTGCACTATCCAACCACAGCACAACCATTTAGTATGGAGAGAAAGAGAAAGATAAAATATTTCACAGCACAATTGAGTTTCAATTGCAACAAACCACCATCATTGTGATCAGTGGTTGCACTTCATCCGCTCATTTGCATTTTAAATGACACACCCAAAACGGCACACTTTTGCTCAGACCTATTTTAGACTTAGTTTACATCTTAAAAAAAATCTCATAATATGTCCCCTTTAATGGAAAAACAAGACAAATGTGACCCATTTAGGAGATTCCTTAATACAATTTCTGACTTGAAAACATAATTCTCTGTATCTTTAGTACAAATACTGAAATATTCCTTGAGCTATTGTAGTTGTTATGTAGCTGATCTGGGCTAACAGTGCAGAAGGTTGTAGGTTTGATTCCCAGGGAACACACTGATAAAATGTATAGTCTCAATGCACTGTAAGTTGCTTTGGATAAAAGCATCTGGCAATGTATACATGTAAATATATAACTGGTTAATTAGCTGCCTTTTCAAATCTTTCAAGAATGTATATTGAAATAGCAAAAATAGACTAGGGTATATGTATACAGAAGTCTTTAAAGGGACTACATTTTGGAAATCTTTTGACAAAAACTGTCTCTTTACAGATGTGTGCAGTTTTTAACATTAGCTAGTGATGGGGGAATATGAGTGCCTGATTTAGATAAAGCGATTGATAGGCAAATTTTCTTATTTATTTTGAATGGATCATGACATTATTAACAATCACTGCAATGAGAGTTAATTAAGTTTTCTAAAAATAATGTTTGAGGTAAAATTAATAACATAGGTCTCAGATCGTGATTCAGACAAGAGTTTGGTTTTCTCAAGTTATTAAAATTACTAAATTAAAATGTCTGTTGTCTGAATGTGGGTATTACAGAAGATCAGGTGATCTGTGTGCATCATGAAATCTAAAATAAATGAGAAATAAATGAGACTAATGTTTGGAATTATATTTTTTTGTAACATAGGTATAATAAAGCAGGAATTAGCTGAATTAGGGAGAAAGTTGCCATATGGCTTTCTTCATTAATTTAAAGGGGACTATTGTGAAAATGTACTTTTATAATTTTTACGAACAAAAACAGCCTACAATTTCTTGTTTATGTAGTGCAAGTTATAGACGGATAAAAGCCCATTGCGCTTTCTGTTAAAAAGTTGAGGGTTCCCAGGTAAAAAAGTAGTATACTTTAGTGTATTAGAAATATGATTGAAGTACATGAAGTATAAAACAAGTATGCTTCTACTTGTTGTACTTAATTTAAAGAGTATTTAATATGTACTTTTTAAAAGTATACTTCCAAAAAGATATAATTAAGTTCAACTTAACAGTCCAAAAAATAAGTATACTAATTTACCAGTAATTCAATTATCTTTTAAATGTACTTTTTGAAAGTATACTTCAAAAAATATGTAATTAAGTTCAACTTAAGAGTCCAAAAAATAAGTATACTAATTTACCAGTAATTCAATTATCTTTTAAATGTACTTTTTGAAAGTATACTTCAAAAAATATGTAATTAAGTTCAACTTAAGAGTCCAAAAAATAAGTATAATGAATTTACCAGTAATTCAATTATCTTTTAAATGTACTTTTTGAAAGTATACTTAAAAAAAAAGATGTAATTAAGTTCAACTTAAGAGTCCAAAAAATAAGTATACTAATTTACCAGTAATTAAAATATTTATTAAATGTACTTTTTGAAAGTGTACTTTGTTGTCAATGTATTTTAAATTGTATAGAAGTTTATTTTTTTTAAGTGTATTAAATTTGACATACTTAGAGTGACAATTCAAAACACTTATGGGAAGTATATTTTTTGGAAATTAATTGTTAATTTACTTTTTTAGCATACTAGGATCTCACTTCATTAGAAGTGTGACTTCTGTACACTTTATACAGTACACTATAAAATAAGTGTATTTTTAGTTGCATATCAGAGTACTTTCATAAAATACGTTAGAATAATAAAATGTAGGCTATACACTGCATGAAAAGAGCTGTATCCAGACAAATACGGATGGGAAATCCCTGCTAAACTTTAGGTTTGCCAGATAAATGAGGCAGAGTGCTTGGAAACGTAATACTCAGAAGTAAACTCGTGAAACATCCAGAAACCTTGTGTATATGGATGTATACTGGTGGAAGTTTCTAGGAATCCTCACAGCTGGTTGTAAGGAGTGCTGGTTGTGAGGTGTGAAGGGTTAATGACAGAGTTGCTGTCTCTGTTTTCAAAGCTGGGTGGGGGGTTCAAGGCAGCACATAACATAAAAACATTATATATCTACAAGTGTGTTTACTAAATACATGTATTATTATGCTAATGTAATTTAATTGATAAAGGTTTTTTTTATTTAAGAAAATCTGAGCATCACTCAAAATAACTGTCAACATGTTTGTCAACTAAACATGTTTTGTAAACGTTATACATTTTATAAAAATATTTAATATTTTTATTATTGATAAAGTATAAAGAACAAATCAGTGTGAAAACGCAGATTATAAAAAGTACATAAAGTGCCAGCAGAGGATCCAAAATAATGAAAAAAAAAAAAAAACATCCAATGCAACTTGGAAATTGTAGTCAAAATACATCTACAGCAGCATGCTAAAGCAGTACCAACGCCAGGGCAAAAGACTCAAATTCCCAGAATGCATCTGCACCCACCCATTCATTCCCACCAATCAGGATCAACGGCATTTTTCAAACCGCTACTGACTCGTTTTCATGCTAAACAGTACGGCTGAGGTAAGTTTGACTTTCATTCCTTTACATCGCGCAGATCTGTTCCATATTTGTTCCTATTTTGTTCTTCACTGTGATTATTTTTGTCTTTATGCGAGAAGTGTTTTAATTTAAAGCACACACAGGAAACATTAAGAGTAAGTTATACACTGTACACACAGTAACGTAAGGAACTTGAACATGCGGTTTTTCAGTGAGCAAAGTAACATGCAAAATGCCTGATAAACGAATCAATTCGATGTTTAAAACTTTAAAAATAAAACGGCAAGATTACTTGTGTTGGAGATGTTCAGCTAACTGTAGCAAATGGCTCTTTCTGCTATTTTAAACGATAACCTTAGACGATTTCTGTTGTTTAAAAGCTCATTGCTGTAGGTAAGTTCTGATAGATGCTGCTTATTTTGCAAGCCTGTTTTAATAGCTTTATTCTGTTTAGTAACCAAGCCAGCTTCACTTTAAGTTTAAGATAAACTAACGTTAGATGTTGTTGTAAAGAAGCTTGGAGTCAAAATATATTTTAAAGTTGTATGATTGTCTTCTTTTTTAATATGATGTCTATCCATGTTTGTGTTTACAGAGGTCATGTGGTCGACCTTGCTGACGCTGAAGAGGTTTCTGTGTAAAAATGATGTAAGTTAAGTTTAATCTTTTAATTTAATATTGTTTTAATTCATGCCCATGTCATGCTGGCTACCAGTCAAATATCGCATACAATTAAAAATACTATTAATCACCAATAAAACCTTAAAAGGCCCAGCACCTTCGTATCTTAGAGAATTAATATCAGAATACAATCCAACACGTACACTGCGGTCGCAAAATTCTGGTCTCTTAATTTTCCCTAGAATATCAAAAGTGTCTAAGCTCTGAAATGATTTGCCAACTGGTATCTGTGAATCAGACACAGTCAATCACTTTAAATCTAAAGGGACACTTCACCCATTTGTATTAAGCTTTGTATCTTTAGAACCCCAGTCATGTTTTTGAATGGTCATGCATCATTTCCTGAGACAGGAGAAATACAGATTTCAGTGTTGCACTTCCTTCTTTCAATGATGTAAAAAATTATAATTTTGCATCATTGAAAGAAGGAAGTCCAATATCTTTGTTGAGGTGGTGAGACTACAAACACTCCTTTTTTAGTCAAATAGGCACCAAATTCGAAATGTATGTTACATTTCCACTACAAATATGAGACACTTTCAATAAAGATTAATGTTTCTACAGGTGAAATGCTCCATTAAAGGATAATTCTGGTATTTAACACTTTGAGTCTTATTTCTGGTTTGTTTTGGATGAATTACAGTGATGGACACTGTAATTTTGACAATGGGTCGTGTCTTTTTTTGACTCGTTTAGAAGCGTCTCTTCACTGCTTCAGAGTGGAAGTCAAGGGTCATGCACAAACATGTCATTAAAACAACACTTAACCTTCATTTTCAAAACTGTCCCTTACGAATATTAACCATGGTTTTATTGTGGTAAAAGTGTAGTAACCATGTTTTTTTTGGTCAATTGATTACTATGAGCAAAACCATGGTTTTACTACACTAACCATGGTTTAACTATGGTTTTTGAAAACCATGGTTGTCAAAACCATTGTTATTTTGTGGTAGCTATGGTTTTACTACAGTAACCATGGTTTTTTTGGTCTTAACTGTAGTAAAACCATGGTTAATTTTCGTAAGGGGTGCTACTCACCGAGTGGTTCTTGGTGTTTGTTGATGATTAAAAACAAGTAGTGTAGCGAAATACAGTTTCTGTGGTGTTTTATTTGGCATTTTGTAAAATTCCATTGACTTCTCTTGGAAGACTCATTGCTCGCTGATATATCACTCTGCCGCCGGAAATGGAAAAGGGTCTGTTTACATCTGGTTGTAGTTTTTTCGCTCGGTTTCTCTCAAAAGGCTAGCATGAGCAGAGCAACTGTGCCCTCGGAGTAGGGCACAAATTTTTCCCATATTTGATGGCTCAGTGACCAGCCTTAGGTTTGAATTTGAGCTCGATTGTGACTGTCTATACGCTAGACACCAAGTTCCGTTCAGCATCCTTGTTAGGCAAAGTGGTTGTCGCCATCAAGTGGTCAAGAGTGTGCTAACGCTTCAGACTCAAATATAGAGCGGAAGTATATACGTGGTTGTGAGGTGTCTGAAAAAATAGATCCACTATAGCAAATAACACGGATTGAAATCATACATTGCTCTGATATATTTGTTTTTAATCATCAACGAACACCACAAACCACTCTGTGAGTAGCACAGTTTTGAAAATGAACGTTAAGTGTTGTTTTAATGACATGTTTGTGCATGGCCCTTGACTTCCATTCTGAAGCAGTCAAGAGACGCTTCTAAACAAGTTAAAAAGTCAAGACACGACCCATTGTCAAAATTTCAGTGACCATCACTGTAGTTCATCCAAAACAAACCAGAAATGAGACTCAAAGTGTTTAATACCGGAATTATTCTTTAAGACTTTTTTTCTTTAACAAAGCATTCACATAATTTGTCTAGTAAATTATACTTATCTCGCAAAAGTTAGCTTGTACGGAACAAAGCATTCACATAACTCGTCTGGGTAATTTACTAATGCCGCAATAGCTAGCCTGTCTGGAACCGAGCAGATATTAAAACACAACACTGTGTGACACTGCATTACATGTGAATGGCCCCTACGCTAATAGGATTTTGTTTCTCTCTCCCTGTCTCGTCCTCAAACCCGAGGACATTGAGACAAACAGACCAGTTCTGGCTGCCGTGGAGGTCAACACACCACTGATCTACTGGCTGCCCTTCAACGTGATGCCCAGCCGATGCCTGACCACCGACGGAACTAGGGCTGCACGATAAATCGCATGTGTTTGTCAGGCGCATCTCCTCAGTAATGCCGGTTCCTTGATTAGTATTAAATCGCCATCAGCTGTTTTCAGATGTAGCAGCTTTAACTACACAGAGCCGTAGTTCACTGACAATCGGGGCAATTTCGCATTAATTATCGCGGACGTATCGGCTGCGATATGTATGCGATATGGCCCAGCTTGTCAGGGAACTACGGCTCTGTAGTTAAAGCTGCTCCATCTGAAAACAGCTGATGGCGATTTAATACTAATCAAGGAACCGGCATTACTGAGGAGATGCGCCTGACAAACACATGCGATTTATCGTGCAGCCCTAGACGGAACCCGTTAAATCTCCTTATCCGTTTACATCCCATATATATATATGTGTATATCTTTTCCTCCTAGGACTTTTTGTTCCTCCCTGAGGTTTTTCTCCTAGGGTTTTTTTAACCCCGGGGAGTCAAGCAACATTGGCTTAACTTAGCACCCTCTTGTATACGAGACATTATTAATTTGCTCACTTGTAAAGTTTATTCATAGCCGCTGTATTTTGCTACTTATATTGTCTGTCGATTTTTCTGTTTCCCCTGCTTCTTTTAATGTAAAGCTGCTTTGAAACAACTACAAATTGTGAAAAGCGCTATATAAATAAAATTGAAATTGAAATGTCTCTTTCCTGTTTTACAGATGCAGTGAGGGAGTGATTCCCCAACATCGAGGTGGCAGAGATCCGGGACCTTCTACGGAGGAAGTGCAACAATGCCAGTTACAAGGCCTCCAGTAGTTCAAATCAGAGCTAGATGTCCATATAGTACAAGTTGTTCGCAATTGTTCTCTTCCCGGCATTTCAAAGAAAGTCGACTGTTTAAGGTTCCCCATTTTGCCAATATCTGTTTTGTGTGTTACTTTTGTGTCATTAATAAAGATCCTTTTTTGAAATGCAGTTTGTAATCTGTTTGTGTGCATTTGAACTGAATTGTTATATTATACACTTGTAGTGTAACAGCAATATTCATGCTTAAGTATAACAAAATGGGGATAAAAGTACAAATTAAATATACTTAAAATATAAAAAATACACTATAATAATATTGCACTGAAAGTACGTGTCTATGATGTTTAGGTTATAATTGAAATTCACTTTAAAAACATTATTATTGTCATAGTGGGACACTTTAAAAGCACTAAAAATAGTTAGGAAGTGCATTTGTAGAGCACTTGAAATATTACAGAGGCATACTAAATTAACATAGTTTATACTAATTATAAGTATGATAGCAGTATGCACAAAATGTACTTAAACACAACTATAATTTGTGCTGCAATGGCTTTTTAAGTGTATTTCCATTAAAATTGCAATACAATGCAATTGTACTGTAAGTGTGCTTAATTACTCATAAATCTTGATTTTCAGGAGTGTATTTTAGTGCACTTGAAGTTTAAAAAAAGTTGTTCCATTTTAGCATACTATTTACACTTGAAGTGTAATCAAATAGGTGTTAAGTTGAAGTTAATACATAATTGAGTACACTTAACTATACTTGGATTTGACGAAAATAGTACAAAATCTAGAAAATATACTTAGTACACTTTTTTAAAGTATATTTTTAATAGAATTTTTTTTCACCTGGGTTTACTCAGTGATTAAAAGCACAATGCGGCTGTATTTGCTTCCATCATATACAATATAAGTATAAAACATGTCGTTTTATCTGTTTCTTAAAAAAAGATAAAGACTAATTTAGTGCACGAGTGATTGACACTGACAGCACAATGCAACTGTATTCCTCTCAAACAAGTACAATATAAGCAACATGCTGTGTATGTAATTTTATGATAAAAATATATTTCAATTAAAACTCATCTTTAGTTTTAGCTAGATTTGTGTTATAAATAATTTAAACATGCTTTTATGGTTTGGTCAAAAATTATCTCCTGACAATAGTGTTTGTGTAAATTAATTTTCTTGTAAAATGCTGAAAATAATTGCCACTAGCTGCGCTTCCAAATTGCACAAATTGAAATAGCAAATTGAAAATGCACCCAATAAAAACAACAATTTCGCATAAACTCCTATATATCGCAAAACGTTTTCACGCTCGGGAGAGATATTTTTTCCAGGCAATACATAAAAAGTTATATATCGCAAAACTGCAATGGAAACATTTACAGGTCACCTGACATATGTAAAAGTCACATGTTCACTCTTTTAAAATGGCTCTGCATGTTTGGTTGGAGGACAAGACAGGCATTACAAGAACCGACAAGCACATGACATGTGAATACAGAAAGAGTGATTTGGGAGTCGTTGCTCTGTATACTTTTGAGTCACTCTCGCTGTGTTTGATGATATCCGCATGTCGGTCTGCGTGGCTCATTATGAAGTTGAACACATCTGTTGCAACGTTTTTTTTGCAATCACTTATCGCAAGACAACTTAATTAAGTTTTAGTTGCATGACATTGGTTAATGAAAACCGTGTCATTTCGCAATAGTTTTTTGGTCGATATTTTGAAAGTAACACTGAAGTTTTGTGTTTCTGTTTTTAAACATTAACTCTTTCACCGCCAGCATTTTTTTTAAAAAGTTGCCAGCCAGCGCCAGCGTTTTTCATGATTTTCACCAAAGTTTAATGCCTTCCAGAAAATGTTCTTCTTTAAATATATAAACATACAATATACCAAATGAAAGAACAGACCCTCTGCTTTCAAAAAAAAAAAAAAAAAAAAGTTTCATCCTACCTTCAGTGGTTCTTTTGTAATCAGCTTTTGAATATGGGTAGGTTTCTGCAAAAACACCACATTTTGAGCAAAAAGCAGAGATAATTCAATTTTTGTGATGGACTTTTCATAGAGATCCCATTCAGAGCGATCTTTAAAACAGACACGGACATACAGCCGCTTGCCATAGGGCAATACTTCCGGGTTTAAAAAGTTGGGGAAGGTGGATAATAGCGGTATTATCCACCTGGTGGATAATAGCGGTATTGCGGAAAGACGGAAAAACTCGTCATTGGCGGGGAAGCGTTTTCTCTTAATTGACGAGATATCTCGTCAATGGCGGTGAAAGAGTTAACTATATTGTATAGCACATGAAGGCAGCATGAGACCTGAGCTATGTCTTTATTTTATATCACAATGCTCACCGTCTGCTAATTCATGAACATGCATTTACAGCAAGGACAGCTCAAAAAAATAAAAATTACCCCATGATTTACTCACCCTAAAGCCATCTGAGATAGTCATATGCAAAGTTTGGGCACCCCGGACAATTTCCATGATTTTCATTTATAAATATTTGGGTGTTTGGATCAGCAATTTCATTTTGATCTATCGAATAACTGAAGGACACAGTAATATTTCAGTATGAGGTTTATTGGATTAACAGAAAATGTGCAATATGCATCAAAACGAAATTAGACAGGTGCATAAATTTGGAGCCCCCTTGTCATTTTGTTGATTCGAATACCTGTAACTACTTAGGTTTAGTGGAACATGCAATTGGTTTGGTGAGCATATTAGGCCTTGAACGTTAAAGACAGGTGCATCCAATCATGAGAAAAGGTATTTAAGGTGGCCAGAGCTGGACAGTAACGGAGTAAATTTACTTGAGTACAGTTCTTAAGTACAATTTTGAGGGATCTGTACTTTACTCGAATATCATTTTTGAGGAGTACTCATGACTTTACTTAAGTACATTTGAGAGGCAAATATTTTACTCTTTACTCCACTACATTCCTATCCATAACCGTAAGTACCTGTTAATTCTTCTAAAATAAAGGAAAAAAGAAAAATCTCGGAAACCCTCAATTTGTTGTTTCCCTCTCAAACGTGATTTGATTGTGCAGGCGCCACTGATTGGGACACCCTATCAGCAATCACCTTCAGCTTTCCGCCAAAGTCAACTCCATGGTCAGATTTAGATAAGAGATTAAACCATCCCAGGAATGTGCCAACCCGTGGCCCCACTTCACCAGACTATTTAAATTTTCTGAAATATAAAAAAATTCTTAAAGGGATAGTTCGGCCAAAAACGATATTAAACCCATGATTTACTCACCCCCAAGCTGTCCGAGTTGCATATGTCCATCGTTTTTCAGACAAACACATTTTCGGATATTTTAGAAAATATTTTAGATCTTTCTGTTCATTAAATGTAATGTTACGGGGTCCAGCAATAGTCCACGACCTTCAAGTCCAAAAAAGTGCGTCCATCCTTCACAAATTAAATCCAAACGGCTCCAGGATGATAAACAAAGGTCTTCTGTGGGTAATCCGTGCGGTGTTGTTGTAGAAATATCCATATTTAAAATGTTATTAACGTTATAAACTACCTTCCGGTAGCGCCGCCATCTTAGACTCAGGAGAGAGTATTAGCGTAGTGTACGCACTTTTCTTAGTGACGTATGACAAATTCGGAGGGCGGGGGCACAGAGCAGCAGCAGAGAAACTCTGTACGCTGCGTAAGCTCTCATCCTGAATGCGCATCACTCCAAAATGGCGGCGCTACCGGAAGGTAGTTTATAACGTTAATAACATTTTAAATATGGATATTTCTACAACAACACCGCACGGATTACCCACAGAAGACCTTTGTTTATCATCCTGGAGCCGTTTGGATTTAATTTGTGAAGGATGGACGCACTTTTTTGGACTTGAAGGTCGTGGACTATTGCTGGACCCCGTAACATTACATTTAATGAACAGAAAGATCTAAAATATTTTCTAAAATATCCGAAAATGTGTTTGTCTGAAAAACGATGGACATATGCAACTCGGACAGCTTGGGGGTGAGTAAATCATGGGTTTAATATCGTTTTTGGCCGAACTATCCCTTTAAGTTAATGATTGTTTTCGCTTAAAGTGTTTACTGTGTTTACCAAAAGAGACCTTCATCACCGCCTACAAAAATTCATCCTCCAACTTGCGGAAGCATGTCAAGGTATGTCCATTGAAATAAACTTCCTCACATTTCTTCAAAGCTAGATTTTACCTACAGAAAAGTGCACTAAATGATTGGCTAGCTGTGATAATGCAGCTCTTTACATTCTTGGTTACGTTTGAGTAGTTGAAGACACATGCACCCGCCAATTTGCCAGTTGTAGCCATTCAGATGTTTGGAATGTTTTTGCGAACAATATTAAAAAGGAATTGCAAATTGTTATTTGCAATTGTGTTTCTTACTTGTAGGTGTAAAAACTGTGACATAATTCAAATGCAAATGCTAACCATTTGCATTTCCGTTTACGTGAACATACCATGTATGCCAAATTTCAAAAGGAAAAAGTCAATTTGCAATTGAATTTCCTATGTTTTTCAAGATATGACCCAAATTTCAATCTCAATTGCAATCCACTGGGGTTGCGTAAGGATCCTGCCAAAACTCAAATGAAATTGCAATCGCTTTTGAATTTGCATTTCCAATGCCTGCACATTGACTTGTCAATCAAAGTGTTGGGGGAGGGATTATGCTATAGGGCGTGCTCGTATTTGGAAGCGACGTCACTTCAGTTATACCTCAGTTATATTTTTAGCAATTATTAACCAAATAAGCTAAAGCACTGTGTAAGTAATGTAAGCACTTAAAAGTAAGCACAGTGGCAGTAGTAATGCAATACTTAGAAAATGTACTCTTGTACTCTTGATCCTCAAGTACTTTTAAAAACAAGTACTTCAGTACTTTTACTTAAGTAGACATCTCCTGCAGTACTTTTACTTGTACTTGAGTAAAATTTAGCATGGGGTATATTTACTTTTACTCAAGTTATGAAGCTGTGTACTCTGTCCGCCTCTGAAGGTGGCCAATTGTTGTTCTCTTTGACTTTCCTCTGAAGAGTGGCAACATGAATGCCTCAAAACAACTCTTAAAAGATTGTTTAACATTATGGTTTAGGGGAAGGCTACAAAAGGTTATCGCAGAGATATAATCTGTCAGTGTCCACTGTGAGGAACACAGTGAGGAAATGGAAGACCACAGGCACAGTTCTTTTTAAGACCAGACGTGTAAAATATTGGAGAGGCAAAGCCAAAGGAGGGTGAGAACAGTCCATAGACCACCTCCAAAGACCTAAAACATTAACTTGCTGCAGATGGTGTCACTGTGCATCGTTCAACAATTCAGCGCACTTTGATGCGAAAGAAGCCTTTTCTGCACACACGCCACAAACAAGAGTCACTTGAGGTATGCAAACGTTCATTGGGAGAAGCCAGCTTCATTTTGGATTAAGGTGCTGTGGAGTGATGAAACAAAGATTGAGTTATTTGGTCATAACAAGGGGAGTTATACATAGCAGCAAAAAAAAACAGTGTTCCAAGAAAAACACTTGCTACCCACTGTAAAATTTGGTGGAGGTTCCATCATGCTGTGGGGTTACGTGGTCAGTGCCGGTATTGGGAATTTGGTTAAAGTTGAGAGTCGCAAGGTTCCACTCAATATCAGCAGATTCTTGAGAATAATGTTGAGGAATCAGTTAAAAAGCTAAAGTTTTACAAAACAACGACCCAAAACACTGCTCAAAATCTACTAGAGGAACAAGTACATTCGGATATGTTCTGGAATGGCCATTTCAGTCCCCAGACCTGAATATCATTGAACATCTGTGGGGTGATTTGAAGCAGGCTGTCCATGTTTGGCAACCATCAAACTGAATTGGAGAAGTTTTGTAAGGAGGAATGGTCTGAAATACATTCATCCAGAATCCAGACACTCATTACAGGCAATAGGAAGCATCTAGAGGCTGTTATTTCTGCTAAAGGAGGCTCTACTAAATATTGATGTGATTTTTCTGTTGGGGTGCCCAAATTTATGCACCGGTCTAATTTCGTTTCAATGCATATTGCACATTTTCTGTTAATCCAAAAAAAAAAAAAAACTTATTTCACTACTGAAATATTACTGTGTCCTTCAGTTATTTGATAGATTAAAAATTAAATTGCTGATCCAAACACCCAAATATTTATAAATGAAAATCATGTAAATTGTCAGGGTTGCCCAAACTTCTGCATCTATCCTTCACAAAAGTAATCCACACAGCTCCAGGAGGATAAATCAAAGTCTTCTGAGGGTAATTGATGCGATTTTGTAAGAGAAATATCCATATTTAAAACTTTACAAAAAATAACTGGACCCTATTTTCAACTGTTATAAAGTGTGGAAATAACTGAAAATGTGTTAATCTGAACATATGATGGACATATGTATCTCGGATGGCTTAAGGGTGAGTAAATCAAGAGGTAATTTTCATTTTTGGAAGAACTATCGCTTTAATATACACAGTACATTCAGATAACTATGGAAGCCTATTCCGCCACGTTTGGTTAAAATTGTTAGATTTTTTAAAATCATAATAATGACATAAGTATGACTTAGTATCTCATAATAATGAGAAACTTTCTCATAATATTTACTTAATATCTCATTATTGACGCGAGCCAGTAGTTACTTATTCCACCACAGCCTCTATACCTTATTGCTAATACAACAATGTATATATTTTATGTGTACACTGTGAATAACTGCCCATGCACTTTATCCACTGATTGCTGCCTTGGATAAAATGGCAATGTGTAGGTCAGTAAATACATCACATAACGCACAGAAAATTCAATACTTCATAATTGTTGTCAGATTGTTAATGCATTAGTCATCATTTGAGTGCACAGCACTCAAGAACAAAATTACAGATACCCTTTTGAAATAAGGACTTTTCAACTGCTGCGACTCAACACATTCAGATTGTGTGCGAAGTCGTGTTGTTATTGCCTTTTGAACAGCACTGTTATTACGGAAACCATATCCACATCTAAATATCAATCACTTGCATAATAACAATAGCATTTTGGAAAGATTTCAAACAGCTGCTTAGTAATGATGATCATTCAAAATGCATTACGTTTCACATATTGACTGAGCAGATGCTTTTATCTAAAGTGTCTTATAAGTTTCTACAAAGAAAGTCTCCAGAGCTTTGTTGGTTTTATGTAATAATAAAATATATAATAATAAGCATTTACACTTCAAAAGAGGCTAAGTGAAGTGATCTGCCCCAAGCATTTCCATTTTGGCATCAAAGATTTGGCATCAAAGTTTTTAAGAAAAATAAGTGTCATAAAGAATTTTGGGAATTTTTTTCACCCCGAATCCGACTCACAGATATTGGTGCAGGGTTTACTCATCTGAGAGGCGTGACATCTGTGTGTGGAAACACTTAAAGACATGTTGTTCAAGCTGTTCACTGTTTTGTCAAGATAATTATAATGCTCATCAAGTCCACATTATTTAAATGTACGGTTGTTACACAACATGCAGAACACAGCATACACGGCTCATATATCTCTGTTTCTCTGCATGCATTTACATAATCACACTTTCCCCCCAAATACTAAACTCATCATGCTATGAATATGATAATTGAATCACAGAAACTAGGATTAGTATAGTGAAACTGACATAATGGGACCATAGACTCATTCACCAATCATCCGAAGCTTGTTGTTTCAATTGAAAACTACACATTTATTAATCTTGTAAGCACACATAAAAGTGCTAAACGAAAGAAACATCCACAGAACCTTTCTGTTGCACAAAAGATTCTTGTAGTGGGAAAGGTAGTGGAAACTAAAATGTTTCTTCTATTGTATTGCTGTGAAAAACTTACTTTTAAGAGTGTAATCTCACATGCCAAAGTTTCCCATCACAGTTTCTTTATTCACAAAGATATTGTCACTCCACTTTTACAGCTGGCAGACACAAATAAAATACTTCCAGTCTGAGAAATGAAAAACTATCATGCACCTACCTGCACAAAGACACACATACACACTGCAAGCTATATTTATCTCTTCAGAAGAAATATAAGTATTATGCAAAGCCACATTAGGAATTTTCATAGACTGACACTCTTCCAAGCATCCTCTGTAAACCCTCAAAGAAATGAATAATTCATAAAAGCAAATGGACGGGTATAAAATCACGTGAAGTCAAGACCCTTATAAGTCTTTCCTCAGCAATCATCATGGAGATTGTTGGATAAGGGTTTATTACCGTCAGTGGTTAGTCAGCGCTAACCTTGCCTGATGAGGTCTGGCTATCCGTTTGAATTCTCGGGGTTAATGAGATGCGTATATAAGAGGTTTAAATGGTAACTGTTTAACCATTTGTATCTTGGCTTTCACAGAAATTAAAAAATAACTTTCATCACAAATCTTAATACTGTTCAAGTCTGTGGTACTGGTAATGTACTGTATATACCGTCAAGTTTAACTAACTAAGCAATGAATGCTCTAACAAAAGCACTGTTTTGGTTATAGACTTTAAATTGCTACTTATTCTGTGTACCCTCTGGATACATATATACACCATGGTTTCACAAACAAGGCTTAAGGCTGGTCCTAGACTAAGACACATTAGGCTTGCCACACTGTGTGTAGTTAAGTCCATGTCACACGGTATGATTTCTGTTTCCATCAATGTCAGACTGTACGAGTTTAAAGAAAAAAGAACAAACATGTCCAAAGTTTTACGTCATCGATCAGCGGTGGCTGAGCGAACCGAAACAACATCTAGCTTTAATTTTAATCATGACTTAAGCAGTGGCGACTTGTGTCATGTGTGTTGCTCATGTTTTCAAAATATGTGTTTGTTGCGACATGTGAACCATGTGCATCACATGTTTTGTCAAAATAAGTGCCTGCTGCAGACGTTTCTAAACCGTTTATGATTAAAGAGACACTCATGTTTACAAAATACATGCAAGACGCTCCCTTAACAGTAAACTCTGATTACGCATGAGATTATGCAAGTATCTGGGAAACACGAGCGTCTCTTTATCATAAACCCTTTAGACGTATCTGGAGCAGGCACTTATTTTGACAAGACACGTGATGCACATATCACTTGACGCACTTGAACACATATTTTGAAATTAGGAAACACACACATGATGGGCTACATACATGTTGTGATCGTGCTCCCTCGAAAAAAGAAGTCACTGGCCGCCACTGGTCTCAAGCATAAAAGAAGAAAAAAATGAAGGAGAAGAGTACCTGGAATTTGCAGTTCCAGCGCGTATGTCCCCCTGGCTCTTTTTGACATTTGTCTGCGTTGGTTTGTTGTCGCACTAATTGCGTCATCTGGTTCTATCCTTCTATTGGTTCTTGATCTGCCGGTTGTCATAGGAAGATGTCACACCACAGGATAAAATTTCTCTACATTTCTAAAAAGGTCTCTAAATTGCCAGAATTTTGCCGGAGGATAATTTTGATTGCAACCCTCATTAATCATTAATCGGCAGTCTGTGAACATGTCAAACTAGCGATAAAAAAGCAGAATTTAGCCTAGGATTCCAGGAATCTTTTAGGATTTCAAAATGTGTCCTAGACAGCTAAATTGTGGCTGAAATCTCACAGTGTGCACCGGGCTTCAGTTAGATGATGACAATATTCAGAGTTTTAACTCGCCTCAACCTACAGGAATCCACCAAAAAAGGCATGACCTTGTTGCGCTTCCACAGAGAAGAGGAAGAGTTGCGTTAGTAGATTGTTTTTGTTGCCATGCCATCAAGACGCTGTTATTTTCATCCCGTTTGAGTAAAATCCCCTTTGTTTGGCCTTTGTTAAGGACAGCTTCTTCAATCTGGCGTGACCTTACCGGATAATGTCCACTAAGCTGCTATTGAATCACAAAACACTGGACCAGCTACACAATTAGATCTCGTTACATATTTCTGAAGGAGGAACTTCATAGAACAAGGAAGACATCAGCCCACTTTTAGGACAGTGAATTAACAGCGCTTAGAGATAAATACTTTGTTTTTTAACACAGAAAACATGAACACATGTTATAATGCGCACCATAAACACAATCAAAGCTTCAAAAACACAGGAAAAAAGTGGCACCTTTAATTTAAGTAAGGCCTAGTCCTGGCTTTAGCTGAGCCTTGTCTGTCAAAGTATGGCTACGCTTAAACGTCAGGGTTGTCAAATCAGATATCACTATCTAAAATAAGTCAATTGATTCAATGAGTTAATTAGGATCTAGACTATATACGTCAAATAAACTTGATTAAGCCCTCAGAAGAGGTCTGATATGCATATTAAGATGCATTATGTATATGTGGGCCATAGAATGTAAAAAAAGATGGACTACGCAACGTCGTTTCCTTCCATTGTAATGAACTGAAGGCAAAATGTCCGACCATGGGCACTGCCATGTTACGCAAAAACGTCAGTTTGGAGCCAGGACATGCGTAGAAGGAATCATCCATGGAGCCCGGAGATGGAGCCGTGGTATCAAACTTCCACCCAAACGCTCATGTGCCAAATACAACCATGCCCATCTCATTTGACTGGCTTGGTAAAATAAGGTACTGTAAGTTAAATACAACTAATTTTGTCCGTGTGTGAATAACACAGAAATCGAAAATGAATAGTTAGTTATATCTTCAATCTTCCCTAATGCTAAGAGAGTCCGCTCAGAGAAACTGTCAATCACAAATGTTAATCATAATGACACGGCCCATTTCAAAAAGCATCAAAATTCCATTTATTTCAAAAACAAACAATTGAACATATATCAGCGTGATAACAACTAAACCATCTTTGTGAAAATTTTATTGGAAGTGTAATTAATTTTTTTATTTTTCACCCGAGTTTCGATCGTTTGCATGGAGAAGGCGGAGTTTATGACTTGTACTGCAGCCAGCCACCAGGGGGCGATCAAAGAGCAAGCAGCTTCACTTTTCCAGATGTATGAGGCACATCCGATGTGGTCACTGTGAAGAATGCCATGGCTTTTAAAAGATAATGTTTGTTTTTTCTTGCGTAAGAAAGTGAAGAACAGAGAAAGGTTAGATGTCAACTGCTGATAAAACCTGGCTGTGTATCTCAGGTCATTTAAGTTTCCTCATTTGATGGATGTGTTTATCGTCCTCACAGGTTCCCACTGTCTTGAACCCTCTGATTCCGTTTTTTGGGATTAAAAGGAGGCTGGGGAAGCAGCCATTATTCTTCAAACACCTTTGCCTAAGACAGAGAGCCAAGTAAAGACAATGCACCTCAGTGCTTAAGGCAGCAGACTAGGGATCAGTGTTAAAACTAAAATAAATAGATGGTTCCTTTTCAATTCTCACGTCATAAAATTGACAGACGTGTACAGCTCTTGTCAGTGATATTCAGGGTACAAGTCTAATCTTGAGAGTGAATGCTGGAGGACTTCATTGCATAACATGTGTCGTGAGGTGACTCACTACTTCTCTTTTTTGCATTTTCTCTTTTCTATAACCTGAGGTTAGTGCATTAGAGGCACATTAAAATATATATAGAACATTTTCTGTTCTACTGAACAGATGATGTGGGAGATGATAATGTTGTTATGATCTACACACCTCATGCAAATGTGTTTTTAAAGTAGGCAATGATAGAATTATTATTATTTGATGAGATATTGCATGGAGTGTTGACAGTATATGTTTAGTACCATTACTATGATTCAGCTATTTGTCACTAGACTGAATGACTGCACAGCTATGATCCGACCGTAGGCGTAATGTCATAGGTTACATCAAGGTTCCTGAAATGTTCTTTGTCAAACTGTATGGTTCCATTAAATACCTTTAAAGGGCACATATCATACAAAATCCACTTTATAAGGTGTTTGGATCAAGGCTTTGAACTGGTTCACGGAACGAAAACGAAAACCAGAAACTTTACATGTTTTGCAAGGAACAGAAACAAAACCAGAAACTTTAAAAAACTATATGTTCTGGAACAGAATCTTTCATTTAGAATAATGGTAACCGGTTATTACTGTTATTTTTTCGTTCTTTGACAAGTTTTCTGTGCAGTATGACTTAGTGAAGTTCACTTCTTCGATGACTCATCAGAGAAATTGAAAGCTTTCCACCACTAAGTAGCCTACTCAAGCCCAAGTATCTAATGCTCAATCATAAGAGGTAAATATTTTAGGCTACAAGTATCTCAAGATGTTTGTTTTTTAATACTAATTAGTGGTGTAATGGATCGCATTTGATCCACGGTTCAGGTTGCATGCAATTCATGGATTATTACGCAAGTTTAAATAGGGTGAAAGTTGAAAGGCTTGCAAATGTTAACACTTAAGTGATTTTAAACAATTTAACCACAAAAAGGCGCTAAAGAGAGCAATTTTCTGTACGCACAGACGCACAGACGCATATGCGGTTGAATGTGTCCGGTCCAACACCAATCAAACGTGATTATCCCTGTGCCCTTCAAAGACCAGAACTCTTGATGTATAAACTTGAGAGAAAGTTGCGCTACTGTGTCTCATAATGTAGTCCATTAAAATACATCTGGCAAATAAAGCACTGAAAAACAACATAATTTACACTTTATGTGGAGCTACTGTTTATGCTGCATTTTTTTCCTAAAGCGCTGTTTGGAATTCGTCCTCCGTCTGTGTGTGTGTTTAAGTGCACTCAAAAGTGCATACACGGAGAGACGCGTTTCAAATAGCAAGCAAACAATCTTTCTGTTCTTGACAGGACACATACAAACAATGTAATCTCGAAATACCACAGTATTCTTTTTCTAATAAAAAAATTTGTTTAAGTTGTTTGCCAATAAACACTCTAAAAAACAAACGGTGCTATATAGCACCAAAACAGTTGCTTTGGATCGTAACGATAGAAGAACCATTTTTAGTGCCATATAGCACCGGTGAAGAACCAGTGAAGCACCAGTGAAGCACCTGTGTAGAACCATATAGTGCTATGTAGAACCATATGTGGTGCTATATGGCCCTATATGGTTCTACACTGGTGCTTCACTGGTGCTTCACTGGTGCTTCACTGGTTCTTCACCGGTGCTATATGGCACTAAAATGGTTCTTCTATCGTTACGATCCAAAGCAATTGTTTTGGTGCTATATAGCACCGTTTGTTTTTTTAGAGTGAACGACATGGCAGAAATTATCTTAATTCATGTATAATGGTAAAACAAATGTAAGCATGTCAGAATTACAGTTATGCCGCTTACATAATGTAGCCTTTTTAAATGTTTTATGACAAGATAGAGACTTAAGGAAAATTATGTAGACTAATAATTTAAGTTTAATGTCCTTATGATCAGCCTACGTATTTGTATGTCCCACAGATGACATGGAACGTTATTAACCGGTTTGGGAACTTAATATTTTTGTTCTAACCGGTTCAGGAATGCCAATTTTAGGCTTGAACCGAAAACCGGAAACGTTAAAATACTGTTTCTGTTTGGAACGATCCAATTGGGAAAAAATCTGGTTCAAAGCCCTGGTTCGGACATAAATCTGTGTTGGCAGTGTATGAACACAACAACCCTACAATTAAAAAATCCACCCTCTTCTTCATTTTTAATCCCCATTAAACCAAAGCAGTCTTATTAGACATGCTGTTTTAATTCTCTTGTTAATGTGATGTAATACAAACAAAGCCCCACCCATGGCAACTGAATGACACATTGTAAATGTGTTTGTTAGCACATTTTAGCATTAATTCAACAAAAGATACAATTATATCAGACTGTATTCTCAGGAATCAGGTCTATTTTTAACCAAAAGCACTTACTGTCTGTTGATAAAGGAGTGAGAAGCTGTAGCTCCATTTGCATTTAAAGGTACATACATGAAAACAGCATTTTTTTTTGCTCTCAGCCAAATAGGGGCATCTTGGACATGCTATAATAAATGATCTGTGGTGTATTTTGAGCTGAAACTTTATAAACACATTTTAGGCATACCTGAGACTTATATCACATCTTGTAAAAATTTTACGTCCACAGAATTTCTTTCTGTTGCAAAAGAATTGATTCTTTCAAATTTCAAATAACTTTAACTATCAGGTGAAATTTACAAACAAAAATGCTCTGATCATACAACACTTACAGAACTCTCCACACTTGGTCCAATAAATTTGAGCACAATCTAGACGCTTTCAGCAGTAACAACATAAACAAGCGGCTTTTGTGGAAAACACGTAACTTCCGTTAAACTCAGCTAAGAATAAATAACAACAACATCCTTTTAAAATAGATTATTTATATAACGAGCAAAATAAAAAACACGTAGATTACCCAGGAAACGTTTGTTATTTTCGAAGAGGTTACTGTTCAAGAGTTCAGTTTAGCAACTAGTCAGCCCATTAAACAAACAGAACCCGGAAATAAAGTTCCGATCGTGTCACCGCACGTGCGTCCTATAATCACAATTGCTGCCTAACCTCAGTTAGTGTTTTTATTATAGCCTTCTCAACTCATGAGGCATCTGTTCTTGGTGTGCTTGGTCACATTTTCATCTCACCTTAATGATGAGAGGAAAAAAAGAACAAAAAAGCTGCATATCCTCTTGGGTAAAAAGAAAAGATCATTTTGTGATGTGGAGCTCTGCAGGTGAAGGAGTTTAATAAAGAGAGATGAGAGAGACGGGGGGGTCGAGTTAGCGTGTTAGCATGTCGTGTCCCTGCGCTCCTGTCTATCTTTGTGCAGGGAACACGAGTCGTTCAAAGGGCAAAAAAGGCTTCTGAGGAAAGCTCAGTAACCTGCTGCCAGGAGCTGCAGGCTTTAGATCAATGAGCACACAGTTTCACTCAACAACAGGCTGGAAGCACAGCCTAAAGAAATAAACCAAAGAATCAAGCAAGAAAAGACAAAAGATTTGTATATTTAGATCAAAGATAATGTTGTATTTAAATATACTATTAATTAATGTGTGTAAGTGACAGCACATACAATTCATTTTGAGAACTCTTTGTTTAGATATATTTCTGGAATGTCTCAATGTCGCTTGATATATGATAAAAATAATTGATCAAAAATACAAAAATTGCAAATCTGCAAAGCAAGTGGTTCAACCTTTATCCTATACGACTTTCCTCACACTTTATAAACATACTGTAATTGTACATTTGAAAGATATTAACACTGAGTGCATTTCGTAAAACAATAAGCGGATAACTATCAAAAATCTCATTATTATAATTTTTTTTGTTTACATGCAAATTAATAAACCTGCTATGCAGAAAACTGCATTTACATGGGATTTGGAGATTTGTCAGGTTCCTCTCAGGCAGTGACGTCACTACCTCGTTCAAAAAGCCGAAGGGAAATCTGTCTTAAGCTATACTATTGTATCTCTTATCATGTCTGCAGAATCAATAAATGTAACATGAGCTTTAACCCTCATAAGCCCCTATTTTCCTGTATACTTTAGAGTTCCCTGGGGGTAAAATGACCCCAGAAATTAAAAGGGTGATTACAAAAAATATATACATTTTTAATGATACAAATAATATATCATTTTTTGTTTACTTCCCATCTATACAATAATGCTGTGTTTTGGGATATGAAGTACTTGAAGTACTGGATACACTGTCAGAAAAAAGGTACAAAGTTGTTCCTTTTTCTGTCGCTGGGGTGGTATCCTAAAAGGTTCTTTTTTGTACCTTTATGGGTATACAACACTTTGAAATGTTGTACCTTATGGGGTACAATATTATACCCTTAGGAGCAATTGTGTACCATAAGGAACAATTTTGTACCATAAGGAACAATTTTGTACCAGTTAAATTTTAGGGGTACAAAACAGTTAACTGTACCTTTAAAAGGTACACAATAGATCCTTAAGGAACAGTTATGTACCTCAAAAGGTACAACTTTGTATTGTTTATATACCTGTAAAGGTACAAAACGGTACCTTGGGGTACCACCCCAGTGACAAAAAAGGTACAGTTTTGTACTTTTTTTTCTGACAGTGTATGAAGTACTTTTGTACCTGTTTACCACTCAATTCCTCAACTACACCATTAGCTTGCCTGTAAAATATTATTTTTTTATGAAAAATTCACATAAATTATAATATATTAATATATATATTCTGTAATACAGTTTAGGAAATAAATCATTTTGACCAGCAGATGCCCATAGAGACCCATTCATTTTACTGGATGTGGCCAACTGCTCAACATCAATACTTTAGTGAAACATTTTGTGGATTTATGTTTATACAAACATTAGAAAGGTCATTAAAAATAAAAATAATTTCAAATAGTATAATTTTTTATAGTTTTTGATGCATTTTGAAATGTCTGTTTTTACAAAATGCCACAGAAATATGACTAATTGTAAGGGTGTTTGTCTGTGTTTGTTTGTGTGTGTGTGTGTGTGTGTGTGTGTGTGTGTGTGTGTGTGTGTGTGTGTGTGTGTGTGTGTGTGTGTGTGTGTGTGTGTGTGTGTGTGTGTGCGTGTTTGTGACTTTGTCTTTTTGTGTGTGTCTGTGTCTTTATGTGTGTGTAAGTTTTACTGTGTCTTTGTGCGTGTGTGTGAGTCTGTGTTTGTGTGTGTGTGTATGTTTGTGGGCACGCACACACCTGTGTGAGTATTTTACATCTTTGTTTTGCATCTCTGGCTGTTGTTTTGCCAAATTCTGTAAAAAATGCTCTCTGTGGCAGTCTTACCTTTGTGTGTGTCTGTTTGTGTGTGTGGGTGATTGTGCATGTGTTTCTATATTGCATTTGGGCTCTAGTACCAGGCCTACCTTTCTGTGTTAAAATTTTCAGATTTATTGTGGATGCATTGATTTTATTTGATGAATAACAAGAAAAAAAGTATTTTTTTGCATTTCCCATTCATTTCAATTGGGGTCATTTTTACCCCCAAAGGGCCTCTTTTGGTGATTTTTTTACACCTCTTTAGAACGACCGAATCAAGCATAGTTTTTTATATGAATCTTAACAGATAATCTGTAAAGTCATAAAATCTTATTCCACTGAGATGAAGGGAGCCATGTTTTTTAACCAATTAAAAGTGGCTTGGGGGTAAGATTGACCCCAAGGGACTTATTAGGGTTAATGTTCGCAGTTCTATGCCAACTGCCTTAGTCGAACACAGACTTTCATGTGTTAGTTTGCGCTTATTTCCATGTGTGATGTTCATCTTTCACACCCGGAGACAATTGCACATGAACAAAACGATAGAAACTGTGGTTAAGGCAATGAACAAAAACTACCTTTGCTGATCTTTTTTTGCTTACGCCGTTTATAGCCTGGTACAAAAAGTGATTTTTGGTCTATAGTTTGCCCTTAATGACAACTGTGAGGGGGGTCAATTTTTTGTATTTTATCCTTTCAACTCATTTTGTGATTTTCACAAAAGTTTCAAAAAATGCCTTCCATGAAAATGTTCTTCTAGAAATATATAAACATACAAATATATCAAATAAAAGAATAGACCCTCTGCTTTCAAACAAACAAAACAGGGAAAAAGAATTGTCATGCTTTCTTCATGTTTTCTCTTTTCATAACCTCTTAAATATGGATAGGTTTCTTCAAAAATACCACATTTTGAGCAAAAAGCTTATTTGTAAAGGAATTTTGTTTGAGATCAGATTCAGAACGATTATCAAAACATACATGGAGTTTAAAATTAGATAAAAAAAATTGGATAATAGTGGAAATACAGATTATTGTCAAAATGTATCAAGAAAGCGTCATTGGCAGGGAAATGTTTTCTCTTAATTGACAAAAAATATCGTCAATGGCGGGGAAATCATAATTAAGACCGTAATACTGAATTAGGCCTGCATAATTTAAAGCGTGGCCAGTTGAGTGACAGGTGAACTGCCAATGCTATAACTATCAAGCTAGGCAGGCACGTTTTCAGCAACCAGGCACCGGCTCCACCCACATCCTGCCTCTTATGTTGCGTTCCAGAGCCCATCCAAACCAGTGGGACGTGGGACTTATCCTTCCTGAAGTGTCCTAGCTCCTACTTCAAGGCGTTCCAGGAATTTGAAGTGGAACGTAAACAGAAAACATGGACGTCCGACCGGTCTTCTTAAGGCTCGTACAGACCACATAACTTTTAAACGTCGGTCCGAACTGTGCAGTTCACACTACACTAAAACATAAAGTTAAACATCTTTACAAAGTGTTCTGGAGCCATTATATAAAAGCGCTGCATGTCGCTTAACCTGGTATACTTTTACCGTATCTTCATGCTAACAGATAATAACTACATAATTTCACGCCATAATAAAAAAAAACAATTACAGTGTCTAAAACAACCCTACAAGCAAAGAAGTACAATTTATAGTCTATTCCTTTAAGTTTTCCTCTCATGACGCTAGACTCTATGGGCGGCGCCATTGTCCTCCGACTTATTTTGCTGAAGTCGGGGTAGGTCGAACTCCCCCGAGTTCGCCGGTAGGAGGTTCCACTTCGACAGGCATTCCAGTGCACTTTTCCTAGTTGGAGGTAGGATAAGTCCTACATCCCACTGGTTTGGATGTGCTCTGGAACGCAGCATTAGCCCATTTTCAATTATCCGCTAGTGATGCGTAATGACGAGCCGCCAAGATGGCGACTGCGCCCTCCGTCAACTACTGGCTTCAAAAAAGCTCTTCACAAACCCATTGGTGATGATGTCACTGATACTACATTCATATTTCTTACAGTCTATGCCATGCTTTTTGCTACAGCAATTTAAGGCTGAAATAGGTCTCTGCAGCATGGTTGCCATGTCTGCAGTCTCCTACTGCATTGGACTAATTTTAAACTGTTGCTCTTAATCTTAAGGTAAGATAATTTTGTTTATGGAAACACTGTTTACACAATTTAAGGTAAGATAATTTTGTTTATGGAAACACTGTTTACACAATTTTTTCAGGGAAAAGTGTGTAATGCATAACAGTGACTGTAAAATATGTATTTTAGGTACGTAAGTGTCACTGGCCAGTGTTTGAACTGCAATTAGAGTTGATTTGTTTGATCATTATCAGTAAGCAAATTGTAATTATAGTACAGTTACTGTGAGGTTATTATACTGTAAAACTAAGCTAGAATAAGGGTATTATACTGTACAATGATCACACTGTATCATACTGTAAAACACATCTACATACAACTGCAAAGAGCAAATACAATGAAAATTCTAACAGTGTGTGTTTTAGTGTCTGAAAGAGATGGGCAGAAGACAAATCGATACGGCTATTTTTTTCTGATTATTCAACATCATGTACAGCCCTAGAGAGAAGGTAACGGGAAATGTTTTCAATAACATGCAGTGCGATGTCCATGCCTTCAGAGAAGTACAGACAAAAGCAAGATCTTTCTCCTGAACAGGGTTTAAAAACCCACAAGCTAGAAAAGTGTGTGCACATTTTCAAAAGTTTATTCTGCACTTTTTTTATTAAACAGTTCAATAAAGTAGTAGTTTTAAAAATATGAATCATGTAGTTGACATCATAATAGTTATTAGGGTTGACATGTCTGGCTGCGATCTAAAAACATTCCACGACTTTGGGCTCATTTTGTGTTTAATGTTATGATTGTGTGTGAAAATCTTACACGCTGTCTCGTTTTATTTCATATATAGTTGATGTTCCTTTTATTTTATGTTTGTTAATGTAACATAGCATGTAGATAAAATTTTATTTATATCAACAATATGTTCTGAGATTAACAATGGCTAGCAAATTGCGTGTATTCATTTCTGGAGTCTTTTTAACACTTGTTAAATATGCTATGCATCAACTACATATATTTTTTTCTGAACTGTGATGATGAGGACTTAATGTAACGAATTAAGAATGATATTATTTTCTCAAAGGTTCATATGTACTTGCATAAATGTTTGTAGAATGATGACTTTTACACATAACTCTGTCTTCAATTTCCTACACCGTCTTCATAGATTTTCACCTGTTCAACCGTGTAATCTGGGTCGTTCATCTGTATGTCACCAGGCATCGCTGTAATGTGGTTTGGCATCTGTGTCTGCTGTAAAGAGGAAAGCTTACGGAGGAATGAGAGAGTAGTCATCCATCACTGGAGACCGGTGACACGAAACAGCTCAACGACAACCATTAAAAATCAAAGACTGTAAGTTATTTATTTATTTATTGTTATCAGACAGAGACAGGTGAAAGGTTATCTGTACAAAAAAAATGGTCATTTATTAAATGATGGATGTTGGCAGGACATTTTGTTTTTAAAGGTCAGCTTAGACACAGTGTGTAAATTATGGAAGTTTATAGAAAACATAACCAGACATTCAACCAGTAGACATTTTTTTACAATTTAAAGTTTCTAAAAAATGGAATTACTATTCCTAATTACTTTATTAAGTATATAAACTGGCTTCTGAGATTTATTTCTGTTGGTCGAATGTTTTTCACCTTAATATCAGATTGACTTCAGAATAAGAAGTCAACAGTGGCATGGCATCCAGCTGACCGGATGTCACATTAACTATGTCCATATTCACACCTTAGCTCAAAAGACACCACTTAAACACTTCCATACCCCTGAGCACCATGAGATATGACAGACTTTCTCCAGGAAATACTTTGATGTTCAGACTGAGCTGAGCACTGAAGTCCCTCAGCATCAATTCACATCTTCTAACAGTTTCTGTAATAAAGACCTCTCTGGGCCTTTCACTTCACTTTATAGTGCTTGTCATGTCCAAGGTTATACAATTTCTTGAAGCTTCAGGGGGACCACAAAATATCAGTATTTGTAAAATTGTGCCTGCTGAGTTTTAGATGGACTAGTCTAGTGTGTTCACTGGCAATTTAATGCATAATGGCAAAAAGCACTGGCTTGATTTGATTGGTTAGCTTTAGACAACTTCAGGGAGAAGATATTATATCAGTCTCCCTTGAAATGGAAATTTTATGTATAGGGTTAATACGAGTGCTTTGGAGGACACTGCATTTGCCAACTTCTGTCAGATTAATGGAATTCAATGTTTTTAATTGTTTGAGACTTAGTTGCAGGTTAACTAACGATACACTATCAGTTTTTTATAATATTATTTTCAATATATTATACGATTTTCAATGCCAATGTATTATTTTAGTATAAGTGCAGATTAAACCTTTTCAAGCACATAGGTTTGTCTTTTTCTGTATAAGGGGACAGTGCTTGTGAGTTAGACTTGCAAGGGTCTGGCTAGGCAAGACCACTACTATTTATTTTCTATTGATTAACTGTAATAAAGTTAATGACATGGTTTAAAGTAATTCTGGATCAGGGAAGGTGTCCAGATGTCCACTTCTGATTTGGCGAATGCTCTTTTGTCTCATGGATGTACACATTTATTTGTTCATTTGGCATTTCTTTGTTGACTAAGCAGTCAAATGGCAGCAAGCTGGGATGCTGCGAACACAGAAGGGTTTTGCAAACTGGCCAAGATTTTTAAACCATGAATTAATTCGTTTTATAAAACCAGGGATTCATCTACAAAATTAGTCTTTTCAAAGCAAATTTGCCTAAAAATGTTTCTCCTTCAAAAGGCAAGTTTAAAGGTTAAATACTTCATTATAAATGATGTTTTTTTAAATGCAGCAAATACATAGTAGGTAATAACTGTGACTCACTGAGTTCAGGGACTGACAGAAAAATGGAATTTAATAATTTGACTAAAACAGGTGCACAGAAGTGGCCTTCATTTTACCATGTGGTACTGTAACTGTGTGATTAAGGCATGGGAGGCATTGTTATATGAATTACTGCTGAAGGACATTGTTGAAAAAAGTGGCAAGAATGTTTTTGTGATAAAGTTCTTGTAGCCCAAATGGTAGAGCATTGCATAAGCAGCACAAAAGATCTTGAGTTTGATCCCAGGGTACTGTAGGGGAGAGCGGGGCACAAGCTAACGCTTTTTGGTTTTGGCTCATCGTTCAAAAAATATTTAAGTTTGATTAATTATATTTTTACACAAGCAACACACACATCTCTGCTACAAATGAACATTTGAAGTTTGTTTCTAGTACTTACAATTCTTGGACAATTACACCAAATGTGACAGAAGTGCAAACGTTACAACTTACCCCATAGGTGGGGTTAATTGTAACAGGCAGGGGGTTAGTCGTAACACTTGATAAAAATTAAGTTCAATACTTTTTTGTCTATATACTTAAAGTGGATATTGTTTATATATCTGTCTATAATAGACAGGTATCCACACTGTATTCATTCATCAAGCCCTTTTCTAACAATAGTTCAATTATAAATGGATACAAATGTGTAAATATGTGAGAAAACGCAGCACAATTTTGACAAAATTTTTTTTATATGTGACCCAGTCTGTAAAAATCATACTACAGTTTCAAAATCACATTCTGACATAATGAGCATCAAAGTCTGATTTTAGCCATTCATTTCAGTATGATTTCAATCTTTGACGTGACCTTATTCAATCAATAATAAAGTTATGAACAAAAATTTGACACATGATACATTTGACACATGATTTTTGATAAGACAGGTACATTTTTTTTGTTGGCAGCCAGCAATCATTCGTGTGTAGCCTATTTAAAACAACGGCAAGAATTACGCTCACGTTAGCGGTTTTCATATCGTAAGTGCTGATGGGTAAGTTGTAACAAAGCGTTACAATTAACCCTGCAGGGTCAAAATATTTTCAAGCCCACCAAAAACGTTGCTAAGAGCTGCAGACATATTTCAGACAGTTTTAGTCAACAAGGCACTGATGAATATGACATAGCATTGGATTTGGTATCTTACACACCCAACTTAGAAACCGAAAAAACATATGATGAAAAAATTTACTTACATGCCACAAAAAAACTCGTACATCAATAACTCTCTGGAAAAACATTATACATTTCCAATAATTTGCGGGAGATCGTCTTTTGGCAGCGTGATAAAAATATATAGAGTAAACAGTCCGTGTTACAACTAACCCCACGTTAGTTTTTGCCCCATGCACCCCTATATCCTGTACATAGCCTACTGATGCAAATGTAAAAAACTGTCGCTTTAGATAAAAGCATCTGACAAATGCAAACATGTAAATGTGATAGAGTTATAAGCACGGGAGTCAGAATTGACAGCAGGTACAAACAATGGAATGCTTCGGCATGAAGAAAATCACAGATGAACCGCAGCTGTTACAGGCAATTTTAATGGTGCAGTTTGCCTTCCATAAATGAAGCAATTTCAATCTTGGGAGTTACTGCATAATCATTTGTTGACTTGCTTGATAGTTGTGATTTTATTCTTCAAAACAAATTAAGTTTTTTTGTGTTTTGATTGCTGTCTAATGAAAATGTTGCACAGTGCAGGTTCGTATGTTCCATTGCTGGACGAATTGGACAATGTTAGCACATTATGTGACATCTGTGGCAGGCAGACAAGCGATGCAAGAATTGTATTAACATTCCACTTTTCTGAAGATAGACATGCACACAAAGTCCTTATCCATGAAACCCCACTCCATTTTTTTTGGTTTTGCATATTTTCTGATTTGTTCCTTTGAAGACATCAATTTTATAACATGTCTGCTACATTTTCCTCTCAAATTGTACAATATAATTGAGAGTGTATCTAATTTGTCCAAGGTATGTATGTGCTTTTTTTCAAAGAAGAGACAATGAATGTTAAGTGTGATTTCATTGTATTCTATAATAAAAACAGACAAAAGACAGCTAAACATTAACATAGCAAAGGCTCACATCCAAAGAGCCTCCGTCTCTTTTTCCCTATAGATTTTACCTTTGTTGGCCGTTTGGATGCTGTTAGTATATTTCATAAAGTTGAAAAACTATTGAGCATGAAAAGAAAATGAGAAAAGACGTGTATTTTAATAGAGATGTCAACAAGTAATGCAAAGTGAAATTATGTTCATTAGCTCTTTGAAGAGACGTTAACTAATCCATTTACTGAGAAGTTGTTTTTTGAAGTGTTTTTAAATGGAAGTTAAGAGCATAGAGGTAGCGGGATGGAGCTGATATAAATCATGTGACTCTTACAGCTCACATATCTACTGTATACACATGCACTTACTTACGTCATTGCACATAAAATATAAAAGAAAATATGCTGTCTGTCTATAAAACAATAAAATCCACTTAGTTACTTGCATTCTTTTTAATACATTTTGCAGTCTTACATATTATTACATATTAAAAAAGAGGAAAAATCAGAAGATGATTCACATGTTAAATAAGAACAGATTGGTGCAACAAGAGGTGTTAACTGAGATTGATTGTTTATATTTATCCACAACATACATAAGTACACTCACAGATGAAGGTGATGATGGGTAATGCAAAGCAAACAAAGAAGATGAGCATTATGTAAGAGCTGAACTGGCTTTGAAATCTGAAATCTCCATTGTGGTGACTGTGATTATGATATTTGATTTTGAATGATTACAGAAGGAAGATAACTTCAGCTGTCAACAGGTCTGGAGACTGATTATTTCAGTAATGTAATAAGGAAGAATAATTTTTTTGGTTGATTTCTTGGTTTATTCTGGTTGTTTTATACACAATACTGTATATAAATACAAGTCTTGCTTCTGGAGATGCATGCAGAATTTATACACCTGTTTATTTTATTCAGGCAAATCATTATCTAAACTCTGCAGGTGTTTAAAACTAGCTGTGCTCAAACATAATAATAAGGAAATCAGTGGTATGCAAACATTTTAAAGATGCCTTTGTAATACATTTTGAATCGTTATTCAAATTTGTTGCGGTTTTCGGAAAATGATGTGGGACTGCTGCATTATAAGAGCCAACGGCAACAAAGGATTATTTTAGGCTTCAGTCATACATCATTCTGAATCCTTTCTATACAAGCCTTAAAGTGGCCAGACTGGTCTCACTTATTTATAAAAAGCATAAAAAATGTACACTTTAAAAATGCTGGGTTATTTTCAAACCCAAAATTTTGGATGAACCTAACCCACTGGGTTGTAATAAAACCTTTGCTTGAATGTTTCAACACAAAATGCTGGGTTATTTTAACCTATTGTTGGGTCAAATATAAACAATCTGGGTTCATTTAACCCATCGGGTGGGTTTGTCTCTTTTTAACACTGGGTTGAAAATAACAGCATTTAGAATGTGTATGTGCTACTCAGTACATTTGCTTTAGATTTTTATGAAGATGTTGTGGCATTTAGGACAAACAATTCTGTTTCTTGTTTGTGCAGATGGCTTTGTTGCCTTTTTTTCCGAGTCTTTGTCCTTGTCTGTTCAAGTGCTGAGCATCTGAATGGTAATGAGCCTCTGATAGGTCAAAAACAGGCAACAATGTAATTATCCATTGGTTTTCTCATTCACTGTATCCGTGGTTAGCAACAAAGCCTTAGTACGGCAACAACTAACAGTTAGTGGCACAGGTGAGTTTTTATATCTGTGCTGAGGGTAAACAGTCTAACAGATCACATTTCCATTATCTACATTATTGTGAGCAAGATAAAAATGAAAAAGACTCAAATAACTTTTAATGCGAAGATAAAATCAGTCCCACAGATTGGAATAATTGGAATAATGAAATCATTGCTGTATCACTATCATCACTGATAACAAAGTAATTCCTTATTAAAACAGATAAACAGACATTTTCTACCACTGCTATTGATCTAGTAATCAGCTTGTCTCATTCTGTATTCTATTAGAAAAAATGTTATTGCACAACGTTTGCCAAATTACAGAAATAGTTTAGAAATGAGGTGAGAAGAACATGCAGCTGAAAATGAGATGAAACGTATTCATTATTGCTGTCTGTAATTTACATTACATTTTGGCAAGATGCTTTTATCTAATGTGACGTACAGTACAGTGCATTTAATGTTTACATAGAACGTTTTTTTTTTTGGGGGGGGGGGTAGATCCCACGACATTGAAACTGCACAACCAATCCTCATCCAATTAACCCTATGATGCTCATGATGAAAATACAGACTAAAGACTGTTATAGTGTGGAGATAATGTGGTAAATGGTAACAACATCATGCACGGTGCATGGTACGGTTTGGTTTGAGATTTTTGCAACAATAAATTAAATTATACATCATTTTAAGCATTAACTTAGTACATTACTGGATTGTTTTCAGGCCTGATTTGGTAGCGCTGTCATAAAAAAATCCTGTCTGCATGAATATAATAGGTGCCTCTAGGCCAGTAGAAACAGTGGCTTCAGTATATGTTTTGCTAAAATTGGCTCATGAAGAATACACAGAGGGCAAGTTTAATGTCATCGTGTGACATTAAAGTCTGGATGAGGGGGATTTTAATGACTGTTGTGATTCATTTATGTTTTAGAACAGTAAACAGGAAAAGTAAAATATCAACACTTACACCACGGCGTGTTGAATGCTTTATTCTGATTGGTTGAGAAATGTCCTATGGGTGTTAGGACTTTTCAATAACTGCACACCTAACCTTTAAAATGTCTTAAAAATAGGCACCAGAGCAATATTTTTGGTAACCGTGGTATAAGCGTAATAATTGACTCCAGTCCTTTGAATTATTCGAAAATAATGCACACCTGAGGTGTAACGGGCGCATAACCACCTTGGGTGTGCATTATTTTCTTATAATTCAACTGCCTGCCTGTTGTCAATTATTCCTTACTCAATTGTTGGTTACACTGAATTTAAAGTTGTTCATGTTACAGTGTAATTATGCATTTAAAGGTGCAGTGTGTAATTTTTAGAAGGATCTCTTGACAGAATGCAAAATAATATACAAAACTATATTATCAGGGGTGTATAAAGACCTTTTTATAATGAACCATTATGTTTTTATTACTTTAGAATGAGAAGGTTTTATCTACAAATCGAGGGTCCCTTTACGTGGAAGTCACCATTTTGTGCTTCTATGTTTCTACAGAAGCTTAACGGACAAACTTTTTTACTAAGTGGGTCATTCTATGAAAATGGTGGCTTTTTGAACAGACAACTTTTTAAAAATGTAATTCTTTTTTTATACCAAAACTTATAGTCAGATATAGTTAACCTCTTAACATTATAAATCAACTTAAATGACAGCTTAATGTATTTTTATATTTTTACTACATTACATAAAAAATGCTTGTGCTGCTTTTTTGTCACTGGTGTTACCTATATTTTAGGTGACAATTCAGGCTTCCCAGAATGTAATTTGACCATTTAATTTGCAATGCGGTAACACCAGTGACGCAATGTAACACCAGTGATGCAAAGTGAAACCAATGACAAAAGGAAAGCAATATTGCGTGTTTACAATATTAAAACAGTAATGAAATGCTAACAAGTCTTTATTAATATAATTTTTTAGGCTTTTATTAAACCTTATGTTGATAAAAAGTTAGTGGTGTTATTGATTGTCACTGGTGTTATCGTCATGTCACTGGTGTTACCAGCAGCAACAGTAACACCAGTGACGATAACACCAGTGACAAATCTGCAGACACAATGGCATATCTAAAATTGCGGCCACAGTTGCTCAAACCACACTTCTTAAATTGTAAATAAATCACTTAATCATGCAATTTGAAAAATTATATTAATAAAATTTTGTTTCCCCTTACCATAAACTGTAGTAACACCAGTGACACATCTTAAGTCTTCGCATGAAATTATTACATTATTTATCAAATTGCTAAAAGATGAGGAGAGAGTGCCCACCCACCTTGTGCTTTTCAAAACAGCCATGCCTACAATGAATGTTTGACCCTGGAAGAAGTTGGCAAGGATGTTGATTTTTTTCAAAGTGATGGTTTTTATAAATTGTAACATCAGTGACATGAAATTCAGGGACAGGTATTCCCTGTAAATTATTTATAATATTTAGTTAATATTTTAGTTTTTTAAGTAGTCCACTAAATAACTGTACTACTTATCTTTGTATTATGACATTTAAAGGGGGAGAATAATATATTTTTTACCTCAAAATATGTCACTAAACCATGACTCTTGACCCGAGGGACAAGCCAATTTCATGGTACTGGCCGTGTTCTACAATATATATAAAAATGGTTTGCAAAATAGCTGTGTTACATATGTTTTTTTAATAATAAAACACTTCAATTAAAACAAAAAACATATATATAGCGCCGCCATCTTAGTCGCATCCGCATTCAGGATGAGAGCTTACGCAGCCTACAGAGGCTACTCTGCTGTTGCTCTGTGCCCCCGCCCTCCGAATTTGTCATACGTCACTAAGAAAAGTGCGTACACTACGCTAATATTCTCTCCTGAATACAGAGGAGTCTAAGATGGCGGCGCTACCGGAAGGTATTTATTTTCGTTAATAAAGTTTTAAATATGGATATTTCTACAACAACACCGCACGGATTACCCTCAGAAGACCTTTGTTTATCATCCTGGAGCCGTTTGGATTTATTTTGTGAAGGATGGACGCACTTTTTTTGGACTTGAAGGTCGTGGACCCCGTAACATTACATTTAATCAACTGAAAGATCTAAAACATTTTCTAAAATATCCGAAAATGTGTTTGTCTGAAAAACAATGGACATATGCAACTCGGACAGCTTGGGGGTGAGTAAATCATGGGTTTAATATCATTTTTGGCCGAACTATTCCTAAGTACTGAGTAATAATGATTAACATTAAGTAATAACCATATAGGGGTTTGGTAAATTGCATGTAATTATGGATAATTAACTGTTAATACTATAATAATTAAATATAACTTGTAACAAAAACACTGTAAAAATAAAGTTGTAAATTTACCCAACTGTCTATTTTTATGTATATATTTAGTGGATTATTTTTTTAAGTAAAAGTCATGAACCTTCCATTTACATACCTTTTTTTTAATTTACAATTACAATTTTTACATGACATCGGTAAAATTACACAGCACACAGCCTACACATTTGTATAGACTAGTTTAATATGATCAGTTACTAGAATGTCAAAAATGTTTCAGAATTTTTTTTATGACAGAATTGTATTCTTTTCTCGCTCTTCCATGGTAGCTTAGTTGTAAAGATATATTTTTATATTCACCAAGGCTACATTAATTCATTACATTCATTTTGGACTAAATGTATGTAATTTTTTTTCTTTCGTGTTTCAATGAACCGAAGTGCTTTGATAGTATTGAATGTAATGGATAACATCGCTGTTCTGTATAAAATAATTCAAAGGTCCATTCAATCATCTTTTTATTAACAAAAAATTAATAACAGCATTTGTGTTTGGTGTCCTCTTTAATGATGTCATGTATAAATCTCTCAGCATGCTCATTAGAAGCTGAGGCGCAATTATCCCTGAGCTATTGATAGTCAACATCTGATTCATTTATTACTTCCACAGAAACACATGCTTGCGTGCACAGCATGATACACTTTTAATATAACACTATACTGCAAAGGCATGTCACACACATGCACACACACAAAACACAGAGTTCACACATAAACCCATGATTCTACAAAACTGTCAGGTTACATGTACAACAAAGGAAGACATGAGAGCGCTGGGGGAGAGAGAGAAAGCATGGCTGATTTATTGTTTTGTTTGTGAGTGGATCCGTTGTTACTTTCTGTAACAATATTTGTCTGAATGTTTCATTAAATGACATTTAAATGGGCCTTAAGCCGTTGTACTGTGTGTATTTGTGTATATTGCCTGTCATGTTAAATGAACTCCCTGCTTCATCTCGGTACACACAGGTGAAGAAAAAAGAAGCAACACCAGAGGAACTTTCACTAAACCCATGACTCACACCTCTCTCTCTTTCTTTCTCTCTCTCACTCTCTCTCTCTCTCATTTCCTCAGCACAGCTGGCTTGAATAGAATGATCACTGGCTTGAGGAACACCAGAATCTCCAAGCTCCACACACAGTCAGGGAGAGCAAAAGAGAGAGAGAAGAGAGAGAGAGAGTGAAGAGAGAGAGTGCGTGCGCTCGACTATCAGGTCATCCAGCTCATAAAATCAGTTGTGTTCAGACTGGCAAAACAGCGAGGAGAAGATTTTACTTAACAGACAGAACAAACAAACAGTGCTTACAGAAATGCTTGGATTATGGAAACATCACTCCTTCTCTTATATTTTTCATATCCTCTGCTTTTTTGATGATAGAAAAAGACACACGTTGAGTTTAAAGCTGTAGCAGGACTTCAGAAGTACATCTACACAAGACAGAATGAAACGAACATCTGAGCGCATGCTTTCATGAAAGATGCCATGAGAGAAAGAAGGACACCTCACTCATCTTGTGACTGAACTTGCGAGGTAACACACTTATGTGCATTTTGCGAGTCTTTAAATGATAATCAGGGACATTATGAACTTGCATGCCAACATTTCAAAACTCGTGCCAAAAACCTCTTCAAATTCTTTTGACGCCTGGACGTCCAGCCCAGACAACATCCTGGGTCATGCGGTCCATAACAGTTCGATTGGCTGTAACAGAAGCTTGGCTGAAACAGAAGCATCTATCTTTCTTAATCTATCAAGCAGTGGAACTTCCAGCGAATGGACAGAATGGCAAAGGTGCAATGCAGAGACAAACAAGCAGGAGTTAGTTCGGAAAAACTGGGCTGCATTATTGATTTTGGTTGTGGTTATTATTACGGTGGCTGGGAACATCTTAGTAATCATGGCTGTCAATCTAGAACGAAAGCTGCAAAATGCCACCAATTACTTCCTCATGTCACTGGCAGTGGCAGATATGCTACTGGGACTTCTGGTCATGCCTGTCTCCATGGTGACCATTGTGTATGGTGAGTCTGCTTTGATTTTGATTACACTATTAGGTGACTGATGAGCAATTTTTTGTTTTATAAATGTGTGTTGATATATGTACCTTTTATGAACGAGTGTCATGTGACATTTTTGTTTTATATTGATAAGCAGACATCGGTTGAGCTGTGGAACAACAGTCTGTTTGTGTATGTAATGTGCCAAGACAACTGGGCAAGTGTTGTATTAAGACAAAGTATGCTTAGTGTATCTTTTCCTTCACTGTCAGAAATAAAGGTACAAAACTGTACATTTTCTGTCACTGGGGCTGTACCCTAAGTTTTCGTTTGATACATTTACAGGAATACAAAACAGAATATACAATTTTGGGTCGATTACCGTACCTTAAGGATCTACATTGTTAGAAAAAAGTCAAAATTTGTACCCTATGTGTCAGTGGGGCAGCACCCTTTAAAAAGGTAATTGTATGGACCATTAGGTACAGATATGTAAACATTTAGTACTAATATGTACCTTTGAGATACTAATATGTATCTTTGAGGTACTAATAAGCTCTCTTTGATCCCAGAATGTACTTCTGAGGTACTAAAATGAAATCCTTAGGTGCAAAGCTGTACTTTTTGAAAGGGTACAGCCCCAGTGACAGAAAAGGTACAGTTTTGTACCTTTATTTCTGAGAGTGTTCAGTGTGTTTTTAATTTTTGCATTGACTTATGCATTTACATTTTTTCCATTAACCCAAGTTTCCATTACCCCAAAAAAGTAAAAAATTTAAGTGCTAAGAATAAACAAACAAACAAATAAAGGCTATATTAAATACTATAATTGCATTAATGTTATATAAGCAATATAATTGCATTTAAAAATTTAGATTTTTTGCACCCTGAGATTCCAGATTTTCAAAAAGTCTATAAAATATAGTCCTATCCTAACAAACCATACATCAATGAAACGTTTATTTATTCAGCTTCCAGATGATGTGTAAATCTCGATTTAAAAAACTGACCCTATCACTGGTTTTGTGGTCCATGGTCACATATAATTCAGTTTTAAATGTCATATGAATATTACAATTAAATATAATTAAATAACATTTGAAACAGTACATGCAAAGTTTTGATGACCAGTATGCAGCATAGTTATGCGATCTTACGGTGCGGCATATTTATATTTTTCATCAAAGTGTAGGAATTTAATTAAATGAGCCATTTAAAAGATGTTTCATATTATGCTGATAATAATTTTCTTTCATTCCTTATACGGATAATTTGAGGTCAAGTAAGATGCAATACCTAGATAAGTCTTGTATACTGCACATTTGCTAAATGATTTTACATGCACTGCCTATTTTAATTTATGCAAAATAATAATTTACTTACTTTTTATTCATAGAAATAATAATAATAGTGTTAGTAGTTGCTGTTAAAAAATTAAAGAGAAAATATTCCAGGATTTCCTAATGTACAGTAGCTTTAGTATTGCCTAAATAAATACTTAATAGCTTTTATACTCATTTTGGCTCAAAACAAACAAATGACAAATAGATTTTTAGTTAAATACATTTTATATGAAAGAAGTGTTTATGCACTGATTTGTATGTTATGAAGCCAATATTTCATTACATTTTTTAGTATTGGTAATGATTATTTAATGTTCCACATCTTGTGTTTAATTTGGTTTAATTCATTATCTATTTTGTTTCAAAAGTAAATTGTTATTTGTGTACCTGAAGTGGGTGTCATAATTGATCATTAGTGGTCTGGTACTGACAAATTTATTTTAATGCACACTGCTGGCAGGGTGAGACTGTAGACGATTTTAATTGCTGGTGCAATTTTTTAATGAACCCAACATCATGAAAAATGCATCAGTTGGTTTAATACAAATAATTACAAAGCTTTGATATGAACTTGTTGTGTTTGAAGATGCATTAAAGAGGGAATTAGAAAGATGGTTTTATGAAGAAGCTTGACAGTGAAATGTTTTTGTGACGTGTCACGCTGTACTTCAGAAAGTTGTCACTGTGTCACAGCAGTGGTTTTGAGGAACTCGTTCTCTTCTTCTCTACCCCTTCTACATTTGCATTGTTGCATTAGTATTATTATTTAGGTTCTGGATGTGAATAAATGTAATGTCGCTGTTTCTAGTCACATATAACAGCTGAAACCTCTTTAGCATTGAGGTGTGTGAGTGAGCAGAATGACTCTTGCCGCTTTTTAAATGCGCATGTTGAATAGACAGACAAAAGAAGAAATTAAATGCGGTGATGTGGATGGAGAATTTAGGGAAATTGTGTAATTATTTTCTGCTGGTTGAACTCTAGATTGATGCTATTCATATTCACTAGATGCAGGTGAGACTTTGCAACCCTTCACCTGTATTCCTGTGAAGCATTCTGTCTTTGTTTCCTGAATGCTTGAATTACTCTGGGTTTCAGTTGTACAGGAAGAATGACAATATTTCGGTTCCATTTTGTGCACCTTTTGTTTTGCCAGTTAATTGACTTAATTAAACTCGTTCTCCTTTTGTTTGATTGTTGAGTCATCTTCTGTCTGTGCCTCTATCTTCTCTCTCGTAATATCTCACGCACACACACATGCATGCACGCACGCACAGACTCTTTCATAGTTGCAGTAGATTTAATACTGAGACAATGTTATTAAACCATTCCTGTTAAACTATTACATAAACCTGTTGACAATATAATATTGTGTTAGCTAATGCAGCAGTGTTTTAAACTTAACTTTATTCTGTTGAACACAAAGGAAGATATTTTAAGCAATGTTTGCAACCATACAATTTTTGAGCACCATTGGTATTTTTTCCTACTGTGGATTTCAGTGGTGCTCCTGCTTGCTTACAATATCTTCATTTGTGTTCAGCAGAACAAAGAAATGTATACAGGTTGAGAGTAAGTAAATGATGGCAGAACTATCATTTTTGGGTGAACTATACTGTTCCTTTAAATCATACATTTTAAAGAGAAGCATGCTGGTGCTTTTCTAAGCAATCAGACTTCCATGGCAGGTGATGAAAATATCATATAAGCTTGCATTAAAGATTTTGGGATCAGCACTGTAAAAAAATTGCTGTAATTATGCAGCTGGTTGCCAGTAACTTACTGTAGAAGATAAAGACTGAAAATATTTCATGTTCATATAACTTTGAACAAACTGTTGCCAGTAAATAACATAAATGTAAAATCTACAGTAAGTTACTGGCAGCTAGTTGCCAGTAATACCAGTAATACTGTAATTTCTACAGAATTTTTTTTACAGTGTATCAGAAAGACTTATGGGTGTATGGGTGGGCTCTGTTGCACTTAGTAACAAACAAGAATACTGTAGCCATAACTTTGCAGCTTTTGCACTGGCAAGCACCACCCACATTTTCATTAGAAAATAGATAAATCTTGTTTACCTCGTTTGAAATAAGCTGCTGAAATGCACTTTTAAATTAAATGATAATCAATGTTTCTTTGAATCGATAATGAGGTGATTCAACAGCCAGCTGGTTTATACTGTGCCAGCAAAAGCCCCATGCGGCCTAGATAAAAGAAGCTAATCACTATAATACTGTGGGGCTGCTTCTCTTCTACAAGACTTTTCATACACAGATTAATCCCTGTAAACAAAGTCAAACCCAGTATACATTTGGGCCACATAATATATTGAACTATCAAAATATCACAGAGGTTCAGATCACACCGCTTGCAATTACTGAATGCTTTTAATAATTAGGTTAAGTATAATAAAAAGAATTTGCAAAGCGACAGGCACAAAATGAGTGCTTGTGTGTGCTCTGATTCGCGCAAGATGATCAACAATCAGAAAGAATGTAAAATGTGTTTTTTAATGTATAATTTTCAGACAACACACACAAAGGATTTAAGGCTGTAACGCTAAATCGCATGTTCCATTAAAAAACCTGCCTAATATTGATTCTGTGTTTCATGGCAGCTTGTGCGTGTAATACGACTCTGTGATCAGTAGGAAGTCCTTATCAATCTAAAATCATTATGAATCTGAGTCGTTTATAACGTGCATTTAAAAAAGCAACACTTGTTAAACGAAATCATTCAAAATATTCTTTAATATCATGAAAATACCTGAAACATTTTGAAGAACGGCGATGTAAATATTCTTATAAACATTTCCTGGAATAGTGTTTGTAATGGTACTTCTTCTGTGGCACAATTGAAGTTTCTGCACGAGAACGCCCCTCTGGCTTTTGGGTGTGCTGGGATTTCACCGTAATTCATTTAAATTCATTCGTTCAGAAAACACGATTAATCATTAAAGCCCTAATTTAAGTAAAACAATTTATTTCCAATGCTATAAGAAAATGTATGCTGACTGTTTTTTAATAAAACTGTTGGTAGCCTAAACCATCTTTAACTTTTATGAAAGGTAACTAGGTAAATTTTACTGACCTGATCACCTGAATTACCAGCAGCTATATCACCCTGTAGCCCAAGACAGCTTGCCCACTGAAGCTAAGGAGGGCTGAGCCTGGTTAGTACTCGGATGGGAGACCACCTGGGAAACCCGGTTGCTGCTGGTGGAGGTGTTAGTGAGACCAGCAAGGGGTGCTCACCCTGTGGTCTGTGTGGGTCCTAACACCCCAGTATAGAGATGGGGACACTATACACTACTGTCAAAAAAGCACCGTCCTTTGGATGAGATGCTAAACTGATGTCCTGACTCTCTGTAGTCGTTAAAAATCCCAGGATGTCCTTTGAAAAAGAGTAGGGGTGTGCCCTGGCATCCTGTCCAAACTTACCTGTTGGCCTACTAATCATCCCCTCATATTAATTGGCTATATTACTCTGTCTCCTCTCCAATAATAAGCTTGTGTGTGGCAAGCGTTCTGGTGCAATATTGCTACCGACGCATCATCCAGGTGGATGCTGCACATTGGGGGTGGTTGAGGAGAATCCCCCTTTCACATGTAAAGCGCTTTGAGTGAAGCAGAAAAGCGCTATATAATTGTAACATTAGGGTTTCCCGCAGCATATTTCACACGGCCGAAATGAGAAAGACGTGGTCCGGACCATCACTGTCTGGAGGATAACTAGCCAGTCGATAAAACATCTCGGAGAATAGCGCAAACGCGCTTCACACCACAAGTGTGCACGCGCACCACACGGACGACATGAGATACAGACGTGGTCCGTCATGTCTGGACTTATGTTTTGGGGTTATTTAAGCCAGCCTGTTATTGTATTAGTCTATAGTTCTTGCAAATATAAAGGAAGTTAGCTGGTGATTTTTGTTGTTTGAGCAACCTGCTAGCTAGGTTTCATGTGCCTGTTGATTTGATATAATTGTTGAGCGCTCTTGCTCACTTTATTTATGTGCATTTGTACATGCTACAGTAGTTCTCCTTTAAGATAATGTCATTAATAGTGGGAAATAAAAAAGTTTTTACAATTTTTGTGCTATCTATCATCGTTCGCCATACGTTCTACAACATCTGCTTCAGTTTGTGTTTATTAACCCTTTAGTTTCACTTCATCCCCCTAGCTATTCCCGTTAGAGGTAAAAACATTTAATTAATTAATAATGTAGTATTTGTTTATTTTTTTGTCATAGTTTCTTCAAAATTAAGTTTTATTTGAGTGTTTTAAAAATAAATATTTTATTTATTTATTTTATTAAAATTTTATTTTTCATGATGAAAATTTTTATTAAAATTTTCATCATGACGCATACGCCCCGCCCTTTGATTGCCACGCCCTCGGCACCACCCGCCCAACCCTACCACCTTAACTAACAAATTTTCTGCGGGAAACCCTGAACATGTTATTATTATACATATTATTATTATTATTATTACTATCCCATTCTCATGAAATGCATATTGTATAAATAGCACACAGTGTGAAAAGTCGTGCAAAAATTCATTTTGCATGCATATGATACGCAAGTACTTCCCGTTCACTTAATACGGCGCATATTTTCATGTCGTTTTATGTATTGGTTTCTCCATAAACCATGGCCACTTGGAGTTAGGGTTAGAATTGGGGTTTCGGTTAGGATGTCACTTTATGTAACAAAAAGTTGTTCTAACCCAAAACCCAAGTGACAATGGTTAAAAAAGACAACAAAATGAGAAAGCAATTAACCATTAAACAACACGAAAAGATGTGGCGTATTAATTAATCAGGGAGGACTGGTGTATCATATACAGGCAAAATTTGCTGTATATATATTGCATGACTTTCCGTACTCCTTGGTATTTATACACAGAGCTATTTTATTTATTTTACCCACATGACAATTTGCGCATCTTTAGCTCCTAGACTTCTAGACAAACATGCACGTTTTTCTCATAAAGACAGTTCGCAGATGTTAACCCAGCTTTACAGACTGCTTGCATCAAAGTGCATTAAAAACTTAATTTGGCACTGTGCAGACCGACTGGTAAATGATATCAAATTAATGCAAGAATCCCTCTGGGCAGCGCGGCGTCAGGTCAAACACATTTTACTATAAACTGCCTTGCCCAGTTGGGGTGGCCAACACTTGCTACACCCCTGTTGGTACAGCATTCTGCTGGGGAAGCCAAATTCATAGTTTTGCTTGAATTAGATGCATCAAAGTGTGATTTCATCATTGATTTCCTTTTAATTTGAGTATCTGACATGACCTTACTCAGTCAACATTAAAGAAATCAAGATTATATTTTCACACAATCTTCTTTACATCATGTAGTATGATTTTATGCAGAAAAAACTAAATCACAAAAATAATTACTTTATCTGGGTTTTCACAGGCAGGGTTACATGGATCTACATGCATACGTGTAAAGTTATTTATTGATGGATGTATACAAAAGGTATCTTGTTTGCCCCAGCCACGCTACTGGATTTAAACATGAATTTATTAAACTTTTTATAAACCTAGTGGTTTCAAATGCAAAGCCCAAAAATATAATCTAAAATGGCATTTTTCTTTGCAGGGCTATAACAGCATGTGCAAGAGAGCTTATATTAATTTAATCTGCCATACACAACAACCCGTTTCATTCTCCGCCTTTACATTATCACCTGTTTTAAGGAAATGTCACTGTAGAGACCATAGGGAACCTACTGTAAGCACAAGAATCAGTCACAAAGAACTGGATAAATACCAATATAAAATCCACTGTATCAGTTTTAATACATTCAGCTCAGAGGAGAGCGGGGAGATTTTTGAAGAGAGTGGAATGACATACGAGCAACCGTCACACAGTCGACAAAGACATCCTAAAATAGTACAGAGGATGTGATAAAAAAGAGAGGGACTCCCATTGAGCCTCTGAATGTGATGACGTACAAGAGACTGTGACGGAGGATGCAGGAGTAATCGATGTCAATGTTTAAATATAGCAATGTTGTATTTTTACTTGTGAGCAAAACAGCTTTGAATAAATGTGTGAGTGCGTGTGTGTGAACAGACAGGTTGAGTTTGCGAAGGTCTACAAATAAAGTCAGTGGTTTTTGCATGAATGTGACTGCAGGCTGTTAAGCAATGAGCAATGAAAGGTTATAATGTATGATACAGTGATTAAAATATATTTAAGAGGTGTTTATAAAAAATAAACACCCACATAAAAAATATTGTAATATACTTTACTATTTATTAACTATATTAAACTGTAGTAAACTGTAGCATTTAGTAGGGGAGAGCGGGGAACAACCTAATGCTTTTTGACTTTTTGGAAGTTAGATTAATCATTTTTTCCACAATCAACACACATCTCAGCTACAAATGAACACTTAAAATTTGTTTGTGGGACCTATTGTTATTGTACAATTACACAGAAAGTGACAGGAGTGCAAACGTTACAACTTAACCCATAGGTGGGGTTAATTGTAACAAACACAGGGTTTGCTGTAACACCTGCTAGAAAATTTAGTTTAAACACAAATAATTCAATCAAATTCTGTCTATATACTAAAGGTGGATATTGTTTATATATCTGCCTATAATAGATGGATATCCACACATTCATCCATCCATTATCTTTCATCTAACCATCCTTGCATCCATGCATATTAATAGATTTTTTTGAAAGGGCAACACAATTCATAATTTTGAGTTATTTCCCCTGATATTGTATTAACAGTTATCATTTTGATGAATAGTATTTAAATTGTTTTCATTTCATTATCATTGTATACCTGAGGCTTAATTGTAACACTGTGTGACAACTAACCCCGCTGTGTAAAAATGTTTTCAATCCCAGCTATCATTTACTAAGAGTTGCTGATTTGTTTCAAAATGGTGTTATGTTTTAGGTAACAAGACAGTGATTAAAATAATATAAGGTTGGATTTGGTGACTTACACACCCAACTCAGAAATCGAAAAAAAACATCAAATTAAGAAATGTACTCTTTGTTCAATATCTTAACCAAAACACATTTCACAAACATTATACAGATTCACAGGAGATCATCTTCTGACATTAAGAGAAAAATAACAAAAGCACAGATTTCTCATCCCTGTAGAAATATGGAAAGTAGCTGCATTACAATTAACCCTGCATTAGTTTGTGCCCCTATAAGGCTAATGTATACTATAATATATACAGTAGTGTTCTTGTAAGTGGTATAGCATTGCGATGTTACTGTAGCACAAAAGGTTGTGGGTTCAAACCAAGGGAACACACAAAAATGTACATTTAATGCACTGTAAGTCGTGTTTAGGATGAAATATCTGCCAAATGGGTAAATGTAATATTCTGTAGTATTAACTATAGTAAATAAATATACGGTAGTAAATATAGTAAACAATTTTTTAGTGTAAGGTTTAAAACACTATAACCTTATGGCCTGGTTTCACAGACAAGGCTTAGCTTAAATTAAGATGTTTAAGCATCTTTTAAGTATTTTGGACAAACAGATGGCAATGGCATGTTTTATGATCTGTAAGTACAGTTTACTTTCAGTTGAGACAGCTCAAACATGTGTTTAGTATTAAGCCTTGTCTGTGAAGTATAGTAATTTCCTACAGTTTACTACTATAGAAAATAAGTGTACTACAGTATGTTAGAGGGCAATAATGAAATTTATAATAACTCAGTTCTTGTGCTGAGTGATATACTGAAGGGTGTTTATGGTTGCCAAGTAACACAGCATAGTTTACAGCCACAGGTGGGCCAGGTATTAACAACTTTCCACTTGAGATTCTAAATTTTGCATTTCACATTTATGTAGAAGCTTTTATTTAAAGTGACAGTGCGTTACAAGGTATATATTTTATCATTATGTGTGTTCCTGCTAATGCAATACTCTACCAACTCAGCTACAGGAGCTATGTTTTTATCACTGTTCATCTACCCTTCTGTGAAATTTTGATTCGTGGATAATGAATGAGATGAGAAATAATTCAGGGGGTGCCTACAGTCTCCGTCGGATTTAGCTTCCTCTAATTTTTCTACTTGATTATTTCACTTTTGCTGGTGTTTATATTCCACAGTTATGAATGAAGTGACAAGGGGAGGCCAAAACAAACAGGATGAGAATACACACAGAAACTAATTCCCTAAACCTCTCGATCCCCAAAACGTCTCCACAGCAGCGCTCCGGGATAATTCCTCGTCACATCATGTCACCATGACGATAGAGTGTTCAGGAGCAACACTCAAAGCTCAATAGCCGCTGTTAATGCAGCACTGATGGTTCCCTGACACAGGTGGTCTCTGCGTTGCCACGGCGCTCATCGACTAAAAAGAGGGGAGTGACTTAATGAGCACTATGAAGGGCTAATGACGAGCATCTGTGCAGATAGAAATATAGCATTCATTTCTTTCTCATTAGGGCTATGGCCACTTCAAGTACTTGACACCTGTTTCATATGTGTAATGGCTGCTTAATTGTTCTCTATGGTTGGTGAATCTGCCCTATAGATCCAAAGAGGGGAGGTAAAATACATGCATACAATTACACATCCTTTTAACACAAACCTGCTATATATATGTGTATGTCCTTTTAGTCGCTTGTTCTGTGTATTGTGCTCTTGCATATATACACATACATCTTGTGTAGTTCAGTTCTAATTTTAGTTCTTATTTAACCTTTTCATTTAGTGTATTTTATATAATTCAATTTTGTAAGGTTCAGTACTGTCTCACACTGTCGTGTAGCATCATGGTCCTGGAGGAATGTTGTGTCACTTCATTGTGTGCAAGCTATATATAGCTGAAATGACAATAAAGCTTCTCTGACTCTGGCATAACCATCTTCCTCTTCTTGAATGTCTGTCCCTCTAAAAATCCAGAAACTAGTTGATTTAAAGGAAATAACAGTTTTTTATCCCAAACTACTCAAATTTTGGCCTTTGTTCCACAGACAAAGCTATTACAAGGTTTTAGGAGCACATATTTTTCACAATCTTAGCCTATGTGGTAAACAGTTACGCCTTGCTGTTAGGAAGAGGCTGATTTTATATGAAGAACAGCTCATCACAAGTGGACAATACTAAAGACAGGTGTAAATGGGATGTAAAACGTTTTAAACTCATCCAATTTCGACCACATTCAGAGGAAGTCTGGATAGCTTTTGTGGTTGAATGTGTTCGAACAGCCACAAAACACCACCTACTCTCCACCTATTGATCTAATGTGTAATGTATCAAGCACAATGTTTTAACATAGGACATGACTTCTAGTGCAAACACACAGTGTACACAGTGGACAAAAGAAACGTATTTCAATACTAGGTGTAAACGTGAATCTGACTCTCTCATCTACTTGTAATACAATCGACCAAAACGCATCTTAATACCAGGTATAAACAGCCTATGAGTGGCTAAAGACTTTTTTATAAGATATTTAGAGCAGTAAGTTGCCTGCCAAAGCACATTCTAATAGCCTCAATTTTAATATTTAAATTTGTAAAAAAAAAATATAAAATGCCTCAATTTTAATATTTATTAGCTCAGCTTCTTTTATGTATGTTAAAATTTTAAACAATGATAAAACATTCATTAAGTAAAATAAAATAAAAGTTTTGAATAGACTATTTCTAAAAAATAGCCCTCCAGATTGTTTTATTCATTGTGATAAGTCACAAAAAGGTTGGAGACCCCTGACTTTTTACTTTTTATTGCCATTAAAATCAAATTACTGACCCTAAACACAAGAGCCTGATAAAAATGCTCATTTACAAGAAATATGTCAGATGCACTTAGAGGGTCACTCTTTTTATACGCTGAAATTACATGTAATATCTTCATGTAGAGTGATTTTTGTCACTTGACAGCCCCTGTTCAATATAATATATTGCAGATACTAAAGTAGTGAGGTATTTATATAACTCTTTTACTTCACTACATTTTAATGCATAGTAACTCCAAAGCATTTTATTAATGCAAGCTGTATTTTTAACTTTAATAATTAAGTACACTGAAAACATAAAACTTTTACTTACTTTTACTTGAGTAAAAGTAATTAGGTACTACATTTTTATGTAATTAAGTATTAAATGAAATTTTATATGAAAACTTTATGCTTTAGAATGTAGTGAAGTGAAAGAAAAACATTCTGATAAAGTTCAGATACTTAAAAAATGTTTTTGATTAAAGAGCACCATTGGTCCGATTCAAGATTTTACATTTACTTTGGTGTGTAAGCAGGGGCAGACTGAGACAATAATTCATTTTGGGAATTTGACTTCATCCCAGGCCACCTTGGCTGCTGCCGTCACCATGTTCCACGGATCTTATAGGTTAATATAATTAGTTTGATAACAGATAGGCAGATGAATTATAAATTCAGCCACTGTGTGGGAACAAATTTATACAAATGTAAAATATAGAAAAGGGGACTGACCAACAAGTTATGTATCTTAATAGTGAGTTGTCAAGATGCAGTCTATGTTTATAGGTGAACCCTTAAAAACTTACTAGGAATACACAATGTATACCACCAAACCACAGACAAATACACAGTGACTTAAAACTTTTAAAGGGATAAGACACATTTCAAATGTTGAAATATTTATATTGTACATTAAACAAAACAAACTTAACCTCCTAATACCCGAGTTTTGGTTTGTCTTTTCTTTTTTTCAGATTTCTTCCAGACATTTTGGGGTTAGGAAGAACCAATAAATATAATAATAACCAAATATTTTTATTTGAACATGAAGCAGTGTAATTGTCCACGTTTGTGTACAACAGGTTCCAGTTACACAGAATTAAGTATTATGGTGCAAACATAAAAAACATGTCAAAAATAAAGGTACAAAAGCTGTCACTGGGGCGGTACCCTTTAAAAAGGTCCTAATACCATTTAGGTACAAATATGTATCTTTGGACTACCAATATTTACCTTTAAATTACTAATATGCACTCTTTGTGTACAAAAGTGTACCCTTTTGAAAGGGTACTGTCCCAGTGACAACTTGTGTACCTTTATTTCTGAGAGTGCACGTATGTGTATCCAGGTTTAAGGAGGTTAATAATCTATACTTTACTTATATTAATAGATCTTTTAAAAGACCCTTATTAAAAGGTGAAATGGGTGTAAAAAGCATGATTTGCACTTTTGAAAGTTTTATAATCATAAACGGAACATATCACCATTGATGTTTCGCTGTGGTTGCATGAAAATCAGGACTTGAAAATGAAAACTATTGATCTGCCTGATGCGTTCAGAGCGGCAGTAGGCTATAGGAGTTTCCCGGTAAGGACTACAAAAAGCAACGCATCACGCCAGCACCTAACTTTAAAACATGTAATCATCAATCTATAGATGCATGCTTTTACAGGTAACTTGACTGACCTGCTACCTTCTTGGTGAATATTTCTGTGATTTTGCAGCATCTCGCTGCATCTGTGACCAGGGCTTATCTTTTTATTCGCTCACTTTCTCTCACTGCTTCTCCTTTGTGTTTGCGCTGCATATTTCTCAGATATAGCCAAAAAGGCAATGCTCTGCCGCCATAAGGTCATGTGGTGGCATTTTTGCACAGCGATTGCCTGATTCATAGATTTTTAGAGGTCCTTAAAGGAGCGGTGAATCAAATACTCAATTTTAACTTGATACTTTGTTATATAAGAGGTCATCATAGTTAAATGAACATCCTGCAAGTTTCAGAACTGAAAACGTCCATGCTACTGAAATATAACAGTTTTTGGCACCAAGCCAGTTTTACAACCAAGTGTGGAATTCGAAGAAATATGACGTCAAAGTAGAATTGAAGCACCTCCCCATAGCCAAATACAACGACCACTTTTGAAGCCCCGCCCACAGCTTCGTGTGACACACGTGTGTCTCAACAATCAGTAAACATGTCTTTAAAGATTGCCAAATGTAACCAAAATGACTTTTAAATACATTTTTGAGAGACTTTTATTTTGACGCGGTGATCTGTTATGATAGAGTAACCATGGTAACGAAGTCTTGGGTTGTGGAAGAACCACGTGGGAACAACACAGAAGCTGAATACTTTAATTTGGAGGCTCGGAAAATAACATTAGGAATGCGTGGATAAAGGTTGTTTTTGAAGAAGTTCCAGCTCGCTTGGGGAGTGTTTGATTACCTTGTGTACTGTGTGGATTCACTTGTAAAGAAGCAAGTCGATGCTGGATTTGCAGTGAGACTGTGATTAAAAGCACCACTAATATTGGGTCTGACGAAAATGACACAGCAAGTAAGACATTTTACTTTATTTAAGTTTCACTATTGCTTTGTTAGAAAAGATCGCTCATGTTCTGTTGTAACATCCGTGTCTAAACACGTATGTTTGACTGTTTTAGTTTACTAAAAACATTAAATGATTAATAAAGGTGCAACACTTAACAATACGATTGTAATTTAACGGTAGAAATATGCAAAGTTAGTGATAAGGAAGGACTTATCAGCCGCAATTTAGATTATGATGCCCGCTTACTGTGTTGTACTCTATACGGTAATTTAGGCAAGTTGCGTTTGAACGGTCAAACACTCAACAAAGCTTTTGTATCATATAACTGTGGTATGCAACGTTACGTGTATCTAAAAGCAACCTCACAAGCACAATAGAAATATACAAAGTTATTGATAAGAGCTTATCAGCCACAGTTTAGAATCTGACGCGCGCTTACTGTGTTGTTTACGGTACTTTAGTCACGTCGAGTTTAAAGTTTTGTTTCTACTTTACTATACATATTGTCATTTATGTGTATCATCTTTAGCACCCATAATCTTTTGTGGCTCAAACATATATGTGTTCGGCTGCTATTTTCACACATTAATGTTTTTATAACATTTCCCCAAATGTAATGACGGGGAATGATGCCGTCCAATCATAGCAGTGGGTGTTTACGTCCAGGTCTTCAATGCGGCCCGCCCCTTCAAACGAAGCTTTTCTCCAGAGAGCCACTAATCCATGTTACAAAATAGCGTATAACTTATTGTTTTTGATGTTTTTGAATGTAAAAACCACGTGGACATTATAAGAAGACCTCAGACAACAGTATAAAACAATAAAATCAACAAATTCACCGCCCCTTTAATTTATTCATTTCATGGCCGTTTTTCAATCTGAAGGCAGCAGCCTCCGGAGGTCACATTTGTAGGTGGCATACGTCATCAAGTCTTATTTCAAAATGTTAACAATTATAAAGGTTACTATTATTTTAAATTAATCGTAAATTGTTGTATGCAATGCTCAGTTAACTTTAATAAACCAGGCTTGCGATCTCAGGAGGCTGCAGCTTTCGGATTGAGAAATGGTCCATATAGCTATATTCAGACTAGCAGCCACATGGCAGTAGCAGAGCGAGGCGATCTCATTGATTTAAATGTAGGCTTGGCGACTTCCGACTACACGAGCGACAGTAACCGTTGGCGACTGGATGGGGCGTGTCAAGTTGCGCGATAAAATTGAGAAATGTTTAACTTTATGCAAATTATGAGCGACATTCGGGAACGACTACCAAAGAGAATGAAGCAAAGGAGTTCACGTCATCCGTTTCTTGTCAGTTACTGGAGTGGACGTTCCTCATTTGTTTATGACAACCAAATATAGAAATGCCTTTTTTGAAAGACACACAGCGACAAAGTCGATTATAATGTGAATGTACCTTATCACGTCAACCTGAGCTGACTGCACAGCAGGCCAGAGCGGCCGTCATGCCACCGGAAAATGTCCCGGTTCTCCAGATGGCCAGTCTGTCCCTGTGTGTAGTGTGTATTAGTACATCTTAACAATATGCAAAGGTAAATACCCCAAAGTAAACAATGACGCGAGTTATCGTCTCCAACGTAAATCTCTTTTCTTGGACTACAACAAACACACAGATTAACAGTTTACTTCCTGGGATTGGTGATGTAGAGAAGACCAACATATCATAATTTCTCCAGCTTGGACTCACAGCCTATAAATTAACTCATGTTAGCAACCTAATCTTTTAAATATGGTAAGGAGCGTCACATTTCCGGCTGACGTCAGAGGTATTCAGACCTATCACAACGTACAGATTAGTTGGCCAATCAGGGACAGTATTGTACAAAATCCGTGCGTTTCAGGAAGACAGGGAAATTTGGAGCTACAAAAATGTTCAGTATGTGAAAAATAATGTGTTTTGTGAACCATAAACCACATGTACACATTGTATTATACCAAATACACAAAATAACGTTGTTTTTTTAGCAATGAAATAGGTGCCCTTTAAAGTAAAAACATTTACGTTGTATGGAATATAACAGCATCTACAACTTTTAAAACACCTTTTACATTCCACAAAAGAATGTCCTAACAATGTCCTAAAACAAAGCTTATTTTTTGTGTGGACTTTTTTTTAAATAAACCTTGTCATATACTATGTTTCTGTCTGCAAATATAGGTCAGATTATGCCATTAAACCAAGTTTTTTGCTAGACAAACAATGACTAAAGAGCCGGAGTGAGATAGGTGTGTGTGTACAGGAGTGGGTGATTAATTAGTCTGATAGATTCAGGGCTGCTTAACCAGGCAGAGGATGAGTTCAGGAAGGGTCAGGGAAAACGGGTCGAGCCAGTGGGATTGTAATTATCCTCGGACACGAGCGCGCACGCTCCTCATGACACATAGAGAGAATCGTTCCTGTCTTAGTCAAACATCTCCAGCGTTTTCTGTTTTAACATGGTGACACACTGAGATGAATGTAATCCTGTCCTCAGTGGCCATTTAAATCAATGCTTTCAGAATGATTGCATTCAGTATGTGCTGGCACTTCTCGAGTCTTGGCTAAGATGTATCATTGTGGTCTTTCTAATTTTACATGAAGCAAAACACTTAGGGATGTTGGGTTTGCTCGTGCGAATTCACAGTTAACAGCCCTGCAAACATATTGGGCTTTTTTTCATTACAATTGACATTATTTCAGATGTGTTTTCTTTCTTGTGAGTCCCATGGCAGAGTGTGAAACACAAATGGGCTTGTTTACAACAAAAAATACAGAATGCAGCCCCTTACTCCCATGTGTTTCATCTTGTCTGTTTCACCAAAGGCACAATGTAACCGCAGAACACCAATTCTGTTTATTGAGGTTCTGAATGATTTTCAGTGTAATCTATGGTTTTGGTAAGCACTGACTCTGCTTTTAAAGCATAAAATCTTTATGCTAAATGAATGTACTGTGTATAAAAGCTCTCAATGTCAGTGATAGACAGTCTGTATCAATATAACTATACAGTAGCTTATGGGTATCCAACATTGTTCCTGAAGGGCACCTGTCCTGCATATATTAGTTCCAACCTTACTCCAACAAACCTACCTCTAATTTTTAGGTAGCCCTGAACAACATAATTAGCAGGTTCAGGTTTGTTTGATTGGGGTTAAAACTGAAATCTGCCGGACAAGTGCTTTCCAGGAACTGAGTTGTAAACCCATGCAGTAGCTGTAATATATATAGCTATTAAGCTAGAGTCTATCACAAAATGATCTTGAGCATTTTATTCATAGTCCACTGTCACACACTTGATGTTTTCTAAGGTGCCGTTTATCTAAATAAGCCTATTATCCTGCATGTCCAGGTAATTTTTGCCTTTAATGGAGGCGTAGGCAGAAATGCACTACTGTTCAAATGTTTATGACCATTTATTATGTTTAATTTTTCCTCAATTTAGAATAATAGTAGGCTCACAAAAAACAATAAAATAGCACAACTGTATTTATGGGAATTGTGAATAAAATTAGCATATTTCACGTAGTTAGTTTTTGCTTAGAATTAGCAGACAATCCTAACTGTATGTCAAAATGGCCGGAAGTCATTAATTTTTAATGAGAGTCTGCGATGAGCTCCAGCGAGTACGGTATGAGCGTTGAGGAGAGTTGAAATCAGTTTAACTTTATTGTAATGAGCTATGACACGGTTCTGCGGCAACCGATCGAAAGGCAGAAACGTACGCTGGCAACCATTCGTAAGTCAGAAACCAAAATAAGTCCTCCACTTGAGAGGATTCCAGAGAATGCATTCGAGTGCCAGAGCGTCCACTACACTTTTTATATAGCGCCGTTGGCAGGGCAGCCAGAGCTTTTACACTCACCTAAAGGATTATTAGGAACACCTGTTCAATTTCTCATTAATGCAATTATCTTATCAACCAATCACATGGCAGTTGCTTCAATGCATTTCGGGCTGTGGTCCTGGTCAAGACAATCTCCTGAACTCCAAACTGAATGTCAGAATGGGAAAGAAAGGTGATTTAAGCAATTTTGAGCGTGGCATGGTTGTTGTTGCCAGACGGGCTGGTCTGAGTATTTCACAATCTGCTCAGTTCCTGGGATTTTCACGCACAACCATTTCTAGGGTTTACAAAGAATGGTGTGAAAAGGGAAAAACATCCAGTATGCGGCAGTCATGTGGGCAAAAATGTCTTGTTGATGCTAGAGGTCAGAGGAGAATGGGCCCACTGATTCAAGCTGATAGAAGAGCAACTTTGACTGAAATAACCACTCGTTACAACCGAGGTATGCAGCAAAGCATTTGTGAAGCCACAACACACACAACCTAGTGGCGGATGGGCTACAACAGCAGAAGACCCCACCTGGTATAACTCATCTCCACTACAAATAGGAAAAAGAGGCTACAATTTGCACAAGCTCACCAAAATTAGACAGTTGAAGGCTGAAAAAATGTTGCCTGGTCTGATGAGTCTCGATTTCTGTTGAGACATTCAGATGGTAGAGTAAGAATTTGGCATGAACAGAATGAGAACGTGGATCCATCATGCCTTGTTACCACTGTACAGGCTGGTGGTGGTGGTGGTGTGGGGGATGTTTTCTTGGCACACTTTAGGCCCCTTTGTGCCAATTGGGCATCGTTTAAATGCCACGGCCTAACTGAGCATTGTTTCTGACCATGTCCATCGCTTTATGACCACCGTGTACCCATCCTCTGATGGCTACTTCCAGCAGGATAATGCACCATGTCACCAAGCTTGAATAATTTCAAATTGGTTTCTTGTACATAACAAGAGTTGTTTACTGTACTAAAATGGCCCCCACAGTCACCAGATCTCAACCCAATAGAGCAGGGGTCGGCAACAGGCGGCCCGCGGGCCAAAAGTGGCCCGCCAGCAATATTTTCTGGCCCGTCGGATTATTTTGAAGTCCGTTTTTTTATCATTTTTTTTTTATCAAATACTACTTTTATTTTACAATAACAGTTTACAAAAATGGCCCCGTGTATCATTCCTTCATTCGTTTTTTTTTTAATCAAAACCAAAAAGAAAATAAAGAAAAACGACTTGTTTTTCTATTATTTATTTCCTGAACTAAAATCAAATGACTTGTTTTCCGAATGTGCGCTCAGATCAAAAATAGAAAAATTTATGAAAACGGGTTCGGACACCTTAGCAGACATATACCAATGAAATAATTTTAAACAGATCAGGTACTAACAGATTACATTTAAATAAGGGTTTTAATAGCAACCATGCTTTCCTGTAGGTCTCATTCGCTTACAGTCCGACTTTTGAACTTTTTCATTATTATTTTTCGCGTATAGCACACTGATAAATAATATGTATTAGATAAAAAATATTTGCACTAAATGCTGCACAAAACTTTTCCTCTATCCCAGCGGTCTAGTCCAAAAATGTGTATAATAGCTACTTAATTGTTTAATCTTAACGGGCCGCTGTTTCTCGTTCTCTTTCTCTACCAGCGCATCCGCGATCATAACTATAATAATTGCAGAGGTATGACTTCATGAATCATTTGCAAATTTACCTCGCAAATCATGTCAATGCGTCACACGTGAAGACATTAAACTCCGTGACATCGCAAATGACTGAAAAGTAATTGCAGGCTTTTAGAAACCACTACAAAATATGATAAAAAATAAACTCTTTTAATGCAGCAATATTTTAACTAGTTCGCTTTTAACGTAGATTTGAAAGGAAACAGTCCTGTGTCAATAACTATTAAAAACATATGGTTAACGGGAGTCTCCATGTCTCCATGCGCATAGCTGCAACTCCTCCTTCTCATCTTCTCTTTCACTACAAATTTTTTTTCTTCTGTTCTGTTACTTGAACTTGGGGCTCGAGCCCGACCTTAAGGTTTGACCTGCCGTCAGGTTTGAACACCAAGTCAAGTTCGTTTACCGTTAATTATTAAGACTAAATAGGCAGGCAAAATTAAAGTAATCCGCCAAAATATGGTTTTACATGTCTATTTAATTTTCCTAACGCATAGTTCTTTGATCTTTGCCTCCCTTTAAAACGTTATAAATTTGGCAAAGGAGGATTTTCAGCAATTTGTTTGAACAGCAACTCCGCAATGGTTTCGGTTTATGCTGGTTAGAAATTTGAGTGAGAGGCTTTGTCCTAAATTTATTATTTATATTATATATTATATTTTTCTCTGCTGACAGTACAATGTTAAAATAATATTTATATTGGCACGAACACAATTTTGGTATAGCATTTATAATTGTTATAGGTTACTTCATCTCTCTCTTTTCGTTAGAGACATTTGAATGTGAGATTCTGTAAACGAGATCTAACGTTAAGTTTTGCGGACCCGTCAGGTTGGAAAATAAAGCAGGTGAACAAAGAGTGTATTTTAAGCGGTTTACTGAATAGAATCTTGTGGGAGCTGGACAAAAAAAACAGTTCAGTGCAGACCTCCATTAACCTTAGGTGTGTGTGTCCCATATAAATATTAATAAAAAAAGGAATAAAGTCAAAAGTCGGACTGTAAGAGTCTTTCATGAGAGCACAAATGCCTGTAATATGTTACCACTATAGTAGCCTACTTGATCTGTTTAAAATGTTTTTACTGATATATTATGCCTGTAAAGGTGTTAAATAAAAAAAATTGTCTAATCCAGTAATTAATTTTTTGATCTGAGCACACAATCAGAAAACCCGTGGTGGTTAATTTTTTCATTTTTGTTTTTAATTTGAAAAAATGAATGAACGAATGATACACGGATCCATAACCATGTTTTTAGCAATTTTTAATGCTGTCTTTCGTTTTTAAATAGGAAATAAAGACAATGTTTCTTGACAAAAGATCAGATAGCCTAAACTAGGCTAATTCAAAATAAGACACGTAAGTGTGGGAACAGCAGCTGGCCCGCCATCTACTGGCTAAAAAAAATATTGGCCCGCGGCCAAAGTTACTTGCCGACCCCTGCAATAGAGCATCTTTGGGATGTGGTGGAACATTTCTAAAGCATGCTTTCAGCACCTTGTTGAATCAATGCCACACAGAATTAAGGCAGTTCTGAAGGCGAAAGGGGGTCAAACACAGTATTAGTATGATGTTCCTAATAATCCTTTAGGTGAGTGTATATTAGCCAGCTTCTTGAGGTCTCACTTATTGATTGAGTTCACATCCATTCTGGCTACTTTCCCTTCATTATTCAGTCAAAGTAATTTCAAAAACATTTTAAAGTATTTGATATCTTTGCACAATCATATTTGGTCTGTAAAACTAATTTAATGCAGCTATACATTCAAAGGTTTGTTAGGTCAAGAGGAGCAATCACTCAAATGACCCTAATCTTTTATACAGTACTGTACTCTACGGATGTAAGGGAATTTGTGTAGTTTGTTACAGTAGGTCTGTTGGAAATTCACTCCTTCAAAAATCAGGATATCCCCTTACAGGTAACTCCACACAAACTGTACAGTGACTCTCTGCCCATCGTTTCTCATCCTTTTTCAATAATGAGCAACGCACATTTGCCAGTCTCATAGAGACGCACACTCACGCAGCTATTTAGCATTAATGGATTATTAATTAGCCTTTGGTTTTGATGCAGCTTCTACTGTTTGAGCATCATTGAATAGCTGGCCAGCTGGCAGCAGCCTGAGAGCACACAGGACACAGATAACATCCTTGTGTCTCATAGTATATTCATAAGCACCTTTTACGTCTTGCAGTGACTGACCTTTTCCTTTATTTTGCCACTTTTTAGCATCATTGTAAGACTTTAATTTTTTATTTATGCTATGATGCATACCACTACATCAAAAGCCCACCATCTTAATATTCTCTCCAGTGACCTTCATCTCTTACATTCCCTCATTCTCTCTACTTTAAAATTTTTGTGTGCTTTATTGGCATGACAAAATTGTACATTTGTATTGCCAAAGCATTTGCAGCAGGGCTGCGAACAAGTAGTGCAAATAAAAATGTAAAATATAAGTATGATGTGCAGAGTAAACAATTAAATAGTAAGTTATGGAAATATAGAACATATTTACATTAAAGGGATAGTTCACCCAAAAATTTAAATTCTGTCATCATTTACTCACCTCATTAGACCAGTTTGAATTTCTTTTTCTTTCTGATGAACACAAAAAAAGACATTTTGATAAATGATGATAAGCCAACAGCTGGTGGAAACCATTGACTTCCATAGTAGGATAAACAAATATTAGGAAAGTATTGTGACAAATGATGATGAAGATATTTTAATAAAATTACCACAGAGTTGACAGTTCCAATTGAATTCCATAGGATTTGTTTTCCTATGGAAGTCAATGGTTTCCACCAGCTGTGTGCTTATCATCATTTATCAAAATTTCTTCTTTTGTGTTCATCAGAATAAAGACATTCATGCAGGTCTAAAACAACATTAGTGATTCAATTAAGACAGAATGTTCGGTTTCTGAGTTGTGTGTGTAAGATACCAAAACCAATGTTATGTCATATAAATCAGTGTCTTGTTGACTAAAATATAGCATCATTTTAAAATGTCTGCAGCTCTTAGCAACTTTTTTGGTAGGCTTGAAAATATATTCACCCACCTTAGCACTAACGATATGAAAACCGCTAACGTTAGCGTAATTCTTGCCATTGTTTTAAATAGGCTACACACAAATGATTGCTGCCTGCCAACAAAATAAATGTGCCTGTCTTATCAAAAATTTAGTCCAATAAATTTTTGTTCATATCTTGAATTTTTTTTAATAAAGTCACGTCAAAGATTTAAATCATAATGAAATGAAGGGCTAAAATCAGACTTTGATGCTCATTTTCTCAGAATTTGATTTTGAGACTTTAGTATGTTTTTTACAGACTATAGTCAGATATACATGTTTTTTAGTCAGATATACATTTTTTTTGTCAATTGTGCTGCTTTTTCTCACATATTTAGACATTTATATCCATTTATAATTGACTATGGTTAGATGAGGGGTGAATAGTGTAGATACCTGTCTATTATAGACAGATATATAAACAATATCCACTTCAAGTGTATAGACAAAATAGTATTAAAATATTTGCCTGCAAACTTAATTTTTAGCAAGTGTTACAACGAACCCCCTGCCTGTTACAATGAACCCCATGGGGTAAGTTGTAACGTTTGCACTTATGTCATGTTTGTTGTAATTGTCCAAGAATGGTAAGTACTAGAAACAAACTTCAGATGTTTATTTATAGCAGAGATGTGTGTGTAGCTTGTGTAAAATATAATGAATCAAACTCAAATCTATTTTTAATGATTGAGCCAAAACCAAAAAGCGTTAGGTTGTGTCCCGCTCTCCACTACAGCACATACATAAACTACATATTGCATTTAATGGAGACATTAAAGGGCCATTCAGACTGTAATGATAACCATAACGTTAACTATAATGATAACTATATTAGCAACCACACTACCGGATGATAATGATAATGTTATGTTAATTTGCTCGCGAGACGCAGTACTCGCACAAATAATTAACCTTCAATGGCATTAACTAATTTAGCAAATTTCCTTTAATAAAAACATTTGTAATGTCCACATGTCATTACATGTATAAATATGCTGTTCTTGTTGCATTTACAGCAGCTATAACTAGCAAATGTCTTCAACACACTGCGTTTCCCTTATCTCCAAACAGTGAATCTAGTTTGTATAACCTAATATCTTACCTTTTTGTATAGTCAGTGTAATAAAATAAAAACATTATGAAGTCAAATTCACTGCAACATCGCTGGACACATAAAGTAATTTTATGTAGGACCTCAGCAATGAGCTCCACAGTGCCAGTTGCAAATTTAAATAGATTTGACTGGCTGTCATTGGTTTATCGTTCATCAGTTGGAAAAAAATTGCCCAGCAAGTGATCCCAACAATTTTGTTCCTTGTGTCTTTATTGTTATAGTTGTGGTGTAAACTCCACTATTTTTAAACTATATTTTTCATACTTATAATGAGAACGGCCCTTATATGTCTCTTTCTGTGTCTCCTTCTTTCTTTCTCTCTCTTTCTCACCTCATGCAGTTGTGCCTGTGTGCGTGCCACATGTATTTATTCATGAGTCGTGAAGATGAGGATCATAGTAAAACAAATCTATCTTTAGCTATACTGTGTCACAGGTCTTTTTTACACCTCTGTAGTGAGTGAGATCAGAAGTGCGTGGGAGCTATACAAAGCTAAGATAACGTTATTTACTCATAGCTTAGATCTTTTCTGCTGCTGTGTATGCACTGACTTCTGCTTTCAGGCTGCTGAATTGAACTATGAGTTCTTATAGAAATCACTCTGCTGTCATTTGAGTAAAAATGAATGCATGTAAAGCAACCGTGGCTCTGTTGGCACCCTGGTGTCCTATTATATGAGTGTTTCTGAAGCGATAAACTATTGTGTAAAAAAGAATCTAGTATACAAAGTATACAGTTTCAAACTGATATCCAACAATTTACATTTATTAATATTATTTGTTTGTTTTTGTGATTGATGTCATACTTTTGTACTGAAGCTCTGTGCATTCATTCACACATGTATTCTGTCCATTCTCTCTCCCATTTTCTATAGCTCCTCCTCCTGTTTTTCCTACACTCGTCTCTTTCTATTTGTTCTACCTCATTACCTCTTCCTTTGAAAGACTATTTCCTTAGTGGCACAATTTTCTTTTCTGCTCTTTCAGCTTTGCCTTTGTGCTTTTTCAGTCTTTTGTCATGGACAGAAACATCCAGTGGCAGCACTGCTTTCATAAGAATGTACCTGCCAATAAAAATACTAAAAATATATTATTATTTCAGTATTTTGCCACATATTGGTATGTGTATTATGTCCAAAGTGACAGCAGTGTTAAGAGTGAATTTCTGTTTCAGTAAGTCTTTTTGAGGACGATCATTTTCTGCCTGACTGCCCTGAGCAGGGTGAACTAACACTTATCCACTCTCGGGACAAATTCTCCACCAGTCGCTTTGGGCTGTTTAAACACATTTACATTTACAGTATGCATTTGGCAGATGCTCTTATCCACTGTAATATACAGAACAGTGCATTTAAGGTTTACATTTTAAATGTTTCTTTGTTATTTGGAAATTCAATCTAGCTGTTGATTGCTTCATGCTCTACCAATCTGAATAAAATACAAACTTAAGACAGTGCTATGTACAAATGTAACAGCTTTGTAATTGGATGACTCAAAATGCATTCAGCCATTGTCAAAAACTTTAGCTTAGTGGATGAATGCATGTCAATCTTTCTAAACTTTTTCTATTTTAAATTTTATTTAACACTTTGTGTTTATCTTTAGGTTACTCGTGGCCCCTCCCTGCTGCACTGTGTCCCATGTGGATCTACCTGGATGTTCTCTTTTCTACTGCTTCTATCATGCACCTGTGTGCCATCTCCCTGGACAGATACGTGGCCATACGCAACCCCATCCGACACAATCGATCAAACTCCCGTTCTCGAGCCCGGGCAAAGATCACTGCGGTCTGGACGATCTCTGCGGGTAACTGATGCCAGTATTGTAACACTACTTTGTGAAGTTCTTCAACAGAACAGGCTGGCTGATGAGTCATGTATCTAATCTAATGATAACATACTGTAGTATTAACCACTGACTCTGATGTCCTTGTTTGTGTATAGAGGCATTATTTTCAAATCAACAGCAAAGCACAGAAAGTCTTTTGACGTTATTAGATCTGGGTGCTTGAATTTGAATCACTTTTGTGACTGTATAAATCACAGGTAATAAACTCCCATTCCTGTCATTCTCCAAAGGAAAGGCACCAGATTATAGAATAATGAGAGAGCGAGCGAGCGAGAGAAAGAGAGAGAGAGAGTATACAAGTTATGTATCTGTAACTATAATTGCAAAAGCATTCATTTATGTTAGACTGGTGCTGAGAAGGGCAATAATGGAAACTGTTTAATAGTGACTGCAAATTCATCAGTATCCAGCTGATCACATTAACAGAGCACCACATGGAAGAAATAATTAAATAGGAATTATAAATACATTTCATCTTTGCAGGTCTGGGTTATTGAATATTGGTATTCAGTTTCATCATATACTTTCATCGAAATACATTGATATACATTTTTAGAATGACCCCAAGTTCACCCAATCTTTACACCCGCATGCAGAATGGTCTAAAACAGAGATGATAACCAATATTTCATTAAGTGAATGCCACTGTGACATTTACATCATTGTAAAGCCAAAAGCAAAAGGAAAGCAAAACAGTGTAATGAGACGCATATATAATCCAAAGCAATAAAAGTGAGGTCAACAGAGACCAAAACAGCACTATCTTAAAAATATTTGCTCAAATGAAGCTGTATTAAACAGACCCGATGCACTTTAAGACAGAAGTTCCCAAACTTTTCATTTTGCGACCCACTTATGGTATAATGTATCTCAGGACCCCCCACATTTTTTATAGAAATATACAAATACATTTAGGAATACAATAAGAATTTGTTATTTTTTAGAAGACAAACGTTATTTTCATTGTCATTGTATAAATTAAATGCGAGTTAAATTGCAATCCCAAAATTCCTGATATCAAAACCATTGTCATTAAATGTCATTAATAGGACAAAACTATTTTTGTGTCATTCAATTAAAGTTTATCTATATAGCGCTTTTCATAAATGTAAAATCGTTTCAAAGCAGCTTTACATTAATAAAAGCAGGAGAAAACAAAGAAAAATCGGTAACACAAGTAGCAGAATACAGTGGCTAAAGGCCGGTGCAAACTGTGAGATTTCAGCCATAACTTAGCTGTCTGGGACAAATTTTGAAATCCTACAAGATTTCTGGAATCCTAGGCTAAAATATGCCGTCTTTGATCAAAGACGTCTTAGACATGTTCACAGACAGCCAATTAATGACTGTTGTGATCAAAATTATTCTCTGACAAAATTCTGGCAGTGTCAGAAATTTAAAGAGACACAATCCTGCTGTGTGACATCTCCCTACGACAACCGGCAGATCAAGAACCAATAGAAGCATAGAAACCGATGACGCAATTAGTGCGACAACAACAAACCAACACAGACAAATGTCGAAAAGAACCAGGTGGACTGTATAGCAGTAGGTGAAACTTGTGGAGTTTTGGAGTGATAAAGAGTGCTTGTACAACATGTCATCTCTACTGTATCATGATGATAGGATAAAAAAGGAAGAATCGCGTGTGTTTGCCCAGCTGTCGCCGATCGATGGCGTAAAATTGTGTCCGAAGTCTTTCAACTTGTACAGTCTGACATTGATGGAAACTGAGATCATAGTGACATGGACTTAACTAAGATCTTGATCGCACAGTGTGGCAAACAACAATCCTAAAGGACTTGCACAGTGTACACCGGGTTTAAGATTAAACCGTACTAGCGAACTAGTAGTAATGCTACGTAGAGAAGAGAGTTCTAAGTAAGCCAATGTCAGCTGACTCCCTAGGGGTTGAAAAAAACCCTAATTTTAATAGAAGGAAATGTCCTATAGAAAAAAACTCTTCAGTGAGAGCCAGACATAGCTGATTATATAGAGCAGGGGTGGGCATGGAGGGCCACTGTCCTGCAAAGTTTAGCTCCAACCTTAAAGGACAAGTTCGGTATTTTACACTTAACGCCCTGTTTTCAGATTGTTTATGATGAAATAGAAAAGTTTTGACTGAAATTTCGACATATGCGGCTGCCCCGAGAATTTACGGGTGTTTATTGTATCACCTCCCACCTCTACAATGGGTTTATAGGTGCACTGGAACAATCCTTCCTAAAATGCATTAAACTTTCGTTTACAAAGACGTGAAACTCATTGAGTGGTCAGGGGAGCTGATATGCTCACACAAAATCGCTGCAAAATACGCATTCCAACAGGTTTTATTGTAGTTTTTGTCTAACTCCATTGACTTGTATTAGATGTGCTGTGAGGTACGGTATTACTCCGCGCCGGGAACTTTGTTTCTATTCTTGCAATTGGCAAAGGCGGATTATCGCCACCAACTGGGCTGGAGGGTCTATTATTCAACGGAAGAATGTATGGGTGTGAGGCGTTTGGAAAAATAGGTCCACACGTTTACAACGAATGCTAAAACAGCTGTTGGAAAGCATCTTTTGCAGCAATTTTGTGTGAGCATGTCAGTGAACACCCCTGACCACTCGGTGAGTTTCACGTCTTTGTAAACGAAAGTTTAATGCATTTTAGGAAGGATTGTTCCAGTGCACCTATACACCCATTGTAGAGGTGGGAGGTGAAAAACAAACGCCCGAAAATTCTCGGGGCAGCCGCATACAGTATGTCGAAATTTCAGTCAAAACCGTTCTATTTCATCATAAACAATCTGAAAACAGGGCTTTAAGTGTAAAATACCGAACTTGTCCTTTAATCAAATACAGTACACCTAAAAATCCTAATCAAAGGCTGCAGGATACTTGTAAATGACATTCAGGTGGGTTTGATCAGGGTTGGAGCTAAAGTTTGCAGGACAGTGTCCCTCCATGCCCACCCTGCTATAGAGGATATACTATATATTAGATACTATTTTATAAAAAATTATGGGAATTAAACATTTAATATAAATCATATTGAATGAAAGGCCAGTAGATCAGCTTCTCGTCAACAGGAACTGGGTCTGTAAGTTTTAGTGTCCTGGGGTTCGACAACAAGACAGTGAATGAGAAACAAAATCCTATTACCGAAGGGGCCGTTAGCATGTAATGCAAGTGTCATGCTCGGTTCCGGACAACCTAGCTATAGCGGATAAGTACATTTACTAAACAAATTTGTTGAATGCTTTGTTAAAGAGATATGTCTTTTGACTTAAATTGAACCGACTGTGTCTAATTCTCGAACATGGTTTAGTAAATCATTCCAGAGCTAAGGGGCTAAATAGGAAAATGATCTACCTCCTTTAGACACTTGATATTCTTGGGTTAAATAAATGACCAGAATTTTGCGACCACTGTGTACGCGATGGATTGTATTCTGATAGTAGTACTTAAAGATTCAATGCAGCAGCCAAGTGACTTTGCGTGACATACCCTATCCCACTATGCGACCCACTAGTGGGTGCCGACGCACAGTTGGAAAACCCCTGCTTTAAGATAAAAAATTGTATTACATTTAATGGACATCCTTCGGTCTCTAAAAAAATCAACCTCAGCGTGAGGCAGTAGTCCTTTAGACTGAAGACGACTGTTAAATAATAACAAGTATATCATTTGGTGATTAAAGACGACCTGCTGACATTCCAAGAAGTTTAATGCTGCTTAAGCCATGAGTCAGATGCTTTAAAAAACCCGTAAACAGCATGCCTTGGTTTTGGCAAAATACAGTTGAATAATTATCAGTCAATAAGGCACTATCCTAATTCTTGCTGTCATTGAAATAGGATGAGCATATAATAATAACTGAGATGAATGCATTGAAAACACTGACTTAGAGGCCAAGTGCCACTAGATTTGAACAAATCACCACTTTGAACAAATTGCCGCACTGCCTTTCTAGCTTTCAACTGTCCTTACTTGTGTCTTCAGGATGGAATAAGAAATGTGATGTCAGGGGAGGAAAAATAAAGAGCCTTCTTCTTTAAACTCACTTTAAGAAGCCTGCTGATATATGTATTAATCTCCTTCTCATCGCCCTCTCAGATTTTGACTCAAAGCTATACTCAATTTGTTACACTCTGTGATTCTTATCGTGGCCATCCACTGCCTCCGGTTATCCATAGATGCACACTCGGTGGCAGTCACGCCATCCAGAGGCGCGGGGTCCATCAGTACCCCTCCTCTCTACCAGCTCTAGTTTCCCCCAACAAACCCCAGAGATCCGACACGATCTGCCGAGATTTACTGTTTCCATGGAGATGTCTTATCACCATGGCAGTTTTACTGAAAGTTTGTCCTTGAGCGATACCAGCTTTTCATTTGCAAAAATATTGCAGAAATATGGAGAATGTCATGTTCAGCATTATACAGACTTTTCGACTGAATTAAATTCAAATTGTTGTAAATTGTTGCACAGCATCAATGTTTCATCTCCAAAATTTTATAGTTTATAAGAGAGAAGTTTGATTGATAGGTGCAAGTAATCAGAAAAAAAGTTTGGCTGTTGAAATATAACTGAGCAGATGAAGTTATACAGTATGGGGCAGTTTCCTGTACAGGGCTTATCCTAGTCCCAGACTAAAATGCATGTTTGAGCTGCCTTAAATTCAAAACACCTTGTACTATCATATCAGTGCTATTGTTAAAGATGCAAGATCCACACCAGTATTGTGTTTTTTGTAAGGTTTGTTTGTTGAAACTACTTAAAGGGACATTCCACTTTTTTAAAATATGCTCATTTTCCAGCTCCCCTAGAGTTAAACATATGATTCCTACAGTTTTGGAATCCATTTAGCTGATCTCTGGGTCTGGCGCTAGCACCTTTAGCATAGCTTAGCATAATCCATTGAATATAATTAGACCATTAGCATCGCATTCAATAATAACCAAAGAGTTTCGATATTTTTCCTATCCAAAACTTGACTTTTCTGTAGTTACATCGTGTACTAAGACCGACGGAAAATTACAAGTTGCGATTTTCAAGGCAGATATGGCTAGGAACTATACTCTCATTCTGGCGTAATAATCAAGAACTTTGCTGATGTAACATGGCTGCAGCAAGCATAGTTATATTACGCACTGCCCGAAAATAGTTCCCTGCTATTAAAAGTAACCAAGGGGACTATTTTCGTGCAGTGCGTAATATCACTACGCCTGCTGCAGCCATGTTACCTCAGCAAAGTCCTTGATTATTATGCCAAAATGAGAGTATAGTTCCTAGCCATATCTGCCTAGAAAATCGCAACTTTTCATTTTCTGTCAGTTTTAGTACACAATGTAACTACAGAAGAGTCAAGTTTTAAATAGGAAAAATATCTAAACTCCTTGGTTATTTGAGCGCAATGCTAATGGTCTAATCAGATTCAATGGATTGTGCTAAGCTATGCTAAAAGTGCGAGCGCCAGACCCAGAGATCAACTGAATGATTCCAAAACGGTAAGAATCAAAGGTTTAACTCTGGGGGAGCTGGAAAATTAGCATATTTTCAAAAAAAGTGGAATGTCCCTTTAAATGCCCTAATATAACTAAGGCCTAGTCCTGGATTCATCTAAATCCTGTCTGGTAAACTGCCCCTGTGTCTGGCCTTGAACGACAAGTGGGACATCAATCACCCAATTCCCATTGAGCTTCCCAGCATGTTTTTCATGAAGATACTCCATGTGTGGTCTCAGTTTGAAACAGTTTAATGATTTGTAAATAAATGATGCATTCGTGCTTTAAACAATTAATGGAAAGGTTTACACATGAGCAGAGATCTAACTCTCAAAATGAGCTTTAAAAAAGATGGGGGAATGAAATTAGTTCATTTACGGCATTTTAAAATGAAAACAATCCTTTGTTTATACTGCCGTTTAAGGAAAGATCTCCTTACACACTATGCACGACTGTAAATGCATGACCATTTACCATTTAGTTATCAAACTAAAATGGGGTCTGCAGGGTTTACAAGGGTCTCTGTTGTGCCATGGATTACTATGGATGCCAAATGTAATCGTAGCAAAATGTAAATGTAGTCTTAAACTAATATTTATTTGCCACCGTCTGTATAATGTAAGTGTTTTACTATAGCAATTCTGCTTTATGGACTAACATATTTATTTAATGCTTACAACTGCTTTTGCATTTAGAAAAAGTCTCATCTCATCAGTCCTCATTTTTTGGTTTCTTTCCTCTTAAAATTTCAACTTACTTAATCAGCGTCTGTCTCTTTTTCTACAGGGATCTCTATGCCAATCCCAGTGCTGGGTCTGAGAGATCACACCAAAGTTTTCAAAGATGGCAGCTGCCTATTGACTGACAACTCCTTTGTGTTGATTGGCTCCTTTGTGGCCTTCTTTGTGCCATTGATCATTATGGTGGTGACCTACTTCCTGACTATCAGTGCTCTGCAGAGCGAGACTACGCTATGTTTAGACCAGCTGGTACCCAGGCCAAGATGGAGTGCTGGGTTTACCCTAAACTTTCTTCCTGGCCCTGCATTCTCCCCTTCGGAGAAAAAACTAATCTTTCGGCGATCAATAAGCCGCGAGACGGGGGTGGAGTCCGGGGTATCGACTCCTCCTTTCGGACGCCATGGCGTGCAGTCAATCAATAATGAGCAAAAGGCCTCGAAAGTTCTGGGTGTGGTCTTTTTCCTGTTTGTGGTCATGTGGTCTCCGTTTTTCATCACTAACGTTTTGGCGGTAGTTTGTGAGCCAATGGCGTGCGACGCTGATGTCATGAATAGACTGTTGAATGTGTTTGTGTGGGTAGGTTACCTGTCCTCTGCTGTCAATCCCCTGGTCTACACGCTCTTCAACAAGACTTACCGTTCAGCCTTTGCCAGATACATTCGATGTCAGTTTCACGAGGAGAGGAAACCGCTGCAGCTAATTCTGGTCAACACCATTCCACCACTGGCATATCAGTCCACACACCTGCCACTCACAGGATCAATAGGAAATGGAGATTTCTCGCTGCCTCGGTCCAGTAAACACCACCATCTGTCCAACAGCAACAAAAATGAGAGTGTTAGTTGCATGTGAATTCAATATACAAACTCACAGAATGCCAACTTTAATCCCAGACCGGACTAACAATGACATTATTTTCTTCTGTTTTATTTTCATGTTCGGCATTATCTCCACAGTACCTCTAAAGAAAGCAGCTTACATTGGCAACAAGGTCTAAAGGATATCAATATCCTACACTGACAAACAAATGGCATTACGGTCCCTGGGTTTATCGCTGGGACATCAAAGACCTCATCTCACCTGACCTCATCATCTGCCCAACTGAAAAGATCAGCATAGGTTTTCACCAGCATATGTTGTAGTATCCATGATGGGATGTTGGTGTGCTTCATAACTAGTTTGACGTGTCGTGCTGATCAACCAGCTCCAGCTACAGTATGTTTTGATGGTGAACAGCATGATGATTCGAGTCTATCAACTAGATATGCACAAAACCAGAACTAACCATCATAAGCCATCTTGGACCAGCATGGATATTTTTGTCTAAACTGATCTTTTGAGTTGGGTGATTTGAAACGAAGGAATAAAATCCCTTGAGTTATGAACTTGTATATAAATGTTGAGTAAGAGTCTTGGTATGATGTCCAAATGTTTATTTTTTATGTAGCACTTTATATTTAAGAAGGTAGACTCTAGACTTACTGTATTGGAGCTCAGTGATGTTTTGTTTACATTGTCTGGTTTTTGAAAAATAAGTCTTGATAAAATTGAGTAAACCTTGTGATGTAACGTTTTGTATTCGGTCAAAGGATTTTGATGCTGTAGACTCATTCATACAGTATGACTTGACTTATGTATGGCTGGTTTATCACAAAAGCAAACATTTATATTAAATGAATGCAGACAGAAATGCTCTCCGGAAGCACAAAACCAATTCATGTAATGTCTACAACGTGCACACACTTTCAAATATAATACCAAGATAAAATTTCGTTTCCTAAATGTTGTTTTTGGACTCACACACTGACTTTAAGAGTTTACAGAAAAAAAAATTTTGAAAGTTTTTTCCGTAAAGTTTCTTTCTCTCAAAATGAAAACCAACAAAACATGCAATTTGAAATTTGGACCCATCAAAAACTATTTTAAAGATAAAGACCACATTTTAGTGTGCCACTTATATTCATATTGATTGAGTAATGGTCGAATCAGTCACTCTCAACAGTTGTTTTTATCAAAAATTTAAAGTTTTACCAGAACACCGGGAGGTTCCTGGTTTGGGAAAATCCTGTTACTTTTGTATTTAGACAACGCAGTTGTCAACACGGAGAAATCTCTGGAACGTCATTGAATCTTAGGAAAAGCATCAGGTTAAGATCTCTTCACTTTGTGAATACGTCTGATCTATTTTTGATTCTTTCATCAGAATTGAAAGTGGCGTTGTTGTTGTTGTTATGGTGACCGTCATAAATTTGTTTGCAGACAGTGAATGACTCATCTCTGTATCTGAGTGGATAATTATACCTGGCTAATATGTTTATATGTGCAGTGCCCTTTTTTCCAACATATCAGAAAATTATATTGTACCGGCCTGACCACTACAGCTGTACATAAACATTTTGACTTCAGGACTCACTGTTCTTTAAGGTTGTTTTTGTTTTCTGCCTTTGTATTTATCATATTAAATATCAAATGTTAAATCAGTGCTTGACCTGAGTGGTCATAACCTGTCTCTATTATGAGTGGTCAAGACATTGATTTACATTCAGCAACAGTGCACAATCCCTCCTGTGTATAACTCAAGGTGAATCAATAAAAGAGTGCAAAAGTTGCACGTTTGAAATTAATGTGGCAGAAATTATTTCCAGAGTGAAACATTAACCTTGCGCCGACATTTAAATGACATGACCATCATGTTGCTCTATTTCCAAAATTGATAAAGATGCACGAAAATATGAGAAAAGTAAGATAAGTCCATCTTCACAATTTTACAGTAGAGCTTGAGGTAACAGAGGTTACAGAGACGAAAGCATTTGTATCATACCAGGTCTCCCCTGAGTCATTGATTTAATTATGAATATAAATGAATGGTTTGTTATAGCATCAGTTAACGTCATATTACTTTGCAAATCACCCACAGGCTTACACAAGCTGCCTGAATCATCAGGATAGGTTTGAGTTACAAGTGAGAAAATGTGGCTAAAGACAAAAGCTGAGTCAGTAAAAACAAAACCACAAAGAAAAATTTAAAGAGCTCTGATTCAAAACCCTCTAAGTATATCTGCATTTTTGATCAGACTCTTAATAGATTCTGCCAACAATGAATGGCCTGAGTCCAGAATTGAGTAAATTAGAAGTGAAAGTATTCAATACTTGATGAGAGCATTTGGTTATTAATCTTATTAATTCTAACAGAGGTGGAATTAATAAGCTTTTAGCTAACATGAAGAAACAATGAGCAATATTTACAATTATTAATCTTTGTTGATGTTAGTTAGCCAATCCAGTTGTCCATGTTACAGTAGTTCATGTTAACTAATGTTTACAGTCAAAACTTTTAATTTGTATTAGTTATCCTTTTTTTTTTTTTACTTACAGCGTGTGTCAGTCTGTAAACAAAGCTCAGGCGCACAAAAAAATAAAAACAGTTGGGGCGCACCAGATAACACGTCATTCGTGTCACTTCAGTCACGTGACTTTAGTCTTGCGCATGCGCTTCACAACAGAATCGGAAGAGAAGACAATGCTGAATAATTTTTATTTTTGGACCAAAATGTATTTTTGATGCTTCAACACATTCTAACTGACCCATTGATGTCACATGGACTACTTTGATGATGTTTTTATAACCTTTCTGAACATGGACATTATACCGTACATAGATTTTCTATGAAGGGTCAGCAAGCTCTCGGACTAAATATAAAACATCCCAAACTGTGTTCCGAAGATGAACGGAGGTCTTACGAGTTTGGAACGACATGAGGGTCATTAATGACATAATTATCATTTTTGGGTAAACTATCCCTTTAACATGTGGCTTACAGTTCCAACAGTATGTCCCTGTTTTGCTTAAGGAGCCATGAACTACACAAAGCCTGATGATGTGTGTAATCATAGCATAATTTGCAAAAAGCATCTTATGTGTTTCAATGGAACCAAGACCATGCGTGTTTGAGTTATTTTTATGTCACATTTTTTATGTATATATTTCAAAATTCTAAAACTTTATTTTCAGTTTAGATAAAATAAGATGTTTGGACCCTACCATAGATCCTGCATTTATTTATTGATTATAATAAAATAGTAGGTTTAATTGTAACACTTCAGTATGGGGAACACATATTTATCATTAAAGGGACACAAGGCAGCATTTTTATGTTAAAGCGTAACTAAACCCCTGGTCAGAGGCTGACTCCACCCACTGCAATATTTGAAAAATGCAAGAAAAGTGGGCAGATCCCAACGGAGATAGAGGGGACGAACTAAGCTCGTATCAAGTGTGTGGTGAGATCGTAACAAGGGCGTGGTGAGCTTGAACCTGCTTACGTCACGAGTCATTTCTTGGACCCATCATCCAATAGGAAAATTCAACTGCAGTAGCCACCGTTCAACCTCAAGAGGGCAGCACTCAGACGTTTTTACACCATATATTGTAGTATTGAAACACTTTATATCCAAATGTCAAAAAACTTACTAAAATCAATGAACAGCACTAATAAAGCGTCATTCTTACAGATCATTAACTAAAAAAAGTTGGTTTGGGGTTTAGTTACTCTTTAATAAATCATCTTCGTAAGTCGGTATATGGTTAAATGACTCATTACATGACGAATGAAGACTTTCTCGCCCGCCCCTACCGTCTGTAGGAAGAATACCCCACTTGCAAGTTCGCTGTATCCGACCCGGTGTCCTTCAGTCTCGTATAGTCTTAGATATAGAACGCATTTACTCCCAGACACTAGGGGGAGCTAGTAGAGAAATAATACTCAGACTTGCCTTGTGTGCCTTTAACTACAGATTTTAATACTGCTTATTAATACTTAGCAAGTTAGTGTAGTTAACTTAATGTTTAGGTTTAGATATGAGGTAGGATTAAGGAATAAAGTTGCTAAATGTTCATTAATTTATGCTATAAGTATTAATACATGCTAATGACATGCAAGCTAGACAATGTTTTAAAAGCATAACAGGTCTCATTACTGAAGTGTTACTGGTTAAATTAGGTGTTGTGTGTACATTCTCAGAAATAAAGGTACAGAAGCTGTCACTGGGAAAGTATCCTTTAAAAAAGTACACTTTTGTGCTTAGAAGAGTGCATATTAGTACCTCAAAGGTACATTCTGCCTGGTACCAAATATATTTGTACCTAAATGTTACACATTAGGACCTTTTTATAGGGTATCGTCCCAGTGACAGCTTTTGAACCATTTTTTTTTTCAGTGAAGGGTGCTTGGCTGTGAATCACTTGAGCATTTACTAGCTTACCACCAAGTGTCAGTCTGTGTGAGTGTTTGTGTGTGTTTGAAGTGTGTGTACGCGTTTTAATCTGTGTGTGGGTTGTCTCATGAAGGTTTTATGATATGACTGGCACCTGCACGATTTGTAATCAGCAAGGTGCAGCAGCCGCTGGTGGGAATCAGAAGTCGCGTGGGTTGCATTTTCTTTTTGCGCAATCTATAACATTTAATAACCTTAAGGGCATTTTACATTTATTTTTAAATAAATTCATTGCCTTCATTTCACGCTGCTCTCAAAATATGCAAAAAAAAAAAACAACAACAACAAACACATAAGCCAAATCTACACAACTGATTTAAATCAATTATGAAAAGCTGTGTAAACACTTCCTGCCTGAGGGTCTTGTCTAACCCTGAACTAAATACTACACCCACCTATATACGTGTGTGTGAGCATCAATCCTGAAGCATGTATTTGTGTGTTTGTGTGTGTGTAAGTGAGTGAGTGAGTAAGAGAGAGAGAGATAGAGAGATGGAGAGAGGGAAAGAGAGAGATGGAAAGTCAAGCTTGATACAAAGTTCTTTGAACTTTAACCATGAAATGCCAACTGTCACAGTTGCTTGAAAATGAGAGAATGTAAAAAGAAAGACAGAGAAAGAGAGTGAGAGAGAGAGAGAGAGAGAGAGAGAGAGAGAGAGAGAGAGAGAGAGAGAGAGAGAGAGAGAGAGAGAGAGAGAGAGAGAGAGAGAGAGAGAGAGAGAGAGGCATGAGAAGAGTATGAACTCTGTTTGACACTCCTTTCATGTATTTTCCAGGTTTCTCCTAAACCCTGTTCTGAGCTGATGCTAAATTATTCACATATGTCATATCACCTCTATAATCCTAATTAATAAATCACCTGTGTGATACGTGGAAGTCTCATTAAAATGATGGGACTAAATACAAGACGTGTTCCTGTAGTTCAGTTGATAGAGCATTGCGTTGGCAGCGCAAAGGTCATGGGTTTGATTTCCAGGAATCACACACACACTGATAATATGCATTGCTTGAATGCACTTTAAGTTGCTATGGATAAAAGCATGTGCAAAATGGATAAATGTAAGCGAATACAGGAAAAAAACAAAAAAAAACATTACTGCAGTTAAAGGTGACATAGAGGTCTGTAATGCCTTAAAGGCTTCCTAAAAACCTCTCTCAGATAGCTCTATTAGGGTGGGGGATTTTAAACAAGTGGTTTTGCACCTATTTGGCTCCCCCTACTGGCTTAACCTGCAATCTCATTACTGATTGGCTGACTTTGCTGCCACTCAAAAAATGTAGCCAATTATTTTAAAGTGGAGGGGCAGTGAGATGCCTGTGATGTCATAAGCATCAGTTTTTCAGATTTGGCCGTTTTCTGGCTGACATTTCTAAAAGAGGAATTTCTATGAGACTGAGATGTTTAGCATGTCTAGCACTTTTTGTATGTTCGTTAATGCGGGTTTACTACCATTATTCAACAAAGACAAGTTAAAAATGGTTTTTCATTCTCTGTCCCCTTTAAAATGGCAAAATCACCACATGCATTGCAGCCAAAAATAAACAAAAAAATTCTCCTTTTCATAGCTGCCTTTAAATTGCTTTTAGACTGACAGGTAGATGAAATGATCTCCGCCTCTGGTCCAGGCAGAAATTGGCAGTTAAACTCAGCCGAGCTTTTTAAAGACCACAGCTATGACGTGAAGCATTTGCTGCTTCCTGTTCAACAAGTCTGACTTTACAGGTGCACATTTACTTTTCACTAAAGTTTCATATTCCTAAAATGGGTTTTATTCAGCACCATACATTACCAACCGTTAAGAAAACATTTCTACATTTTCCACTTTTCTGGAAAATAAGCTATTTATTATTTATTAATAACTGATACAGCAAGGATTACTAGACGGCTCTTACATCACCTAATTAATATTCATGAGCCAAGCTATATGATATGATACTCTGATAGAACAAATTTTTGTTTCCCCATGTAAGCACTTGGCTCACCCTGAAGCATAAATATTTTGAAAGGATACACTCAGCACATCAGCGCAATAAATACTACAGAGAGAGCTGGGTCTGATCTAAAGCCACCCTGGCAAACTGCGAACACTTAAAAATTAAATTTAAGCACATAAAAATTTATAGCATTATGTGTTTTACCTAAACTCACTTACTCATAGTAAACTGCCAAATGCAACATATTTCCAGGAACCTGAAGCAATATTGTCCTGCATCTTTTCCGACCTCCTGCCGCCTCTGCTAGGGTTACATTTCAAAAGTACTTTATTGCTTTTTAAAGCTGTAATCTAGACCGCACCATAAAAGCATCACAATTCTAGAGCACGTTTTGAATCTGAGATCTGTAGAGGATTTATGTGCATTCAAGGCCATTTGGCCGCTTTGTGCATGTAGCTATGCTTCATATTTTTTTCGATAGTGCCAAGAAAATAACACCCCTACAGTTTCAAAACAGAACATTTAGAAATTGCTCGAGTGGAGGTCATGACTCAGTGTGAAATGGTTTATCAGTGGAAGGGTTATTCGCATGTTCAGATCTTCCCAGTTTGCGGCACTGTCACGTTTTCTATTTCTTTGGCTGTGATAAAAATATCTAAATAAAAAAATAAACTCATTTTGATAGCTTTTGTCACTATAGCTGCAAATCTTACTCTCTTTGTTCCTCTTAAACACTGGTATACTTAAGCAAAAATAGTAACAAATGAGTCTAAACTGCTTTTGATTATAAAACATAATTTCTGATTCGGAGGTTTTTTATGGCTCACTTCATCTTATTATTTGTGCTTAATCTGTTGTCTAATGTGCGAACATTGAGAGTATTATTACGCTTTTCAAATCAGCAAGCCATTCAGACGTTTCTCATGAGTCACACCAATGGACGCGTGATCAAGTTCCCTTTCAGCTAGACTTCGCGCTCTCATATTATGTGTGAGTCATTGGTAGGACTAAGTGCCTTTGGGAACCAGATATATATTTGGTGAATATCAGCATCTGCTGCATATGTGGATTTCATTAACAATATGCTAGTTTTACTACAGACAACAGTATCACGAAGGACCATTCAGTGATGGGACATGATGAAACAATAATGTGGATAAACAAAGCATAATCACAGTAGATCAGACATGATCTAGTTAATAAAATAATAATAATCAGGGGTGTATTTGTTGCCAAATTATTTAGCATTTTAACTTGCATGTCTTAAACTGACATGAGAAACAAAAACTCTAAACTTTTATTTCTAAATGAAGGCAGATGGAGAAAGATTGATTGATTTTGTGCTGTTAATATCTGTATATTTTCTTCAGGGCTCTAGCAATTGACTAAACTGCCCAGGTTTGTCTTTAACAGGGGATGCTAATGTTTTTCCTCTGCATGTATTTCTGTTGATTTAGTTTTTTTTAAGACTATTGGTTTTTGATGCTGGATGTGATAATGTTTCCATGGAGTTTGTCATTTCATTTTGATCATATTTAACATGCAGTACAGAGGAAGCCAGCTTTGAATTATGCTGAGTGTTTTGTAAAGCACAGAAATCAGTTTGAACTGAAGGACACCACAAAGAAGTTCATGAGCCCCATAATGATTGAGTACCTTGGACAGAGGAGAGGTCATACAATGATAAATACTTGCATGTTTTGTCAGAGGACAAATATGTGATTAGGGACAAATAGTGATTTTGATATACACTTGTCATCAACACGGCATGGCACAACCTTCAAAAATACAAATAAAATGAAATCAAATAATCAATCTACTAAAATAACTGGTACTAAAAATTTTGTTTAGTTTTTCAGGGCTGTGTTCTCACAAGCAAGTTTGGTCAAAATAGAGAGACACCAAGCCTATCGCACGAGCTCCCCCGTTTGGCCAAAAAGTAGATTTTACGAGAAAACGTATGGGGGCGTGGCTTTACGTATTACGTTCCCTGACGCCCCACTGAACTCTGCAACGCTGCAACTGGTAAGTGGTCCAAAATAATATCGTTCAATATCCTGGATGAATGGCTGTTACACAGAAGCTACATAAAACGCATTCTTTAACCTGGGTTGTGTTGCTTTTATGGTCATTGTAACGCTTTCGCGTGGCAGACAGGATATTTATCTGCTGTTGTTGGACACCGCTTTGAGTTTGGCAGGCCACTGCAAAGCGCACGCGCAGACTGCAACACCCTGCGTCCAGATGGTTAAAATGAATCATTTGTTGAAAATGTTGACCAGAGTTTACTTGATTGTGAGTCGGTTCAAGAGAATGTTAGGCATGTTCGACTTCATACGGCACTGCTCAGATAGATCGGTTCATGATCTCAAAATACCGCGAGAGCGAATCGAATCCTGTGCTCTCGTGGAACCTTGATGTCATAAACCGATTGTTTTGCGCAGCGCCTCATGAAGTAGAACCGAGTAGATTTCTGAACTTTGATTTTCTTAGTTAACGGTGAAATGGCGCTGACTGAAGTTTCAACTAATAAATGCTGCGGTGGATATCAGAAAGTGTTCGAGCACGACAGGTAAGACACTGTATTTTTTTGTTTGTTTATCAAAACACCCGAATTAAATATCCACCTTTAACTTAAAATTCATTTACAGCTCCGAGTTGAAATGCAAAATGAAGTTTGCCATTTACCTTCCTCCCAAGGCTGAGAGTTCCAAATGTCCAGTGTTATACTGGCTTTCAGGTGATTTGATCGATTCTCATTATCTTGTGGTAATAATGTATGAGATTTTTTAATTAAGAATTTAACGCGATTCCCTTCAATGCTTGATTCTGATTGGTCAGTCGAGACATTATGAGGTCTTTTTTCACTGATAACAACCGCTAAAACTAATAACACACCGCTCATCCGGGTACTGCGAGTCACCTTTACCGGAACTACTTGTATGTTTAATGTATCACTCCGCTGTGCAAGTTTTAAATTTGCTATTAAAGAGCTAATAAAATATTCTAAATGAATATTCTTTTCAATTATTTACCCATGTGGAAAGTAGCGGTATAATAACATGTGTAATGTACATACGATTTATTGTTATTGCAAATTAAACCCTGATGCAAGAGCATAATAAAAAACTGGCAGGTTGTACGTTATTGCTTACAGGTACAACAATACAACTACATACGTATGCGTAAAACTGCTAATATTACTGTACTTATTGGTATTTTTTTAGTCTAAAATGATACTTAAAATGTCATTGTTTTTTAGGTTTGACTTGCACGGAGCAGAATTTCATCACTAAAGCAGGGAGCCAACAGGCAGCCTCTGAGCAGGGACTCATCATAGTAGCACCAGACACCAGTCCACGTAAGCAGTCTGAACATTAACAGTCCTGTGGGTATGTCTCAGGAGAGATTACACTTTTTAATGAGGTGCCTGTGCTAGTCCCCAAGATCCATTGATCAAAAACTAATATTCTGGATTAGAATGGATCCGAGAGCTGAGGTCTCTTGGGAAGTTATATCATTAGTGCAACATACAGATAAACAAACAAAAGTCTCCACTGAGAATCAAACAGCATTCTCTCTGAATACTTTGGGTCAATGGCTAGACTTTTCCACCAGCTCCAACTTTCTCCAGGCTATTTTTTGGCCAAAGGTTAATGATAGGTTCTGGGTTATGTAAACTAATATTACTTCATTTAAATCTGTACTGCAATAAGATAAAATAAACCGGAATTTCTATTTTCTGACTAATATTACTTTATGATCCATAGTAATTAAGTCAACAAAAATTGCATATTTTAAGCAGCATGTTATAAGTAAGCACATGCTCTGGAATGAGATTTTTTTGGTCTCATCAGGTGGCTGCAAAATTGAAGGAGAAGATGAAAGCTGGGATTTTGGAACAGGTGCAGGTTTCTATGTCGATGCCACTCAAGAACCCTGGAAGACCAATTACCGCATGTACTCGTATGTCACTGAGGAGGTGTGTCTCTAATTGACATTTTATCTCTATATAAATATTTTCAAATGCAACATAATTTTGCTTTATAAAGTTTAGGACATTGTTTAAATTCTTTATGTATGGAAAGAGCCTACAGCTGTAACACAGTTGTATCTGCAACAACAGTGGTAGATACATAAACATTTAGATCTTAAACACTCGCGTCTCATGCTCATTTCCTTTGTAACCTTTTCCTGTTCTCAGCTTCCGCAACTGATAAATTCCAACTTCCCTGCTGATCCAGAGAAAACGTCTGTCTTCGGACACTCCATGGGTGGTCATGGAGCTCTCATCTGTGCTCTAAAGAACCCTGGGAAATATAAGGCATGTAACCCTTTACATTTATACATTTGGCAGATTATCCAAAGCGACTTACATTGCATTTAAGCTATACATATTTTATCAGTATGTGTTCCCTGGGAATCAAAGCCATGACCTTTGCATTGCTGGCGCAAAGTTAAGCTCCAGGGACATAGACACAGCATGCACTGCTTAATTATTTAGTAGTTTACAATTTAAATATTCAATGGACTATCTTTCTTTTATGCATGTAATCTTCCAAAACAGTCCGTCTCAGCGTTTGCCCCAATCTGTAACCCAATGCAATGTGCATGGGGTCAGAAAGCTTTTACTGGCTATCTTGGACCTGACAAATCCACTTGGGAGGTATGGAAATATTCTAAAATGTTTATGCATCAAACAATGGATAATGATTTGTTTTATATTTCATTGAATATTTCCACACAACACTCATTCATCATCACAAATCCTTTTGGATTTATTGCGTTCTTCTGTCACTTGGCAGGCATATGATGCTACAGTATTGTCTGAATCATACTCCGGTCCTGATCTGGATATTCTGATTGATCAAGGCCGCGATGACCAGTTCTTGTCTGCCAGTCAGCTACTTCCTGACAATCTGATTGCTGCCTGTTCAAAGAAGAAAATTCCAGTTGATTTCCGTCTTCAGCAGGTCGGTACTGAACTAGCCCATGATGAAGCAGAAAATTGCAATTGTTCATGAACCACTTAATATCCACATTGTCTCATAATAATGGTTTAGAATATATGTGGATATAGTCCATTGGATTGTTTTTCAAAAATTTTAAATCAATACAACCAAAATATCAACTAATTCCAGGATTAAGATGTCCCTTTTGAACCATTAGGATGAATTTTATTCAAGAGTTTTTCTTTTGTCATCTCAGGGTTATGATCACAGCTACTTTTTCATCTTCTCCTTCATCAATGATCACATCAAGCACCACGCCAAGTATCTGAACGCTTAAAACTGCTTCAGCTGGATTTGTGCCTTTCGGATTTGGAAATGAATTGTTATATTGACTGGTTCGCTGTCCTCCGGTTTCAGTGCAGCCCCCTGGATTTTCCATTTCATCACGAGCAAGGTGATGTTTAGCTGTTGAGGCCTTTTCTATGTCTATAAATAAAGGGTTTTGGTGGTGATTCCTGCTGTTTTGCAGTGATTAATTTTTAGTAATAATATGAAAATATCTTTAATATTAAAGAAACAAACTAGTCTTTAAACGTGAAAGTATTTACTGGTAAAAGCTGGTACAAATAAACCTTATTTACAGAGTTTAAGGCAAAAGGTGGAGTGACATGCATTACACATTACTGTACAGGCACTTTAAAACTTCACAGAATTACAAAGGGGTAAAATATAGTACATCAGAAAATCCCAAGCACTGAAAAGACATGAAAAAATAATTCTTACTTATAAAAATTGAATTACAAAAAATTGTGTAGTACAAGACTTCTTTCTATTACATTAAGATGAAGAAAGACAAAATAGCAACATAACATTCAGCAGGAAAAGATTTGTATCCCATTTTGTGATTTTTTTTTTATTTTATCACACATTACAGTGAGTCGATAAGCTGATATACTTTAGTTTCTCCAAATACTGAAATATAAATACTATATTACTATTTGCCAGTTGCCAAAAAACAGTCCCAAATACATAAAGTGCAAACGCTGTCATTTAAAAAAAAACTAATCTGTATTTAAACCCTTACAAAGTGTATATTATGAAAAGTAGTTTTAGGTTATATAACAATAAAAATTGTTTGTGATCTTGCGTTTTAATAAACCACAGACAATAAACTTCAAAATAAAATGTCACAGGAAAACGTGGAAAAGAATTCCTCAAAACATACAGCAGGATTTTATACAGAACGATTCCATTTAAGCAGCATTCAGACAAGAGATCAAATTCAAAGACATCTGAAATCCTCATGAGAAATAAAAGGATTTAAAAAAATTGAAACAGGTTAATTCAAAGATATAATTGGCATACACACCAACCGCGAAGTTTGTATTCGCATCGCATTCCTTGCTCAATATTTCTCGCTGGATTTACTGTTGGGTCAGGCGAATATTTTGATCAAGTTACATTTTTTCAACTTGCAAGGAAGTTCGCATCGCCCTGCTCGGATTCACGTCTTTGCGCTGTGACTTTGTATGAAATCTTCTCGCGCAAAACATTTAATTTGTGTTTGGTGTGTATGCCCCATTAGTAAACCGATGTAAAGACTTAAATGGTCTCCACTTAAATGTATTTTTCCGATGTCTCGAAGTTCTCTGCGCTTTTCCATGGTAGATTTGTTTTATTTATTTATTTGACAGGTTTATGATGTAAAATATAACCACCAAAATATCGTCAGATATCAGTCGGAAACTTCCGGTATCGGTGGAAAAAATGTATATTGGTGCATCTCTACTTCTCATTGTATAATATTAGAAATTTACTTGGCACTCTTAAAGGAAAACACCACCGTTTTCAATCTTTTACTATGTTCTTACCTCAGCTTAGATTAATGAATACATACCTGTCTTTTTTCAATGCATGCACTTAATCTTTGTACAGCACACCGTGAATGTGTTAGCATTTAGCCTAGCCCCATTCATTCCTTAGGATCCAAACGTGATGAATTTAGAAGCCACCAAACACTTCCATGTTTTCCCGGTTTAAAAACTGTTACATGAGCAGTTACACAAGTAAGTATGGTGGCACAAAATAAAATGTGATTTTTTTTAAGCATAAAAAATTAGAACTATATTGTATGACGGAAGAGCACTTAGTTTGCAGCACTTCGACCTTGGGATGCGCAGTAAAATATTGAAAAACGGTGGTGTTTTCCTTAAAGAACAGATAAAGTGTGAGGTTTTATTAGTGATTATGCAATAAAGATAACCTTTGAGAAAGTATTTTTATTTAAAACTATAGGATTTCAATTTATTTTTATGAATACACAAATTACAGCCCAGTGATTGTTTTTATTAGTTATAAAAGTGTTATAGTGATAGTTTTTTGCCTGTTTTTTTTTAAACAAGAAAAACTCTTCTCACTGAAATATGCACATCAAATTATACATGTCCTGCACCATTATTACATTACAAACCCTTAACAAATAAAACACTTTTTTTGTAAAAAAAAAAAATGCTAAAAGACCTGTATTAAATGATTATTTTTGTGGATCTTGTTTTTGAACATCAGTTTGTTATAGGAAAATTTTGGCAACTGTCAAATAATCTCCACTGAGAAACCATCTTCAGGTTTTGGTTCGATTCATGTATGTATCTGTTTGGAGCTGAAACTTTGGACATCAAGCTTTACGTAAGCAAATACACACAGGTAGAAAAAAGGTAAAAAACATCCTCGCATACAAACAAACATAAAAAAAGTGCAAACATGTGCTCTCGTTCTCTCACAAAAGGAATTACTGAAGATATGGTATTTTTTCTCACAATTGTACACATACAAATGAAAACATTGGTTGAGTACAGTATGTTGCTTTCTACTGCACATACACAAACAGACATACTTAGTGGATAAATACCTGGCTAATAGGTAAGCAGAAGACTTAATGAAACTAGTGAGGCACACCTCTCCCCTGAGACTGAACATCAATGTCTCCCAAAAAATGTTGAAAAAAATATTTTACAAATACAGTATTTAAAGACACCGGGAGGGCGAGTGTTTTACACCCAGACTGTGGTAGACAACTGTAGTGCCAATAAAAACTAAACAAACCCATACAATTTGTAATATAATGTAAATATATATAAAATCAGAAAAATACTGTCTTTTTTCCTAATTGTGTACATCTCTCAACTAGCAGTTTAATAAATATGTGTGTATTAAATACATTTCATAACTCAAGTTTTAAGCTAATTTTGGATACAAGATTACAGCCTCGGAAAAAGTAATATCATATCAAAATCGTATATATTTTACATATATTATAAAATGGAAAACATTGACATTTACCTGTAGTTGAGGACCAAAAATTATAATAGAAATATATAGTTGGTAGAGGTCAGCTAGCAACAGCAACAGGTGCATATCCATCCACAGTTAGGAGTGTTTGTGTTGTGTACATGTCAGTTAGCTGTGTAGATGCTTGTGTATGTGTGGGACTTATGGGAAGAGTGTCTGTATGGTTGAAGTCTCATCTAGCAAAGCTTGGACAGTGATGCCAACTTTGATAAGTCCCTTCCCCTCCAGAATATGATGAGGCAGACATAACTTATCCTGGACAGAGAGATTCACAAAGAGGAAAAATTAAAAAAACATGAAAAACAGCAGAGGTGAGAGACAAAGTTTCTACAGAATCATGAAACATCAAGAAATGTGATAAATTATGATTTACAAAAATGTTAAAATAAACTAGGGCTTATTCTAGTCCCTGACTGAAATGCATGTTTAAATTGCATTGAAATAGATACACTCACCGAAAGGATTATTAGGAACACCTGTTCAATTTCTCATTAATGCAATTATCTAATCAACCAATCACATGGCAGTTGCTTCAATGCATTTAGAGGTGTGGTCCTGATCAAGTCAATCTCCTGAACTCCAAACTGAATGTCAGAATGGGAAAGAAAGGTGATTTAAGCAATTTAGAGTGTGGCATGCTTGTTGGTGCCAGACAGGGCGGTCTGAGTATTTCACAATCTGCTCAGTTACTGGGATTTTCACGCACAACCATTTCTAGGGTTTACAAAGAATGGTATGAAAAGGGAAAAACATCCAGTATGCGGCAGTCTTGTGGGCGAAAATGCCTTGTTGATCTTAGAGGTCAGAGGGAATTGGCCGACTAATTCAAGCTGAAAGAAGATCAACTATGACTGAAATAACCACTCGTTACAACCGAGGTATGCAGCAAAGCATTTGTGAAGCCACAACACGCACAACCTTGAGGCGGATGGCTAAAACAGCAGAAGACCCCACTGGGTACCACTCATCTCCACTACACATAGGAAAAAGAGGCTACAATTTGCACAAGCTCACCAAAATTAGACAGTTGCAGATTGGAAAAATGTTGCCTGGTCTGATGAGTCTCGATTTCTGTTGAGTCATTCAGATGGTAGAGTCAGAATTTGGCTTTATCAACAGAATGAGAACATGGATCCATCATGCCTTGTTACCACTGTGCAGGCTGGTGTTGGTGGTGTAATGGTGTGGGGGATGTTTCTTGGCACACTTTAGGCCCCTTAGTGCCAATTGGGCATCATTTGAATGCCATGGCCTACCTGAGAATTGTTTCTGACCATGTTCATCCTTTTATGACCACCATGTACTCATCCTCTGATGGCTACTTCCAGCAGGATAATGCACCGTGTCACAAAGCTCGAATCATTTCAAATTGGTTTCTTGAACATGACAATGAGTTCACTGCACTAAAATGGCCCCCAGTGTCACCAGATCTCAACCCAATAGAGCATCTTTGGGATGTGGTGGAACGGGAGCTTCATGCCCTGGATGTGCATCCCACAAATCTCCATCAACTGCAAGATGGTATCCTATCAATATGGGCCAACATTTCTAAAGAATGCTTTCAGCACCTTGTTGAATCAATGCCACGTAAAATTAAGGCAGTTCTAAAGGCGAAAGAGGGTCAAACACTGTATTAGTATGGTGTTCCTAATAATCCTTTAGGTGTGTGTATATCACTGCTGTTGTTTTGTCTCAAGATGCACGCATGTAATGTTTTTACAAAAACGTCCTTTCATAACTAAAACCTAGTCCTGGATTATTTTAAACCCTGTTTTTTTAGGTTCATTTTTATGCTCAAGAGGTTATTGAAGTCTATTGCTCTTTGTAATAAAAGACTCACCTTATATAGCAGCGATGCCAATAAAACCACATTTTAAACAACTACCAAGCCTAAACACACTCATTTTCCTTTGTTTACAAAACTGAACCACACAGATAAGAAAAGCAACCCAAACTGTACATTTATTACTTTTCATTTACAAGGTCATACAAACAACAAAGCCTTACAAAGTCCATTAGCAATACAGCACTAAACATGATTTAACACCAAAAGGGTCAAAAAGTCCAGCGCGACCATTAGAGGACAGAGGCTTACCAAGTCATGCTGCCAAATGTAACATTTAAGCTGTACATAAACTGTTTTGCCTCTAAAAGCTTTCAGGAAAAAAATACTATACTAAGAAAATGTTTTCCCTATTTGAAATGTTATGAACAGTCAATATCACTTCTTATCTAACTGAAAGCAGAATCAAATATAGCTGCAGACTGCTGTGATCCGATTGATATAGGTCAAAGTACGCAATAAGGAAGTGATGTCAAAAGCTCTCAATTAAATGTCTTCTTATTTCCAAAATGCTTCTTTCCACCCGTTCATATTTATTTTATCTGACATGAGATGGCCCTTAAACTCGATCAGAGGATCCATTTAAAAGAGAAAATCATCCATTGAAGATAGACCCACATACTGATGTTTTATACACATCTGCAGATAACAGCAGAAAGCAACTGGACTTAATTACAAATAATCACTACATTAATTACTCTAATATTAAAGTGATAAAATCTGCTAGAATCATTTAAAAGAACCACCTCTGGCTACAAACATATGCAAGATCTTATTTTCAGACCCCTTTAATTTATTTGGATTCGTCTGTTGAATGTTTATTACATTCATTAAGATTTGATTGAGTTCTCTCTCTGTGTACATCTGCTTTACAAAAATTCAGGAAATGAAAGATTCATTATTCCTATCCTGACCACTTTCTTTGCAAGAAAAAAAACAAAGTAATAATAATTTACAATGTGCAGGAGATTTAATTACATCTGGAGATTGCAAAGATGTGCTGGTTTGTGACCGTTTCTGATTTTTTACAACCAACAGTTTAAGTAGCCCTAATGATTCATATTTTTAATCATAAATTTTACATCTCCACATAAACCCGCAGTGCAAAGCAAAGCTGTTGTTTTTCTTTAAAGGGACACTCCACTTTTTTGAAAATATGCTCATTTTCCAGCTCCCCTAGAGTCAAACATTTGATTTTTACAGTTTTGGAATCCATTCAGTTGATCTCCGGATCTGACGCTTGCACTTTAGCATAGCTTAGCATAATCTATTTAATCTGATTAGACCATTAGCATCGCGCCTAAAAAATAACCAAAGAGTTTCGATATTTTTCATATTTAAAACTTGACTCTTCTGTAGTAACATTGTGTACTAAGACCGATGAAAAATTAAAATGTGCAATTTTCTAGGCCAATATGGCTAAGAACTATACTCTCATCCTGGCGTAATAATCAAGGACTTTGCTGCTGTAACATGGCGGCAGCAGGTGTAGTGATATTACGCACTGCCCGTAAATAGTTCCTTGCTATCGAGAGTAACCAATGGGACTATTTTCGGGTGCTAAGAGTAACATTACAGAACTACAGAAGAGTCAAGTTTTGAATAATAAATGTAAAAATATTGAAACTCTTTGGTCATTTTTAGCGCAATGCTAATGGTCTAATCCGATTTAATGGATTATGCTAAGCTATGCTAAAAGTGGTGCTGCCAGACCCGGAGATCGTCTGAATGGATTTCAAAACGGTAAAAATCAAATGTTTAACTCTAGGGGAGCTGGAAAATTAGCCTACTTTCTAAAAAGTGGAGTTTTTGTGAAATAAACCTAAAGTGTGCTTGTTTGCTGTAGATATACAATATATTGCTAATCACTCTTGTATCTGTTCGTATTACTTTTTTGTCATGCGGATGCTGATTAAAATACTGTAATATATTAATAGATATTAATATGATATAATCACAGTATGACAATTGCATTTGTTCAGTATTACGACATTGCTTAAATTAAACTTTATGCATTTTCACACAATAGAAAGTGAGAATAGCCATTTAAAGTGCTCAGTGCACCTCCAACTTAACTAAATCTTTAACAATTCTCATTTTTACCATTCACCAAGGACAAAAATATAAATACTGTACAGTATATCCACACTAATATCAATAGTACTCCCCAAACACACAAGGGGATCTTTATGTTTATACCATAAAATCCCTTTTTGTTTTAAGAAGCGCATGTTATTTCATTTTGCTTAATTTGTGTTATGTATTATGTATGGTTTCACCATTGCCAAGCTAGGACGCAAATCAAGTGTTAGTGAAACGCTTGAATTACAAAACAACATGGTCAACAGTATTTCCTTTAATGCTTAAAAGATTCCATTAAAGACCAACTTTTTTAAACATCCCAATTCAAAATGTGCTTTCTAAAGCCAAAAACAATAACAGTATGTATATATACTGTACTATACTGTGCTGTCTGCTTTTGTGCATGTATGTTATTTAAATTCACTCCAGCTGTAGGCCAGAAACAGCACCACCAGACAGAAAACATGTAGCAGACTTGAGCCAATCAGATCCCATATTTGCCAGGAAGGGGACGGAGTCTGAGTGGACTCAGCGATAAGCTTCTTGACCTCAGTCTTTTTCTCCCTGTCACTCTCCACCTTTCCTTCCTTCTGCTTTGGTTCTGTGCATTCCAGCATGAGCAAGGCCCCGACCACGGCCCCGACCGGCCGCAGGTTACACTGCAGGATGTCGTAAGCCGAACAGAGAGAGGACTGAGAAAGAGGAAGATTAAAAACATGGAGAGAACCAGGAAAGAGGAACAGTAATGAAGAAATGTGAATGAATGGAGGGTGAAATAACGAGAGAAACAAAACGGCGAGTAAAGAAAAACGGAAAATGGAAAAGAGATCATACGCCCAGCAACAGAGAAAGAAAAGGAAGATGATTAGCCAGTGAAAAAGGTCAAAAAGGCTTTGAGCTTAACAAATGCTCCTTTCGGAAATTATTGTCGTTCACAAGAATCTGTGCCAGTTGTGACTGTATGTGTCCCATGACTGTATATAACAACTGGAAACTGGACACTTTATTTGATACATCTGATTTAGTGTGTACTAAAAAAAAAATTTTCATTGTTGCACAAGGTTGAGCGTTTTGGTTTTCTGGTATTTTTTCACACTGCCAAAAGACAATCTCCCGCAAATGACAGGAAATGTATAATATTTTGTATAATGTATAATATAAAAGTGTCTTGTTGACTAAAACATAGCATTGTTTTGAAATATGTCTGCAGCTCTTAGCAACTTTTTTGGTGGGCCTGAAAATATTTTGACCCTGCGGGGTTAATTGTAACGCTGTGTTACAACTTACCCCTCAGCAGTTACGATATGAAAACCGCTAATGTTAGCGTAATTCTTGCCGTTGTTTTAAATAGGCCACACACTAATGATTGCTGGCTGCCAACAAAATAAATGTGCCTGTCTTATCAAAAATCGTGTGTCAAATTTATTTTTGTTCATATCTTTAATATTGATTGAATAAGGTCACGTCAAAGATTGAAATCATAATTAAATGAATGGCTAAAGTCAGACTTAAATGCTAATTTTTTCTGAAACTGTAGTATGGTTATTACAGACTGGGTCACATATAAAAAAAAAATTGTCATAATTGTGCTGCTTTTTCTCACATATTTAGACATTTGTATCCATTTATAATTGAACTATTGTTAGAAAAGAGCTGGATGAATGAATACAGTGTTGATACCTGTCTATTATAGACAGATATATAAACAATATCCACTTTATATAGACAAAATAGTATTGAAATATTTGCCTGCAAACTTAATTTTAAGCAAGTGTTACAACGAACCCCCAGCCTGTTACAATGAACCCCACCTATGGGGTAAGTTGTAACGTTTGCACTTCTGTCACGTTTGGTGTAATTGTCCAAGAATGGTAAGTACTAGAAACAAACTTCAAATGTTCATTTGTAGCAGAGATGTGTGTGTTGCTTGTGTAAAAATATAATTAATCAAACTCAAATATTTTTTGAATGATTGAGACAAAACCAAAAAGCGTTAGGGTGTGTCCCGCTCTCCCCTACATAAATTTTTCAAGATTGTGGGTAAAAGTTAAAAAATCATTCACTAAAATAAAAAAACTCTAAACTGGATTTTGATTGGGACATGTGAGCCTATAATGAACGCGCTCCTAATAGTTTGCACTTGAGGTAGGGTGTGTGCTGTGTAACCTTTTCAAATAAGTAATTAAATACAACTTTCAGGCACAAATCGCACAATTCTATCTCATTTTCTTTTTCGGAGAGCAGCTGTGGAAAAGGGTGTTGAGGGAGATGCTGTTAGAAGAGGAACAGATGACATGGTGGTCAGCGTAGCATGTGAAGTGGTGAACGTATGCCAGGCACAAGTCACAAAGTCAAGCTGCATGACCGAACGGTATTAAAAGCAAGAAGAGCTGCAAAAGCCAGTCAACCAAAGCAGAGCAGGTCAAGCTGTAAAAAGCTCAGCTATTGCATATCTTTATCGCTACAGACAAGTGCTAGACCAACACTAGAGAAAATAAACAAAGCAATGATAAAGTATGCGATGTACTACCGCCAAAAGGCCAAACATCTGACTGAACAAACAAAGCGCACTAATGTACAGTAGCCCAAAACAACCAGGAAAACCAAACTGTAAAGCAAGCATGAAAGACATACAGTACTGACAAAGCTTGCTGCCATGCAGACTCATAGTAGCTCTGCTGTTACGAACACAAGCTATGACAACTACAAGCTACACATGTAACACATGTGATCAGAACAACCTGTCATGAATGGCTTGGACCAAGCTTGATCCGTTAAGTAGAAGGGTTTATCAACAATTATCTGGTTATGACAACCAATGGAAACGTTTTAGCATTTCTGAAACAAGAATGAGGAATCCAGAGGAGTCTTTATTAAGATTGGTAGATCCAAAACTGACCAACTAATCTGACTTTGTTTACACATACACCCAGAAATTCCTTTTCAATGGAATTGAAAAGATTGAAAATCATAGATTGAAAATCATATATAAATTATTTATGCTCAGTTTATAGTTCTTTAAAACTAATATATTGTAATCGTTAACTCAATTATTTCATATTTTGCATATGCATTGATCGTTGGTGTTTTGTGCACCATAAAAGTCCTTAATAAAAGAGGTTAAGGAAACATCCCATAAACATGGAGTATAGAGAGCAGGTCAGAGCCATTAACAGGATGAAATGAAGTCCTACAAATGGATGATGCCTAAAGCCATGGTGAAATCCATTTAATACAATGGCATGATGCAGCTCTAGTAGGGGACTATCCACCTTATTTTCGAATGCAGGAGTAAATGATGTGACATTTTTCCTTTTTTTTGTGCGAGACTTCCGTTTCAATAGCCAGCCGGCAGAAAACAATGTAGTGGGAGCACGCACAAAACATAATTAAAAACAATTAATAAGTAAATATTTACATTCACTATGTATAACCAATTGGGAGGATGAAATGAAGACGTGACCTGATATTATATATAATATGAAGATATATTCAATTATTTTGTATTGTTGCTCGGAGATGAGGGGAATGCGTGCGTGTAAATAGTCCCACTGTCCCCTGAAGTGAGTTTTTATACACAGCAATTTTTTTTTTACTGGTATAATGTTTGACTTTCTATGCTGACACATCAAGCTTATCACGTGAATGTGGCGAATCCTTTTGACAGTCAGCACTAGAGCATTATATTTCTCATTCAACACATTATGTGTTATTTGAACAGACCATAATAAACATATAAACCAATTTTTGTTTTATGCAAAATATTATTATACGCACTAGAGGGAGACATGGGCAGGTAATTTAGGAAATTACCTAGCAAAAGTATGCGCAAAGTAAACACAATAGGAACTATTATAAACTAACTAACAAGCACATTTTTGTAATAATATATAATAGCAGAATAAATAAACCAGCTAAATCAGCATAATATTAGAATATTATAACTTTTGTATTCATTGTTTACTGAAAGTTGTGAAATGTTTCACTGAATGGATGTATGTGGATACAGATCATGGGTGCACGTATGCCACATCCACATTTAGCTCTGGTGTGTGGATTATGGTCAAAACAAATGTTTTGTAGAGATTTACTGCATTTACTACAGATTTGCCCTAACTGCACAAATTATACGTCTTTCTGAATTTCGTAATAAACATTAAGTCAAATTGGCTCCCAATAGCTTTAGTAGCTCACCGGAGGTTTTACACAAAAGAGCTTAAAGATGGCAGCGCACACATTTACATCAAAAATAAGGTGGATAAGGTTGTGAGAAAGTGCCTGTAAATACTGCTCTAGGATCAGTTTTCCCTATCAGCTATGAACAACAAAAAGTCCATTAAAGTTCTTAAACCTGCTTAACATGTTATATTATTTACGTTATAAAGGACTGGACCACAACTGATCATAGACCAGTGTAAGGCAATCTCTGCTGATTCAAGAAGAGGATACTTCTACACTTTGAATGGATAAATTAATACTGACAACTGAGAGAAATACATTCTCAACATTTCTCAATTAGTTCTTGAAAATCACGTCAGCGCAAAACTTCAGGCCCCTCCTGATGGGTCTATGTCTTTATGCATGCACTGAAAAAAAATGATTCATTCAATTTAATCAATTTTTTTTTTAGGTAAGTGGTTGCAATCAATTTATTTAAGCTACATTTATAAAAAAAAAAAATATTTTCTTTACCAATCTTTTTTGTTTAAATGTAGCTTAAATAAATTGATTGCAACCACTTACCTTAAAAAAAATTGAAAGAATATTTTTTTTCAGTGTGTTACTGTAACAGTGATTTATAAAACTCACACAGGTGACTCAAAATCAGATGTGATCAAGACCTGTTTTTAAGGACCCCTGTGCATTGTCATGAAAACTAACAAAATAAAAAAAATTATTAAATTTAAATATAAAACCTGTGGAAACGTATTATTGAAAGTCCACTTCACTGGATTAGGTTACATTACAGGTGCAGTAGTAGAATGTGTCCAAAATCACTTAAATTTACTGGGACTTTTTAAAATAAACACATTATTTTAAACCACAAAAAAGTTTACACCCAGTAAATGAATTCTTTTTATGTCAGTAAATAAAGGGCTAAGTTTGTTATCGATGACAAAACTTATAAAAACAGAGGCACCTGAAAAACAGGTTAAACTCATAATTATGAAAAATTTTGTTATTCACCTCAGGGACTTTCATTTTCCTGCAGGCATCCAAAAAGTTTTCAACGTTTCTGCGGCATTTAGCCATGCTAAGCCTGGGCTGAAGGTTTTACAACACAAAAAGAGAAAAAGAAACTGTGTGTTAGGTTTCATATAGGCTTTAGTTAATGTGTATATACTGTAGATAGTTCAGAGACGCACCACTGCAGGGGACGGTACGTGGATACTGGCCACTGAACGCGGCCGAATGTGATTTACTAAGTGACACAGCACAACCCCATCCATGAGAGACGTACCCAGATCTTCAGGAAGTATTACTTTTAGTCTGCTCTCAATGCTCTGTCAAAATAAACATGAGATGATGCTACATCATTATACACATCTGCCCTCCATTCTGTTGTTAAGTTCAAAGTAAAAGAGTGAGAATGTGTGCATGTGTGGGGGCAGGTTTTTGTTGTTGTTTTTGTAGGCGTTTTGTGAGACTTGACTAACAACATCATTAGAAGAAGAGCAAAACTTGTAATATGTCTTGAGTAAATGTGTGTACCTCTCTTAGTTGTTCTGTGAGCTCCAGCTCTTCTCTCAGTTGCTCCATCTTTCTTCTCATGGTAAATTGAGGATCCACTGATTCCAGATTCTTGTGTGTCCTGAAAAACACTGCAACACCACTGAACCGTCAGTTGCCTGGCACATTACATATCCTGCATTACTATCACATGATCAGATACTCTTCCATTAACACTTCATTCATCTCAATTCATTTTCATTTGTTGCTACATCCATCACTCATAAACAAGATTGCAAACACAAAACATGAAAAGGCTCAATATTTTTATTTTTTTTAACTCGGGTCCTGCACAGGCAGCCAACATCAAAATGTTGTTTCAGGGTTAGGAATCATCTCAAAATTTAGGAAAATCGAGTCAGGCATAAATAAATATTACAAATGAGACAATTAATAGTGTGCTTTGACTCTGTGCGGGCTACCACGTTGGAGACCCCTGGTATAAGGCCTTAAAATGCCTACTGAGGTACCTGACTAGGTTCTTTTTAAACAGAGCACATATTTGATACATCACTGCCTTTACTATGGATTATTTCCCCACAAGGGGGAGCACGAGACATGCAAGATAAAAATGCAAAACAATCCAGCACTCCATTCCACACATTTAAGGGCAGATCCTGTAGTTGCACAACTACTCATCCTGTGAAAATAAAAGGGAGTTGACGATATGTAGCATTACTTGCTAAACTTGTAATATTACACTATAAACTTGTAACATTACACCATAGTGACATTAAAGGGTGTTTAATGGATTCTAACACGTTTTCCCATTTTTCCTGTCTAACAGTTTAAAGGCCTGGGGTCATGGTCTGTGATATGACACAACAAGAACATGATAGACTTCTCTGGGTACCAAGTAAAGGCGGATATACTGTACTTACTAAAGGTCAGTTGGTAAGTTGATTCCCCTTCATAGTGTAAACACTGCGACTGTGGTGCTATCAAGCAGCCCAACACAGTCTGAGATTGAGTGAGAGTAACATTCACAAGCAGGCCGGGGTTAAATTATGTTGCTTTCGAGGCGTATGCATGCAAACCTTATACAATCGTATCGACTGGTAAACTGTAATAAGCGTAAATAAGTTTTAAGTATTTTTTTCTTAAACCAGATCAGCGAGCCCTGCAGCTAACCTTATTGTTTAAGTTTAGGGTGACGGCTAGGGTTAAGGGTTAGGTGTGGATACAAGGCATTTGTGCTACATTTGTGCTACTTGTGAGGGTGAACCCTCCTTATAGGTATGAATGACAACACGTTATTCTCACTTTTCTTCAGTGCACACACACCAATTGGTACTTGCACACTGGCGAGGAACAGAGCAAAATCATCAGCCTAAGTGCCGGTTCTCAGCCCTAGACGGCCCTGGCCTATTTAAAACCCTCCAAACAGGGTACATGAAGGTAGATAAAAACACCTAAATCCCTGAAGAGGGTCCAAAGTCTAACAGAAAGTTACAAATTCTCTATTTATTCTCTTAAAGCAGGGGTCACCAATCCTGGTCCTGGAGGGCCGGTGTCTCTGCAGAGTTTAGCTCCAACTCTAATCAAACACCGCTGAAGCAGCTAATTAAGGTGCTTGAGGTATGTTTGATTAGGGTTGGAGCTAAACTCTGCAAAGACACCGGCCCACCAGGACCAGAATTAGTGACCCCTGTCTTAAAGGAACACGGCGACTTTTTGTGACTTTACCTTATTCACCGTTTCCCCTAGAGTTAGATAAGTCCATAGATAACCTTTTCATCTTGGTGCATCCCGTAACTCTGTCTGACACAGCCCCCGCTAGCTTAGCTTAGCACAAAGACTGGAAGTAAATGGCTTCAGCTAGCATACTGCTCCCAATAAGTGACAAAATAATTCCAACATTTCCCTATTTATGTGTTGTGATTTGTATTGTCACACCGTGTACAAATAACAAGGTGATATGAGACACAGACATCATTTAACAGGATACATACTAGGAACTATAATCTCAGAAGGCGAAGCACTGCTACTTGGGCGGAGTGATTTGCACAACTCTGACCGAACTCGCTGCTCCTCACCAGGGGGCTTCTCGGGTGCTGCGAGCAAATCACTCCGCCCAGTATCAGTGCTTCGCCTTCTAAGAATATACTTCCCAGTATGTATACTGTACTGTTAAAAGATGGCTGTGTCTCTCATGATCTTGTTATTTGTACACGGTGTGACTATACAAATTACAAAACATAAATAGGGAAATGTTCATGTTATTTTGTCACTTATTGTGCAGTTTGCTAACTGGAGCCATGCATTTCCAGTCTTTGTGCTAAGCTAAGCTAGCGGGCGCTGCGTCAGACAGAGTTACAGCACGCACGGAGATGAGAAAGGTAAGTATGGACTTATCTAACTCTGAGGGATATGGTGAATAAGCTAAATTCCCAAAATGTGGGCGTGTACCTTTAAGCCTCGAGTAGGAAACTATACCAACTGTTGTACTGTAGGATTTGTTCTCTAAATCTCTTATCTTCAAAACAAAAAGATAAGCATTTATCATAATTATTTATTAAGCATGTTCTTAATGGATTCTGCCAAAAAACTGGTATTTCTGAATGACATGAGGCTGGGATTAAGCAGATTTGAGGCGAAAGTTTTTGATGAACATATAATACGTGCCAAAAGAGCATTTAGAGGCTTTTGAGACCCTCATATGTTAACTCTATTCTGCAGAATTTCAAAGATTTAAAGCACAAAATGAAAGAAATCAGAAATCGGACTTGCAAATAATACAACATTCAATACAACCGCTTTGTATTAGCAAACCACTCTCTCTCTTTTCCATTCTTATTTGCTTCCTCTGTCTCCTGTAAGATGATGAATAAGTATGTCTTCTGGCAGTTTTCATCGTCTGAAAGAGTTTCCACTTAAATGAAGGTCTGATTTTCCCTATGGGGCCATTATCTAAATAGCATCTCTATAAATACACAGCTCCATTTAAAGCCACTCTACCACCTCAAATTTTAGCTTGACAATGTTCTCGCTTTCACTTATGATTTTTTTCTGTGTGGAGTTGGCATGTTCTCCCTGTATAAGCTTGGTTCCCTTTCAATACGGTTCACTTCGCATTGCGTCAGTTAGCTGACGCTATGGGGGAAACTCCTGTTTACTCCGTGACTGAAGCCTATTGGTTAACGTCTGTACAAAGTACAGACCAATGACGTTTGAACCCGCGCGCGGGAGGAACGCGTCCCTATATAAGCGCGGTTCAATCGTCAGGAGCTCATTTTTTTTTCTCCTTCAGCGCGAACCTCTCGCTGCTCCGAAGAAAAAGAAGAAGCCTTACCTCGCCGTTGACAAAAGCCCTGCAGCGGAGTCCAGGCCTAGCGTCTTCCCCTGCCGTTTTCCGGCTGAGAACCGAAGATAGCAGAGTCCAGGTCTAGCGTCTTCCCCTGCCGCTTTCCGGCCGAGAACCGAAGATAGCCTTCGCTTGCCGTGGTACGAGCCCTGTGCAGCGGACACACGCCTGACGAGGTCTCCCCTGCGGCCGCCCGGTAAGATCAATATTTTTAATATAAAGCTATAAGCTAAAAGAGCAGGCGCTGTTGTAATAGCGTCCAGCACAGCGGCTCGGTGAGCCTCTCTGCTATGAATTTCCTCCGAGCGCGTTACCGGTCTGGCACCTCCCACGCCGGGACCGCGCTTATGCTTTGGTTGTCTTATCCATGTTTCGTGCTCCCCCTGCTGTTCCTCTCTCGCCGGGATGAACACACGGCGAGCCATGAGACTAGATGGATGCATAGACAAGCACACACGGACTAACCCCCCCTGTGTTCTGTCACACCGCAACCGTTCATGCTTACAGAGTCCCTTCGCTCCTCTCACATTCAGTGGCGAGATCTCTGGCACATATATTAATCCCCAGAGTGCATCGGGTGATACCTTCACGACGCATGGCTGTTCTGTCTGTGTTGCTGCTCCCCTCTGCCGTTCCTCTCTTGTTGAGATGAACAAGCGGGGAACCGTAGACCTGGATAGATGCATACGACAAGCAAACACGGGCGGTCTGCCCCTGTCTCTGTCATAGCACAGCCACTCGTGCTCCACGCTCGCGGAGTCCCTCGCTCCTTTCCCCACAGTGGTGAGGTCTCTTAACGGCTTACCTAGCACGCGGTACTACGGCTCGCTGCCTCTAAATGCAGCTGTCCAGTGTTCTACGATTACAGAGCTTCATGCCCCTCCCCTCTTGGAGCGGCGCGATCTCATTCGTCTGCTCGATAGGGCGGATTCGCCGCTATTGGAGCACCAAGAACACTCATTATAAGAGAGCTTCATGCCCCTCCCCTCCTGGAGCGGCACGATCTCATTCGTCTGCTCGATAAGGCGGACACGCCTCTATTGGAGCGCTAAAACACTTATTATAGAGCTTTACTGGCCTGAGCCGATCTCACTTCAGATAGCTCATTCTTCGTCTGCCTGGTAATTTCTCTCTGGTTTAGACGGAATCAGAGGCAGAACGAATTTGTTTATAATATACTGAGGCCCGAATACCTCCCTTTATTCAGTCCCATCCTATATCAGTGCGCTGAATATTGGTACATTCTTATATATATACCCGGTTTTTCTGCCCTTTTTAATAAACGGCAAAACCGCGGGCCTCACGGCAGACTTCCTCTCTGCGATGGGTTCAGTCTGACATTGAACCACCTAGACATACTACCCTGCTCCGTGAGCCGTTCGGTCACCGTCACTACTGAGGCTTGTGCACCTGAACGGCTGAGCTCTGGTCTCCGCAGCACAGCTGCATCAACAGAGAACGAAACTGTCTGGGAGAAAAGGGGTTATGTCGCGCCTCGGCTGGACTGCCCTGAAATGTTTTCTGTGTGCTGTTTATCCAAACATACTGTGTAATACTGTCGGCTATGCGACCTCACTATAGTGGCGAACGGTATTTAATTCCTCTAAAAAGAGTAATTTCCGTGCTTACTATACTGTGTATTGACACCCACGGTTGTACGGTGTCTCTAAACACTTTATCGCCTTACTGACAAGCAACCAGTAATACGCACACACGGCCCGCTGTCCATAATTCTATTGACGCTTGCCGAAAAAAACCCCGGTTTGGCCATATACTGTGACACCCCACGACTGTACGGTGTCTCTAACACCTTTCTGCCAAATTCGCTCGCAGCCCACCTCAGTTTCTCCGCTACGATGCTGATGGCGCAAACGAGCACGGTCTTACGGCTGTTATTCTCTCTTCCTAGAGGAAGGACAGCCTCAGACTTTTGCATGGCTCCAAGCGTTTGAATCGCGCCCTCTCCGGACGGCCACTCAAAGGCTTACAGCCAAGCGGTTTATGACGTTTTTCGGCCATATAGCTGATTTATATTAGCGGATCCGAAGACGCTCACACCTCCGCTCCAATACTCGGAGATATTAAGGGTAATATCAACCTCAAGTGAGCTTGCTACCCGCCACAATAAGTTTCAAAGCTTAAAGCGCGCGCACAGTCAGACGCGCGCGGCATCTCGTTTAAGACGGGCACACGTACCCCTCTAACGAGCCTCAGAAAGCTGAATATCGTGGCATTCTGTTCATAAGTCCACTTCAGTTTGACTAAGCAAAGGTCCCGCCCCGAGCTGACGGCCGGGAAGCTTGCTTAAGTTACACACGGCTGCATGAAGTGCTGTCATACGAGCTAGCCCAGCATTTGCTGTGGGTTGAACACGCTTTACGACGGCAATCAGCCTTCGGCGCGTGGAACGCCGTTTGTCTCATATAAATCACCTTGTACTGTGAATACGGTACATTAAGAGGATGATTTAGCACTGCAGCACTCTCGACCGTGTTATTGTGATAATGCGGTCGGGCAATCTACGGTGGTTTCATTATTTACCGAACCAGACTGAGATCTCGCCCCCTGAACAAGCTGACGAGTCATCTCCTTTATAAACTCATTGCATCGCTTTATAAGCTATGTTCAATCAGAGTGATACGCATCTCATGCTTAAACTACCAATATTAACCCATTACGATGGGCGTGCGGAGATGGCATCCGTGGGACACGACCTACATTACGTGCCTTATGACACATTGACACAAGCTGCTAGGACCCCTTTCACGAGGCGTCCTTATGCAAAGTCTGATCCATTCTGTCTAGTGACATTTGAAAGTCAAAACCCCCCGCGAATCGCCGGTGGAACACTTTTCTCCTCACTACAGAGGCACGGCGGCTCTCTCCCCTACCTATATCTATGTGGCCGTGATAACAGCGAACCACGCTTTTACGACCGACCATTCATTTAATTCACAAGCCTGTCATCTCTCAGATGCGGACGGCGGCGGTAACAGCGAACCATGCTTTTACGGCTGGCCATTCACTTTATTCATAAGCCTGTCATTTCTCAGATGCGGACGGTGCCCGAGGCACAGCGCTCTGGAACTGTCCAAGGTCCTGTATGACACATACGTCTGACGTACATCAGTCGATCAGCTGTTCATCTGCGTCACAGATCACTCACTAGAGCACCTGTCAATACAGGCTATTTATGGATCGTTGACGTTATCACCTCCCGTGACAATTATGCTCACTTGTCTTAGAGCATGGGCATGGTCTTAGAGGTTTCTCATTTGACAATTGTGACACGGCCGGCTGGTCCCCGCCGTCCACGTTGTCAGTTTACAGCTTCGACATCCCTGCTTCGCGCACTACTGAGGTTTGTTGCATTAAAGGTGCGCCCATTAGCTCACCTGTATGCACGATATGGTTTTTAATTATATGCGTCCACCGTGCGCTTAGAGAAGCTCACATGTACACGCTATAACATTTTGGTATACAATAAGATGCGCTTGGGAAGGCTCACCTGTATACACAGCTGTGTTATGCTTTGTGACACATACATTGTTGTTCATCTGTGTACGTTCACGGTGCGTTGGGTGCCCACCGTTACGTTCATCAATCATATCTGTACACATTCACGGCGCGTTCTGTGCACTGATTTATCTATACGCATTCACGGTGCACTGAAGAGTTCACCCGTGTGCGCACAATTTATTATCAGAACACATGACGGCGCGCTCGAGAATCTTGCCGGCCTGTGCATTATAACACTCTGATTCATCTATATGCATTCACGATGTATTCAAGTGTTCACCTGTGCCCGTGCAATTTATAGTCAATACACATTTACGGCGCGCTTGGAAAGCTCACCGATCTCTGCACTATAATACTACCTATATGCATCCCGATGCGCTCGAGGGTGCACCTGGGTTCACACTATTGTGGTATCTGTATAATCCCACGCTACGAACCGTTCTGCCGCATATTATAGTCAGATCGGCCGTTCGTGAGCTTCGCAGATCACTCACTACGTATGTCTGTTGCTAACAGTGGTTATTTAGATGGATCGTTGAAACCATCGCACTGGCTCACGCCCCTCTATGAGCTATGTCCTATATAGAGCCCACTCTGTGCGAGTTTGGCTTCTTCATGAACTTGGTCTACAGGGGTATCTATATCTATATTTGATATCTGCTACGCGGCCGGCTGGTCTTCGCCGTCTACGTTGTCAGATTGTACAGCTTAGACGTCCCTGCCCTACGAGCGCAGGTTCTCTCGGCTCAATCATGCACGCTCATGCGTTTTATGTGTACACCACGGTGCGCTCAGCGAGCTCACCAACGTGACTCTGAATTTACTTATCTCGCACAGCCGCGGCGCGCTCGGTACCTCGCCGTCTTGTGCTATGTTATGTGCCCCCGGTGCGTTTAAAACCCCACCGTGTGCGCGTCAACAATTTATATGGTGCTTACACATTTGCTTTTAAAGCTGTGAATATGCCGGGTATAGGGCCACACGCAGTGTCTCTCCGGTAAGGCACTTCAGTACGTTGTGTATGCACGGCGTGATGGGATTACGTTCCCCCATAGCGTCAGCTAACTGACGCAATGCGAAGTGAACCGTATTGAAAGGGAACGCTTAGGTTACTCACGTAACCCCGGTTCCCTGAAATAACGGGAACGAAGCATTGCGTCTCTTGCCGTGCTACAAACGTCTACGCAACGAGTGTTATTCGGCTGCGCGCTTCAGTCGAATAAATAATGAGCTCCTGACGATTGAACCGCGCTTATATAGGGACGCGTTCCTCCCGCGCGCGGGTTCAAACGTCATTGGTCTGTACTTTGTACAGACGTTAACCAATAGGCTTCAGTCACGGAGTAAACAGGAGTTTCCCCCATAGCGTCAGCTAACTGACGCAATGCTTCGTTCCCGTTATTTCAGGAAGCGTTTACATCTTTGCACTCCGGTTTCCTCCCACAGGCCAAAAACTTGCAGGTTAGGTGAATTGGATGGCAAATAGCCCCCAACGTGTGTGTAGATCAACTTGTGTGGATTATCTGGGTTTCACCATGAATATAGCCATAGATGCTGGAATAGCGTTAAGAATAAATAAATAAATAACAAACCATAAAAAACATTAAAACCTTTACACAGTGATTAATGCCTGACTAAATGCATTGGCAGTTGGTGCTAAAAAAACTTTTAATTCCTTCTACATCAAAATGTTTAAAAACATGACAGATTCTCTGACTTAACCATACAGCTGGCCAAAGTGCAATAAAAATAATTTCCAAATGATCACTGCACTGATGAATTCAGCCATAATTTCTAACAAAATTTAAACTGCACAGGGCGATGTATTACGCAGACCTACCACTGCTTTGCATGTCTCCTTCAGCAGGACTAGTGGGCGTGTCACTATCGGTTTGCAGGGCCTGTATAAGGGGCAGGGGATAGGGCAGAGCCAAATAGGGCACAGTGGGTGAAGCTAGATGCAGGGCATCAACATAAATGGCAGTGCCAGAATGAGAAGCCAAGCAAGTGTTAGGAATTATTCAAAAAAAAAAGGGAGGGTGCAAAGCAACATTAAGTTGCATTATAAAACGGGTAAGCAGCAGGAAATTAAGGAGAGACAGAGCAAATAAAAACAGAACAAAAGTGCAAATGCAAAGTGAAATGACATCAATACAGCACAACACAAAAGAGAAAGTATTAACAACATTGATAAGTGTTAGTAGCATTTCACAGTACCAGTTTTTAGCATGCTGTTATTACTCCTGGTACAAATAGCATTGCTATTGTTCTTTGCAGGACTTTTTGACTGAAGCCATGATAAAGCTGTTAATGTTAGTAATATAGTAACAGATCACACATAACAATGTAGCTTAGATGTTAGTGGAGAAGCAGCAAGCAGCTTCTAAGCAACTATACAAAGCTACATCAAACTAAACTGCATTAAAGCCCTTAAAGGAAAACGTTTTTCAATATTTTACTATTTTCTAACCTCAACTTAGACTAATTAATACATACCTATATTTTTCAATGCGTGCACTTAATCTTTGTAAAGCACGTCATGAATGTGTTAGCATTTAGCCTAGCCCCATTCATTCCTTAGGATCCAAAGAGGGATGAATTTAGAAGCAACCAAACACTTCCATGTTTTTCCTATTTAAAGCCAGTAGTTATACAAGTAAGTATGGTGGCACAAAATAAACATGGTGTTTTTTTAACTGGTTAAAAATGCAGTAATATTAATGGATGTTTAAGCAAGTGGAGAACCAGTCAGGAGTGATGATTTAACTGCGCGCCGAGGTCGAAGTGCTGCAGACAAAGTGCTCTTCCGCCATACAATATAGTTCTCATTTTTTATCCACTTAAAAATCGCCATGTTTTATTTTGTGCCACCATACTTACTTGTGTAACTATTCATGTAACAGTCTTTAAATAGGGAAAACATGGATGTGTTTGGTGGCTTTTAAATTCATCCCTGTTTGGATCCTAAGGAATGAATGGGGCTAGGCTAAATGCTAACACATTTACAACACGCTGTACAAAAATTAAGTGGATGCATAAAAACAATATATGTATTTATTTGTCTAAGTTGAAGTAAAAACATAGTAAAATATCGAAAAACGGTGATGATTTCCTTTAAGCTTAATGAATAGCTTTATGATAGATAAGGAGTCTGAATGTAATATTGTGCATCTGTAGTGTGCTTTATAGCTGTTTACCAAGGAAAGGTCTTAACGCAAACATTTTCTGTACGCATTGCTCAGTATATTATTTTTTGGGAATGAAATCATACAAAATCTACAGCATCCTCTCAGGTGTGATGTCACTCATGTCAACCAGCATACTGTTACCATGTTTTGTTAGTAAAACATAATTTTTACCTGATCTGGGCTTTAACCCAAAGGGAGAAGTCATTGTGGGACTGCAAACTGGGGTTCTGTCTTCATTCTGGAACACACAGGGACAGTTTTAGCACTAAAATATGTTTAGCTTAATATGAATTACTGTATTGAAAAGGGTGTTTGTTAAAATGTCTTCTTTTGATTCCACAGAACCAAAGAGAGGAAATAATTTTATTTTTTGGATAAACTGTTCCTTTACTTTGAATCATTAAGTTACTTTAAAATTTACCTTGGTAACTTGGTTCTCAGAACTATCTTCTGATTCTTCCTCACCAATCACATCCCCCTAAGAGTAAGAAAAACAGGTCATGCGTTATTGAGATGATGTAAGACATTCATAAGTCACCTCGAGTCTTTTAGACACTGAAACAAAGCATCACTGTTTTCTGTTTCAATATCACTCTTTATCTTTGCTTCTTTATTCATTCTCTTGCTGCTTTACCATTTGTCTAGATTGTCTGGTAAGACAAATCCATGTTTCTCAACACTCATTCTGCCCAACCTATAATGGGAATTCATGAGGAAGTTAAATGGATTGTGTTACTGTAGCTCAGCATGTTAGAGGGGTTTCACACTAGCACTTTGGTGCGCAACCAGGTCTGATTGATGTCAAAGATTAGTTTGGATGATGTGAACACTGTTTTCCAAACTTGGGTGCGCCATAATTATAATTTCTGATCATTTCTGCTTGCCTCCACAAACTTCGGCACACTGCCCACTTTCTTTAGTATAACTTAAGTACATTTGAAGCAGACAGACACAAGTGGATTTTTATTTTAATTCTTTGACAACAAAACTAAAGGGTTAAATAAAAAACAAAGATGATGCGAACAACTCCATTTCTGATGCCTTCTCGTAGCTGATGCCTAACAACATTGGTACATGGCTGCAGCTTGATGATGCAAGCAGTGGCGACTGGTGACTGCTCTTCCAAGGGGCGCACATTTAAAATATGTGTTCGGAGTGTCATGTTAAACAGGTGTTTTGTCAAAATAAGTGCCTGCTGCACACACTTCAAAACCATTTATGATAAAAGAGATTCTCACATTCACAAAATACACGCAAGACACACTTATGCTAGTATCTGGCAAACCCAAGTGTCTTTTTTTTCTTAAACCCTTTAGACGCATCTTCAGCAGGCACTTATTTTGACAAGACACGTGATGCACATAGGTTCACTCGATGCACAGAACACATATTTTGAAAGGACGAACCACACACATGACGTGCTACATACATTTTGTGACGAACTTTGCATCGAGTGCCCTCGAAAAAAGAAATCACCGACCGCCTCTGGATGCAAGTGTACTGCGATTCAGATCCAAATAATATAATGTGACAGAGACCAACGCGGATGTGCGTGATTGAACCAAATATAAAAACACCCTTAGCAACACAAGTATAATGGATTTGATTCCCAGGGAACAAGCATACAGACAAAATGTATAGCTTGAATGCACTGCAAGTCACTTTGGATAAAAGCATCTGCCACATGCATAACTATCAATTATTGACAAACACACTGAAAAAACACAGATATGCATCCAGCACCATTAAAATCAACCATACATACAATGATCTGCTTTCAACAGTGTTACAACAAAAATGAGGTCACCAAAGCGCAAATAAATATATGTGTGTGACAGCCACACTGGAACACTTTGTTCATTGGGCACAAAACACACAAATGGCAAATGCACTCGCACATAATGATGAATCATTTCTGAGAGATCAGTCCCATTTGTTACAACAAGGTCCCATACTTGAGCTGTACAAGTTATCTCAGTGCACATATACTGTAGCTTGGATGATAGGCCATGACAGTTGCTGGTTTACCTGTTGTGCCATGTGCAAAGCATACTGCTGGCATGCGAGCTGGGCCTCGAGTCGAGCCCGTTCTAGAATGTATTGTCGCTTCCTCTGGAACTCCCAGCATTCTCCAGGGGTTGCCTTCAATGACAATCACTGACCTTAACATCAGCACACTACGACTTGCCAACCACAGTAAACATCACACCAGTGAAAACATTACCATGGACACAATCTACCAGGCTAAATGCAAATATATACAGCTGAAAATAACTCTGTCACAACATGGCTACTGTCTATCAACACAGTGGTTTTATATAGTTGCATAATCCTCCATCAATAGAGTTACATCTTATCTATTCAAAAAAGATCTCAACACAGAAAAGACAACAGCACACACAAAACAAGATAAGATCACTGCAAAGCAACTTCACAACATTATTTTCAACAACATGGCACAGTAGTGCTTGTCTGTAATCAGAAAGGCTACGGTTAGTGGGCAACTGTATACTTTTCTTAAATTTGGTACAGTTTAAGTGAAAGGGTTAAATCTTTGCAGCTTCCTCTCAATTAACAATCTGTAACTTAACTGATATTAATTATGATGACACATAACAATTATGATACACTTAATTAAAAAGTGTGTAAAATTACATGGTCATAGTGCTGTTATTGAGACACTTGGTTGAGACTTTAACAATAGCCCACTGATCTCAGAGACACTTTGGAGAACACTGCGGTCTACAACAGCACCAAAAGTCAAAAGAGGAAATAAACTAGACGTTCAGAAAAACCAGCATGACTGGACTGCCTGTGAACAATGTTCCCTTTAATCTTTCTTTATGCTTACAGTTACTTATTTGCATTGGATGAACCTTAGTTTAAATAAATAACGAATATATTTAAAATTTACAATAAAAGATAAATAGAGAGAGATAGAGATAGAGAGATAGAGATAGAGAGATAGAGAGAGAGAAAGAGAGAGAGAGAGAAGAGAGAGAGAGAAAGAGAGAGAGAGAAAGAGAGAGAGAGAAAGAGAGAGAGAAAGAGAGAGAGAAAGAGAGAGAGAAAGAGAGAGAGAAAGAGAGAAAGAGAGAAAGAGAGAAAGAGAGAAAGAGAGAGAGAGAGAGAGAAAGAGAGAAAGAGAGAAAGAGAGAAAGAGAGAAAGAGAGAGAGAGAGAGAGAGAGAGAGAGAGAGAGAGAGAGAGAGAGAGAGAGAGAGAGAGAGAGAGAGAGAGAGAGAGAGAGAGAGAGAGAGAGAGAGAGAGAGAGAGATAGATAGATAGATAGATAGATAGATAGATAGATAGATAGATAGATAGATAGATAGTATTTGTAAGAAAAGCACACCTTCTGCAAGGAAAAAACATTTCCTATTGGCTCTAAGCCATTTAGAGCATTTTGTTTAATTATTTGTAAACAAAATCTTATATTTATAAAAAATTCGGCATACTTATATTGAATTTATTTAAAACTATTAAACAGCACCTGTCAAGATGCCTTGCAGTACCCACATGAGACTTGTTATTAGTTTCAGGCAGATGTTATCTGGGAATAATAAACCTGGGAATGTCGCCACTGTCCAATCAGAATCGAACATTCCAGAGTGCCATGTAATATGATGTAATGAAATGTAATATAATATAATGCACAGCCCCAGTGGGCTCCCCTATATGCCCCTTATAATCTCTCTGGTGTCTGTACATGTATCGTCTTTATCTTGTACAGCACTTCCGCACAATATTTCCCACATAAATCAATGAACAGACGAACGAATGAACTGAAACACTGTGTTCGAGTCTGTTTAAAGCAAAGTGCTCTTCCGACATACAATATAGTTCTCATTTTTTGTCGGCCTAAAAAAATTGCCACGTTTTATTTTGTGGCACCATACTTCCTCGTGTAACTATTCACATAAGTCTTTAAATAGGGAAAACATGGAAGTGTTTGGTGGCTTCTAAATTCATCCCTGTTTGTATCCTAAGGAATGAATGGGGCTAGGCTAAATGCGAACACATTCACAACGCACTGTATAAAGATTAAGTGCACCCATTGAAAACAGATAGGAATGTATTGATTCGTCTAAGCTGAGGTAAGAACATAGTAAAAGATTAAAAAAATGTGGTGTTTTCCTTTAAGAACAGTGTAATCACACAAACACAAGAGGAAAAATTACTTTTAGTGAAACTTTGAAGATGACAGGCATGCATATACACAAATATAGCATGATTGATGTTTTACCTTTGGTGTTACCTGACCCTCATCATTCTCCTGTCCACTGCAGAAAGACAGGAAAACAAAAGTGTAAGACAACAAAGCATAAACACCAAAGTACACATTACTAACAGTGGTTCATACATATATAGTGAAATATTTGCTCCTGTATCTGCAGATATGATTGAGTGATTGTTGTTGTGACTTACTTGAGCGACTCATCTACTGTAACCATCTCCACGGGGTAGAGCTTGATACCAGACAGATCAGCCGAGCTCATGTTAACCCTGCATACAAACAATGGCTTTTTAATGGCCATTTAAAAGTTTCAAGCAGTGAATGGCAATAATACAACACCATTAAATTTCAGTCTTCCAGTAGCTTAACTGGTAGAATGAAAAATTAAAAATCAAAATAAAGGTTTTTATTTTTTATTTTACCTTTATTTAACCAGGAGGTCTCTGATAAAATAAAAGTTAAAAACAGTTCAACCATCAGAGGTTTTTTGGCCTGCTGATCTACCTGTTAGGATCCTGTAGCATCTCCACGGCCTCCTTTAACTGATTGATCATATTTACTTTTGACCTGGTGGACACAGCATAACAACATACTGTGAGATTTAACTAGCAATCAAATTTATGTATTTTTCATAAAATGTTAATCTTTCCTTACAAAAAACCTAAAATTGAAAAACGACTAAAATGAAATTTACAAGCCATAAAAACACGTAAGGACAAACATAATGAGGTGGTGAATTTTTCATACTGGCTATGGTCCACAGGACCTCTCTTTAATTGCAAACCCAAGAGAAAAAGCCAGACACAGATTGCCAAAGACATCGAAATCCGAACAAAAAGGATGGTAAAATAAAATTAAAATGTACTGATGACAAATGCTCACGTTTCTTCTGAAGTCCAGTTCCTGTCTTCTTCTATTCTGAGGGGCTCATCAAAGTCAGCACTGCGACCCTTCAAATGCACACAAACACAATACATCAACTCCAGCTGCATACTTTATCATGTGACTACAAACTAAAGACCTGATTGGCTGGAATTTAAAGTTGACCAGATCTGACACTGCCTGTTGGAGAGGGTGACGCACACACAGATGGGAATACAAACCCTCATACACACAATGTCCCTCTAGAAACTGACTGCTTTACAAGGGGACTTCTAATACACAAATAAACACTGTCTACAGCCATGCCAATTACATGATGCAATGTGGTGTTATCAGATTAACTAACAGTAACTGGCACATAACAATCTTTGGCAAAAGACAGAGATAAAAAAGATAAGAAAATAGAAAGAAAAAAGTGGCAGTTACAGAAAAAAAAGAGAGGAATGAACAGCAAGGAATAAAGATGAATATCATATCAAACAAACACAGATTTTAATACTTTAGCTGGGACCAGAACTGCTAGTGTTGTAAGCTATGTTGTGATCATAAACCAAAAAGTATTTTCTCAGGGACATTTGAATCTTTCAGAACAAGTTTTATAAACGTTAGGTATCATACAAGATTGTAATGAAAGAAAGGGACAATGTATATAAAAAACTTGATTTGTGTGTATATTAGAAAAAGACATAAAGATTGACAAAATGTTATGAGAGTGAATAAATCATTTAAATTGTATTCTCCTTTTTCTTTTAGGATTATTTGGAAAAATCTACCATGCACCTTGCTTGAAACCAAAAGTAATGCAAGTTAGTTTGGTAAGATAAAATCTATTGAATACATTGTGTTCCAATGAAGTCCCACAAATGTAAACATATTTCTAACAGACCATGACTCCCTTACCTTGATATAGTTGACAAATGGTGTACTGAGGGTGGAGTCTCTGTAGCCCAGCTGCCTCTTAAGAGATTCAGATGGACTTCTGTCTGCTTTATAATCACAAACATACACACATGCACACATACATCATTAACACATAAAAAGTGTCTGAAATGTTATGCTGCATGTGACATAAGTGGTAGAACAACTCTTAACTGGACGAATCCTCCTAGAGGCTATAACCACACATTGTAAGGTCCGTTGTCGGAACCAAGTGGCAACCATCCGATCTCTATGAAGCCAATATGAAAATTGACTTAAACTGCATCGAATGGCCCCTAGAGGCTGGCTCCAAAAGAGAGTCAATTCCCATAGACCCCCATGTTAAAATGCCCAACTTCACAGACATTTTTACACATGCATTACAGCCTGGTACAAAAAGCGTTTTTGGTCTATATAGCTAATTTTGCCCTTTATGACAACTGTGAAAATGACATCTTTTGGTAACACATCAGTTTAAATAATATTTAGCCTTACAGTTCTGCATAATTAAGTGATGGGTAAACTGCCACTGCTATTGAGCTAGGCGGGCATGGTTTCAGCAAACAGCCACTTCAGCTATACCCACGTCATGCCTCTTTACCCATTTTCGGTTATCCGCGAAGCATTCCCTGCCAACTACTGGCTTCAAAAAAGCTTTTACAAACATATAGTTGATGTCACAGACACTACGGCCATATTTTTACAGTATATGGTAGGGACACCACAGACTGGGTTTGAACAGAAACTGTCATGTGAGACAGAGGTAGTGATAAACGTGATGTGCAAACATCTATTTGTGGTGGCCAATTTTAATTTTGTTGCGGACTGAGAAATAAATGAATGTATGGGAATGTACAACAACGCTCTCACTGGTAAGATGTCAAAGCAGTAGGTAGCGCAAAAAAATAATAACGACATGCCTATAATCCCTCCCACTGCAAAGTGATACTAAACTAGATGGAAAAGCTAACCACGCCAAAGTGAGGTGAGCTGACCCGACCCAAACTAAACTAAACCGTGGGGTACTATGCAATGGAAAAGTGCCATTATACAATGACAAAATTTACGACACTGGTAAAAGACAATTGCCCTTATCAACCACATGGCGGGACCATGTGGCCCAAGGTTACATATTGCTGCTTTAATAGTTAAATAGGCAAACAGTTAGAAACTTAATCGCTGGATTTTTTTCACCTGCCATTGATTCACACAATCATTCTCACATGCACACACACAGTGGGCATGTAAAGTAAACCTATGGCCCTCCTATCAGCTTAAAAGCACAACGATCACAAACACTTTTTTCCTTTCTTCCTAAAATGTGCTTAGTTTTCATCTCTTCCATCAATTCTCCTCATGTGCTGACTTCCCAGCCAATATCAACACTTCCTGTCCTGCCCTCCCAAGGGTTTAACCTGAGTCACACACAGTCCGAGATAAACAAATCTGCTGTCTACAGTGTCACTATGTTAATGTTGTGTCAGCCCAGTAAGGGGATGTTTTTCTTTACAGGCCTACAGGCCAAGTTTCCTGTGCACACAGAAGGAATTGTGTGTGTGAGAGTTACCTGTCAGCGCACTGATATGTTCACTGGAGTCGTCTTTGCTCAAGCTTTCCTCCTCTGTGATGTTAGTCATGGGCACATTCAAGCTGAGACTGTCTTCATCTGATGGCTGGAAAACACACAAACACACACATGTTAATTTATCTAAATGAGGCCATACAAGAGACTTAAACTGTTTTTATATACAGGTAAGTAAATTACTTTTAAAAAAGCTTTACAAACTAAGTTATAATTTGCTTTATTTGCACACATTTCTAAAACCTATAATATAAGTCTTATAGTCTTGTAGACACAGGGGGTTCCATACCAAGACATTTTACATTTACATATATGCATTCAATCTATACATTTTTTTTAATTCATTATCTGGCTTCTGTTGAAATGGAACCCATGAGCTTTATGATTGCTTTACCCTAACACCATCCCTTACACTAACCTTTTGACATTATCAAACTTACAGCAAAACTGTAATCAATTTAACCAATTATTAATATAGAAATTCAGATTACAACATGTACAGTATTTCAGCTACAAGGAATTATGTGTATCAGTTCTAATAACACAGCACATCCATTAGCAAACTAATACTAGCACCTAAACTACTGCATAGTTACATGTATTAAGTGTAAAAAAATACCGTAACACACACTGACCTCAGTAGCAGATAGGCGCTTATCTCCATTGTCACTGCCCACCCCAGAGTCACTGTCAAGTTTCTTGTGCTGATCAATGTCCTCAATACTGTCACATACAAAGAGAGAGAGAGAGAGAACAGCAGTTTAGGAGTTAACATGGGGCGCGAAGGACAGACAGACAGAGATAGTGAGTGAGAGAGAGAGAAGGAAAGAAAGAAAGGAGAAGAGAAGAAAGCAGCTAATCTCTTTTATATGAGAAAGAGGAAGAATTCTAGTCTTGCTCGCTCTCGCTCTCTTCTCTCCCTCTCTCTCTCTTTTTGATGACTGACCCTTGTAGTCTATTAAAAGGATTCTCATGAGATACGAATGATAATGACAGGCAACACACACACACACACACACACACACACACACACACACACACACAAGCTACACGACCTGGATTTTTTCACAAAAAAATAATGAATTAAAAAAAGATTGAATAGAGGAAGCAATGGCTTCATGTGGATGTGACCTTAATGTGAGTTTGTCACACCACAGAAAAATGTGTTATTAATAGGGATGCACCGAATCCAGATTTTTTTAGGTTCGGCCGAATCCCGAATCCACCGTTTAAGATTCGGCCGAATCCGAAACCGAATACCGAATCCTACTCGCATCCTTATTCCATTAACACAGTAAAACAAATTAATGAATTAAACAACATCCACAATAGTGTATTTTTCATTTTATTTAATTTTAACTGTACATTATGCCAGAATGACAAGTTGGAAAAACTATTTTGACAAATACTATAAGCCTATGCATAATGAAAGCGATGCGTTGCGACACGCTCGTTTTTACAATAAGCAAGCAGCTCCGTGCTGAAAACTATATTTAACTTTGAGTGAGAAGCTCCGCTCGTCAATGTCAGTTTTCACACGGCCGTCCAATTACAGTGGAGGAGGGGCGGGAGATTACCACAGCAACCAACCGGCTCACAGCTGAAGCATCACAGCTACCAAGCGCTCGGCTGAAAAACAGCTGGAATTTGGCGTCCTCAAGGCGTTTTCAGCCGTGTTTAAAAGTTTTGGTGTGTCCAGCCCCTAAGGCTCACCGAAAGAAAAAGCTCATCTCCACGTCAGCACCCGATGTGTGTAATCTACGGCCGCGTGACATCGACCTGCGTAGCGCAAGCCTAGGGTTCGGTTCGGTGGAAAAAAAATCTAGGATTCGGCCGAATCCGAACCCCGTCAAAAAGCCCAGTATTCGGCCGAATCCGAATCCTGGATTCGGTGCATCCCTAGTTATTAACCAGCCAACCAAATTTGAATGATGGAAAAAATGGCAATTAAATAAAATAAGTTATCTTAGAAAAATAGGCAGCATTCTCTGCTCTCAAACCGTGGGGTGTGTCCACTGTCTGCACTGAAACCACGCCCACTCGCGGGAAAGCTGTCATCCCTCTTTACTTTCAAATAGCACTGCAACCTGAATGGATGCTCGCAATTGTGTTAGTGGCATCATTAAGCCACTGTTTTGAACTCAAAAATTGTGAAAAACTATGATCAACATTATAATGTGTTTAGAAACAATTTTTAAAGGGGACAGAGAATGAAAAAACATTTTTACCTTGTCTTTGTTGAATAATGGTAGTCTACCCGCATTCACGAACATACAAAAAGTGCTAAACATGCTAAACATCTCAGTCTCATAGAAATTCCTCTTTTAGAAATGTCGGCCAGAAAACGGCCAAATCTGAAAAACTGATGCTTATGACATCACAGGCATCTCACTGCCCCTCCACTTTAAAATAATTGGCTATATTTTTTGAGTGACAGCAAAGTCAGCCAATCAGTAATGAGATTGCAAGTTAAGCCAGTAGGGGGAGCCAAATAGGTGCAAAACCACTTGTTTAAAATCCCTCACCCTAATAGAGCTATCTGAGAGAGGTTTTTAGGAAGCTTCTAAGGCATTACAGACCTAAACAAAAAAAAATGTGTCTACATGTCACATCACAGAGCAAGGATAAATACCACGTTCAATCATTCTATGTCACCTTTAAGATTGACTTTACAGGGATTTTAACATAAAATATTGCTTCTATAGAGCTCCTTGGATGAAAACCTCAGTCAGAGTCTGAATATTAAGAGTCTCTATAATAAAGCTGCCCAAGTTAACACATTAATACGTGCAATTAAATAGATTTGGCTTTTGTAACATTTTTTTCAAAAATTAAGTCAAGACAGTTTCTGATCAGCCACTTAATCAATAAATGTGAATTATTTCATGAGGACTGACCTCCCATTGGTGGGTCGTGTCAAGCTGAGGCGGTCCGTCACAGGCAGGTACAGGCCGTCTGCCATCTTGTCACTACGACATGCCTCCATGGCGAGGTATTTAAATATATGAATCTTACCCTTCATGCAGATCTGAAAGCATCACGGTTTATCTCAGTGGCAGTTGTGAGGCAGCTAAAGTATAAAACGTGTGTGTGTGTAAAAGCGTTACCTGTGCAGGAGGACTTTGAAGTGGATTGTTTTCCAGTTGTAATGACTGGAGTTGGGTCATTTTTCGATAGCAAACAGGAATAGTGGAAACTTTATTACAGGAGAAGTCAAACTTCACCAGAGGTAGATCTGATAAATCTAAAACACACGGATCAAGACACAAATTAAGTTTTCTTTCATGGTGGGAACTTCTATTAAAAATGTATGAAATAAAATGCATTTTAGGGACAAAACAGACGCTGTGTCCAAAATAGAACCCTATATCCTTAAATAGTGCACTATTTAAGGGGACATGACGTCTGAAATTATATTGGACATTGTCGTGTGCGCTTATTTAATCCCATAATGCACCACAATAATAAGCAAACAACCGATGTACAGTAAACAGAATCGCTACTCCTTCACTGTGAGGCGCATCCCAAAATAACCTCCCTTTTTCAACACAAGATGGAACACACCGAACTTCGGGTGCTTAGTGTCCAAATTTCCTCACTTGTTTTCATTTACTCATTCAAGCAGACAAGGGCTGCAACCTTATGAGCATTCGACCTTAAAAGGTGAGCACTCGGTCTTTCAAGGTGGAAGCCTCAGAAGTTCGCGAAGAGAACTGAAATGAGACGGTCTAACCTTCGCAGGACCCATAATTAGCATCACCTGCTGAACGCGCCCGCCTGCACGTTTCTGACTTATTAAAATAAATATGACATCAGAAAAATCATTAATTTATTTTAGAAATATGACACGTTGATGTATATTAAACTATTCAACAGTATACCAAATTAATCAACCTTATAAATATACGCAACATAAAAAGAATATTATTACCACAAAACATAACTTATAATAAACTTACAGTGACAAGAAAAAATGTTTTCTGATAAATACACTTTTATTTAATAAAGGTTTTAATTGTTTATTTTAGAATATCCACCCATTATATGCAGCCGTTGCAGACGCGCAATGACTCTTGGGATATCCTCGGCTGTTAAGGATCCATTCGTTCTATCCTTAAAAGCGCGGAGAAATGAGGACGCATTTTGAGGCTTCATTCTAAGCATCCTTTGAATTGGGACAGGTCTTACTCGCCTTAAGTCGCGCTGCTGTGACGCAATCGGTCTTAAAATACGTCCTTAGAAGGTCGCAGCCTTTGAATTGGGACACAGCTTATAAAGTATAGGGGGCTATGTGCTATTTTGGAATAGACCGAGATAATTTTGTCAGATTAAGCTTATGTGTAAAGACAGACTTGTTTCCAAACTGTGGCTAAGTATATGCCCACTCACACACAAACAATTATGAATATTCAAATTTAAAGTTTGTAAAAAAATATCAACAAACTCGGAAAAGCAAAATAATGATATAAAAATGTAGCATTTCTTATTATTGAATTCAGAATGACATACTCTTATCATCTACAAAGCTCCTTTAAATAAATAAAGGATAATGACTGAGCTATGTGTTATTTAAAGTTATATTTAAAGTACAACCTACAGTAAATGATCTCATCTGAATCAAGTAGTTCTTAATGGTAATATAGATAGATTGAAAAGTTTAGCATTTTGCTACTTTTTCACTATTGAAAAAAAGATTATTCATAAACTGCCAGCATAATTTTAGCTAAAACTAATTTCTTTTTGCCAAGGTAAGCTGTTGATATTTTGCCAACTACATGCTTCACACAATGCTTGACTCGCACAATCATTTTAGCACTTAGCAAAGTTTCTTTCTGTTATTTAAAGGAACACCCACACTTTTCAGTTATGCTCTTGGCAGTCAGCATTTCCTTAAAAATAAAAAATATAACGGTGAAGGTGTCATTTGTTTTGATTGGTTTTCAGTAAGAAATCAGTGGTGGTAATGAAGTCATGACATAAATAAACCCTGAATAAACAGGTGGCAGGAGTTAAGGTCAAACAAAGGTAACATTTTCCATATGTTGTGTAGCATGAGGTGACTTGTTTGATGCGAGCTGTAATGGGTGATGTGTTGAGTAGTTATGACCCCCTAGTCACATTAGCTACAAGAGACAGAGCGACAGGCTACCATTCATTTTCAATGGGAGTGGCCGTTTGCCAGCGACAAGCGGCGAGCTCGCCGCTGCCCAAGCAAGGTGGGGCCAAAATAGACAAGGCGGCTATTTTATGCAAATGCTGAGCGCTGCGACAAAGCGACTGCCAGGAGTGAAGGGGCAGTGTGACGTAGGTCTGTGGCCGAGTCAAAAGAAAATAATTCAAGATGGCGGAATTTCTGTATATATCTGAAAAGTTTGGAATTTTATCTCATGTATTTTGTTACTTTTATCGAGAAATAAATACTTTTAAAATTCAAAAACATTGTTCTTGTAACTTAAAAATACCTCTAAACTTTTGATATCGCTTTAGGAACGCCCATCAAGCGAGTGCGTTTTGCTCGGTGTCGCTAACTTTTGTAGTTAATCTGACTGTAGGGTAAGGATGTAGTAGACAGAGAAGCAGGCTAAAATCTGCTCTATGAAATTGAGTACACACACACACATTCTGGTTTCCATGTTTTCGGGACATTCTAGACATAATGCATTTTATACTACTTACTGTATATTCTTTTTCCTTCCCCAAACCCCAACCATCACAGAAACCTTTCTGCTGCTTCACATTTTCAAGAACATCATCCTGTTTGATTTATAAGCTTGTTTTGTTAAAATGACCTCACAAGGTTACAAAAATACTGGTATTCCTATCTTTGTGAGGACAATTGGTCCCCATAACGTGATAATTACCAGGTAGGCACACACACACACACACACACACACACACACACGCACGCACGCACGCACGCACGCACGCACGCACGCACGCACGCACTATACTATATTCTCACCCTCTGGTAGGACACAGAGAAGATTTCGATGCACGTTCAGTTCTCTTAGGGCTTTTAGTCTGCCAATGTGGCGTGGAAGAGCTGTGATTTCATTACAGCTTACATCCTGATAAGAAACAATTAGAGGAAGAGTTTAGAGTTACACTTCACTTTTCTCTCAAACACCAAGCTTCTGCACTGCCTTTTATTTGATTACACTCATTTTAACTTAATGATCTGCAGTTGTAAATAACAAGTGTTAGAAGTTTATTACTGTGCATGCTTGGGCTACAATGTGATTGGTTGAAGCATCTCTAAAGGAGACTGAGAGAGATAAAGATTTTTCTAGCGTGTCATACATTTTTCTGCATAAGTCTGAAAGTTTCATGGGCCACTAACATTGCCACAGTCCATTAAGTAACAAATAACAACAAGAAAACAAAAATTCAGTGAGACAGTGACATGCAGTGTAAATACAGACTCAGTAGAGAGGGTGAGTCAATGTGTTCATTTTACTGTATACCTAAAGCACTAAGTAGGTATAACAGACATCTTATTCATACAGTATGTAGAAATCAGAGGTACACACACACACTTACCAGTTCCATGAGACTGGTGAGCTGACCAATGCTTTCTGGAAGTGCGTTGAGTTTGTTATTGCTGGCATTGAGAACTCGCAGAGGAAGACCACACACACACGCTGGCAGCACTGACAGCTGATTCCGGCTACACAACCACAAGGTTCAACAAAACATGTTACAATTTTTAAATGCTGCTAAACCTACAAAAACCCAGCCTCCAACAGAAAACATATCTGGAATACTAAATTCTGATCAGTCGATTACTTGGTTGAGATTTATTTGGTGCACACTTAAAAATACTTTAAAGGTGCACTTCATCTTGGACTTACATAAAGCACCCCACAAAAATATTTTATATTTAAACTTGTACAAATTAAAAATGGCAATTTTATATATTTTTTTAAATCTTCTTTCTTAAAAACTATGTTTTAAAGGTCCAGTGTGCAGCATCTAGCGGTGAGATTGCAAATTGCAACCAACGGCTCAGTCCACAGCTCACTCCTCAATTTCGAAACGCATATAGAAGCTACTGTAGCCGCCACAGGACAAACTTGTCATCGTCTGAGACAATGGGTGCATCCTAATTCGAAAACTGCTTCCTCCGAAGGCAGTAATCGAAGGCCAATGACGTCACCATGCCGCAACGAAGGCTGGCCCAATAAGGAGGCTCATTCAGAAGCCTTCAGATGTGGCCTCCAAATGCATCCTTTCCAGTGAAATAAAAAAATCCATCAGATGGACATAAGAGTCTGCATCCTTTGAAGACTGAGTCCCACCTTCGAAGTGTGCATCCTTCGAAGGATCCAGACTTCGAACTGGGATGCACCCAACGTAGGGACGAAACACGCTCTGTAGAATGGTTTGTCCGTTTAGGGCTACTGTAGAAACATGATGGCTAGTTCGATGTTAAAAAACCCGCAGTGTTTGTAGTTAAAAACGGCTTAAAACATAACAGTTAATTTTGTATGGTCTTAAAAAACACTGATAATATAGTTGTGTATATAATATTGCATTTCTGTCAAGAAATCCTTTTAAAAGTCCCACATTGCACCTTTAAGGATGTTTAGATATTTTTCCTGGAAGACATGACAAAAATACAATATTAACTGATGACACATGACATGACTAATGTTTTCCTCGCTCATGTGTGTGTCCCAGGAATACTACATCAGTCCTGTCTGCACCACAGAACATTAACTTACAATTATGCTTTAACAGGAAGAGAGAAACTTTTTCTGGGTTCATGAAAACCATTAGATGAACTTTGTAATGTTGTTATGTCCTTTGCAATGTTCCTGTTATGACTGAAAGAGGACAGACAAATAATGTCCAGCTGTATGTGCTAACAAAGACCATAATAAAAAGATGTCAATCTCTGCTTGTAAGTGTTCCCACCTTTTCCTTTTTTATTATCTTTCATGTTTTTCATGATCTCACTCTTTAAATCTTTTCTGTTGAATTTCTCTACTTTATTTTGACTCTTCTCAAACATTGAGAGCCTAATTAAACAAATCCCACTGCTAACTACATTTCTCAAGAAAAAGTGTTCACCCAAAAATGAAAAATCTGTCACCATTTGCTCGCCCTCATGTTGTTCTAAACTAGGGGTACAGCGGTTTAAATTACTCACGGTTCGGTGTGTGTCACAATTTTAGGATCACGGTTTCAGTATGTTTCGGTGTGTGTATGTTTAAGGGGACAAAAGGGCTACTGTCAAATTCAAAGAAGATAAAATTATTTATAACTTATTTTATAATTTATTTTTACAATTATTAATAATTTATTTATAAATTATTCAGTAACTTGTCATATTAGATGTATTGCCTTGAGCATCCAGCACTGGCGCCGTGTGAATTTTACAGTTTTGTTCACGTTTTCTTGAGCATCGCTGCTGCAGTAGACTTAAATGAAGCTGGCGGTGGCCTTTATTAGCGGCTTTTCTCCTTCGCTTGCTGCACTAAATGGTCCGCAACACACACACACACACACACACACACACACACACACACACACACACACACACACACACACAACACGTGAGGAAGAACTGTGAGGTTGGCAACAGATTTGCATACTACAAGTTGATTGGAGAGGTTCTGACACATACTTGACACATGATGGGCTACATACATGTTGTGGCGAACTTCGCATTGAGCGCACTCTAAAAAATAAGTCACAGGACGACACTGTAAACCTTTATGAGTTTCTTTATTTGGTTAAACAAACAAAATATATTTTGATAAATGATTGTAAGCATACAGTTAAAAGTACCTATTGACTTCCATAGTATTTGTTTTTTTCAACTATGGATGTGGGTACTGTGGGTTAGCATAATTTATCAAAACATCTTTTGTGTTCAACTAAATAAAAAGACTCATACAGGTTTAGAACAACATGAGGATAAATAAATCCCTTTAATATCAATACTTCTTATGGTAAGACAGGATATCTAGCCAGAGAGAGACACACTGTATGTATCTGAATGTGTGTGTATGCAAATAATATTTATTTAAATGTTAAATGTTTATTTAGTTCACTTGACTACTGTATGTTTTGATGGGACTCACGCATTTGCTGTGTGCATCTCTAAAGCATTATCAAAAACATTAAACTACACATCCAAAAACTACACCAACCAAAATCTCACTGAAAACAGAAATGCAAATAAAATATTTAAACATGTTAGTGAAGGCTTGCTAATTAAATGAACTGAAACAGGCATACAAGCTGTGTACCTACTAGGGATGGGCAATATAAACAATATGCAATATAAACGATAGAAAATTGGCATACGATAGAGATTTTAAATCTATTGCACTATCGCGATAATGCGTGTTAATGAAACAATCTACCCGTGAACTTTAGAGCCACGAGCTGCAGCCGAATAAACATGGATGAAAGCGTCAGCGAAACAGATGAACTCGTGAAAAAGACAGATGCAACATCTATTTTTTGGATTTAAGCCATAAGTTACATAAGTTAACTGCTGCTCCACGCGCGAAATTGGCATTATGGTCTAGTAATTGTGAAACATGCATATATATATATATATATATATATATATATATATATATATATATATATATATATATATATATATATATATATATATATATATATATATATATGTTTTTTAGCAGATAGATCTTGTCGGCTTTATCATTTTAAAAGTAGATCACCACACAAAAAAGTCTGGACACCCCTGACGTAGATTGTGTCAGGCAAAAGTTCCAGCTAAGAGAGGTAACAAGACTAATCTGGCCATAACGGTTTACTTTTACTTACTTTTTTAGCAGTTTGGCTTTTGTAAGGGTCTATATAACCTGTTCTGAAACGAGTCTATTGAAATTATTATATCGCAATACATATCGCTATCGCAAGAGGCTGCAATGTATAACGCAATATGGATTTTAGGCCATATCGCCCATCCCTAGTACCTACTGGTTAATTTAACTGCAGTACACTGCATATACTTTGCAATACACACTGCATACTGATCTGTAACAGTATGCAATACCCACAGCATGCACAGTATACATAATGCCTACCACACTTCTTACATGTTAACGAATGATTAAATGACACGTTTTATTTAGCGAATGTGTGTTTTATATTCACCTGATGTGTAAGCAAGTTAGGGACTGTAGGCTTATGATGGTATCTGGAATGCTCCTGATGCAGTTGTGATAAAGGTTCAGCGTTTCCAAAGAGACCAGATGACACACTTCTGATGGGATGTCAATCAATCGATTCTTTGACAGGTCTTAGAGAGAAAGACAGTTCAGTTAACACGTCGGCAGTCCATAATCATCATCATCATCATCATCATTCACAAGCAGGTTAAAAGGTATTAAACAAACAGCACAACTTCACATTGAATCAATTCTACATATATTATCGTAGTTTTACAAACTTAACACCAGGAGGCGCTTTCAGGACTGCTGATAGTGTATCAAAGGAGGGGAAAGCCAGTGTAATACATAAGAGTGTCCTGTATGTGTGAAGGAGGGGAATCCCTCCTTACTAAAACACTCTCTTCCCAAACACACACACACACACACACACACGCACGCACGCACGCGCGCGCACACACACACTCTTTCTCTCTCTCTCTCTCTCTCTCTCTCTCTCTCTCTCTCTCTCTCTCTCTCTCTCTCTCTCAGATCAAAAGCCATAATTGGTATTGCCAGAGTGCAGTAAAGGATGATGTCATTGTTTAATAGATGACATTTAATGTGTGGGTGTATGACTGTTTAAGGGTGTTTTCAGACCTGTAGATCGATTGCTTTGTTTCTGAAACCAGGGGTTAAATGGTTACAATGATTCAATTTCATGTTGGTTCGGTTTGCATTCACAAGGCAATATTATCAAACGAATATAACTGCGGTTATATTACTACATTATTTTGAGCAGAAACTAAAACTTAGGCAGGACAACATTCTTACCATGTACTTATTGTGGAGAAGAGCAATTAGACGACATTTTATAAGGAACAGGTGCGCTTTGGTTTTGAATGGCGCTGACGTGCTCACCAGAACTCATCATCATAGAGCTATCAGGTTAATAAAGCAATAAAATAGCTAATCCTTAGTCTGTTGTGTCGGATTGCTTTCAAGCTTAACGCACAAAGATGTGTAAAAAATTAACACATCCTTTCTAAGAGTGTAGATGCACATGTCAGTCAGGTCAGGTGGTCTCTCTTCGTGTCTCTGCGTTTCTTAACAGCAAAGTGTACCTAACTTTCTGCTAATAGTCGCAGTTGTTACTGGAGGACAGATTATTTATTAACTTTTTATTGGGAGTTCAAAAGAAAGGTGGACAGATGGATGATGATTTAATAATTTTAGCCCGAAGTTCAAATCTGCTGCCTGTGCAGAAAGGCCTATTAAACCAATGAAATATTAAAAATTATAATTTATTTTTCCAATGCTGTAATTTTCACAATATTGCAATCTTCAAGCAATTTACTGTCCTGTTCGCAACTTCACAAGTTTGTTTGTCCTATGTTTATAGTGTCCAACACAAATATAGGTACAGCCAATAGAGACATCAGACAAAACACAGACTAGAAAAACGGCTACATGATGAGTTGCAGGATACTAGTCGAAGAGAAACTCTTTTGATGTATGATTAGCTTTTAACATGAACTTTAAAACACACACAGTCAAAACCTCCCAACAGACTCCTGATGATTTTGTTACTCTACGGCATTCAGATGTCTCTATGTGTCAACTATTGCTCTCTTTCTCTCTCTCTCTCTCATAGTAACAGTATAGTGGTTGATGGGGAAACAGTTTGTTTCATTGTCAGTAAACAATGAGCAACAATATGGCACAGATGGCAGGGATTATCAAACTCTTCCTGACAAAAGTGCACATAAACACACGTTTACTTAGCTACCTACATGGTGACATTCTATACCAGCGCTGACACTTCAGTTTTTTAAACAGCCACAATGTGTAGATTAGTATATACACACACACATATAGAACAAACCCTTATTTATTTATGAATTGTTTATCCAGATGAGGACATCTCTGGATGATCCTGAAGTATAGGGACATAAACAAGACATAACAAGTCAAGATTACTTATGTATTAAACTACCTGTAAATAAACATGTATCTTAAAGTATAGCTTCTATCTGGTTGTCTTAACCAGCTAAGTGTGAGGACATTTTGCTGGCCCCTTGATTTCCATTTGGTGGTGCTTCGATAAATACAGGGTTCCCAAACCTTAGTTAACTTCAAATTCAAGGACTTTCCAGGTCCAATACAATAATTTCAAGTGAGAGCAAGGTTACATTGTGTAACCTTAAAGCTATGTTGTTACAGTTCCCTTTCGAGGGAACTCGCGCTATGTCACTGTGGTGACACTTTGGGGACGCCTCCTTTGGTAAGTGTGTCTATGTGTATATCAAATTCAACCAATGGTGAGGCTTAACGACAAAGATCGAGTATCGCTATCTGAAATATTGCCAAAGACGCCGTTACAGGGACCCAGGAAGTATGGCCAAAGAGACACAGCGCCTCTTTCCCTTCTGAGGGAACAACAGTTACATACGTAACCGGAGACGTTTTCATGTGTCAAACACAACTATAAGCATTTTGGTATGAATCTACATTGGCATACAGAAGATATAAGCATTTAAAGCGAACAGTTTAGCAAGTGTGCTTATAAAATCTAGATTTTTATGATATTATCCTACACACTACACAGGGGATAAATAATATGGATTTTTTTCCAGAAAACTTCTTGCATAAAATAGATTCAAGCACTTTCAATGACCTGTGTATATTTTCAAAAACTTCCCAGGGCCTTGAATATATTTTTACCCCAGAACTTCAAGGACCTGTGGGAACCCTGTAAATAGCTCCCCAACAGTAAAATATCATTAGTCCATTGCTTCAATTTATATTTATATAGTAAAAATATCTGAGAGTTCACATATGATATGATATGGTTAACATTTTGATATGCAGTTCCTAGTTTTCTGAGTGGCTACTGGGTGAATACTTAATGGCCCACAGGGTCAAAAATGCCCACCCCCAACCCTTATTGTCCCTGGATATGTCTCACGTCCTCAATCCCACGTTCTTGGATTTTTATGGTAGATCCCTACAGTGTGGGTATTAACAATAGAAACATCTATGGGGGACTTCTGATAACTACAAATAAGGAAAATCCTGACACAAACACAGTGAAGAGTTTGTATAATCTAATTATATCTTGTGTCTTATCGCTTTCTTATTACTACTCCACTTTCAACAATTCTGTTTTCTCTGCTCTCAGAGTTTCTTTGAAGTGGGAAAAGGATGCAGAACCAGTCTGTCATTATGGTGCTCTGGGTGTGGTCTCATCCTGCAGGTTACATCTGCAATGTAAGCAGTGAAATAATCAGCAGCGTGTGTGTGTGTGAGCATTTATTTACAGTATATAATCAAACAGATGGTCCTAATTTCAACATATAACACGTGTGCACATCAGCGCAAATGCACCTCTAAGTGTAATGTAATAGTTGTGTTTGTGTACATGCATTTCTGACATTCAGCATTCCACCGTGTGCCCACTATCATTGTATTGTCGAGTGTGTGAGGTCTTTGAGTTGTGTTGAATAAGCAAACTGTTTGTCGCTGACCGACCCCGATTCATTTTCACATCCACAGCTGAGAGGTCTGCTTTATTCTACCAGAGGACTTCTAACTTCAGTTTTTCTAGCGATCAAATCTATAGCGATCAAATTGTGGAGTTCACATTGACATCTCTGGATGTTCGTTATTACAAATAACAGACTTTCATTCTTTATATTTTTTATTCAGGTCATTTTAAAACTTCTAGGGATGTTATAATATGTTTATCATAGGGGTGCTCCGATCAGGATTTTTGCAGCCAATACCAATTACAGATTTGTTATCGGTCAATACCGATACCGATTTTTTTTTGCAAGCTCTTTGATGACCGTAACTGTTAAAATTTTATATAGTAATACCACAGATTTATTTGCATGCAAATAATAAACTTTTGGCATGAGGATGCAATTGTCCGTGATAGATATGTGTTGTATATGCTGTTTGATGGGGATGTGAAGACGCAAGAAGTGTCGTGCTGTTGACCGGAGCACATCTTCATAGAAAATACACAGATCTCTGTAAAGGCAGAGAGAGAAATCCAAATTTGCACGTCGCACATGAGCAATGGGTTATAAAAATGCTCGCACTGCGTAAAAAAATTGGCTCTAATTGCAGCAGCAGTCACGATCCCTATGATGACATGAGATCGGCAAATTTAGAGAGTACCGATCGAGTCATTTAATGCCATTATCGTCTGATACCGATTGGGGGCCGATCCCTAATTTATCACCAAATGTATAGCTTGTGCAGAATACATATTTAACAAAATATCCAACCGAAATGTACTGATGCAAACAAGTATATCACCTAAATCAGTACACACACACACACACACACACACACACACACACTTTGACCCTATTCTTGGTGTCTGGATGAAGCTCTTATGTGGGTGTCTATATAGGGCACTAAATCTGGGTAACATCACAGTGTCAAGGACACAAACAGCTGGCGCCTGTATACTTCTTCACTTCAAAGTAAATCACAGAGAAGGTTTTCATTTACCAGGCAAACACAACACAGATCTACGATGAATATGTTTATAGATGTATGCAAAGACCAAGAGCAAGCAAGGATGACTCACATTTAAGATACATCAAGTTACAGATCTATTAAGCACTCTATTGTTAATGAAGACTATTATAAAGCACTACATTAGGAGTTTTGGAAGCAGAAAATAACCAGATGCCCATTTTTTAATATCTTTTAAATGTATATAAGTGCATAATACACACAGGTTTGCCTGTAAGACAGAGGCAGGATGTTGTCTCCTCCCCAACTCATTGTATGATAACACGTGCAAAGAAGGCCATTTCCTCCTGGAGAAACATGGGAAACACACATGCATGTACACACCCCTTCCCAAACGCATGAAAACCTGTCCTGACACAGCCCACTTGAAAATATCCTAATAACCTGGCTTTAAGAAGCAACATCGACAATACCTGAATTAAGTTTGTCACATTTACTTAAGCAGGCAGACAGGCATAAAAGCACTGCATTGTCAAGAAAACCACAAACCACCATGCAAAATGAGACTTGACCTTGCAGATATGAGTATGCCTAAAACAAGTAAACTTTACCTGCACTATAAGATGCTGGGCAAGAAATATTGTAAAGCTATAAATTTGTGAAAAAACTGAATGTTATTATGAAGATGTTTAAGTTCTAAAGTAAATGAAAAATTAAAGAGAAAACAAGTGGGATGAAGAACTGAAAATGTGGCCAGAAAGTGTTTCGCTATTCCTGGTATGCAACATTTCTGAAAATGTCCCTTTAAATATAGTAAATCCTCTTAAACCGCCGGAGTACATCATCATGCCAAGAATCAGAACTTTAGTTTCAGTTTTGGTGACAAAAGAGACTGTTCAGTGCTCACCATTCATAAGAAGTCTATAAGAATGCAAAATGTACCATATAGTCCAGCTAACACCTACTTACTTTTCTTATCAATCTAAAATTGTAACAAAAATGACAATATCTCAATATCTCTCCAGTTTCTTTGGTGACCAACTTGTTTAATGCAGTGGTTTTCCACATGCAGCCCCCCTTGTGTACGGTGCACTTCTTTGCGCCCCCCCCCCAAAGAAAATTTATGACAAAAAAACTGTTCTAATATTTAACATTTTAAATAAAACACCGGTGGAACCCGCTTAATCTCCGCTTAATCTCCTTATCCGTTTAAATGTATATATAAATATATATATCTCCCAAGGGTTTTTCCCTCCTAGGACTTTTTTACTTCCCCGGCTAAAAAGTCTGGGGTTTTTTCTCCTAGGGGGTTTTTCAACCCGGGGAGGCAGCCTTCTTAGGCTTAACTTAGCACCCTCTCCTATACGTTACATTAGTAATACGCTCGCTTATAATGTTGATTTATAGCCGCAGCAAATTTACCTGCTTTGCTATCGTGTATTATGTTGTGCTATCTGTGGATATTCTGTGCTTTTCTTTGCTTCTACTAATGTAAAGCTGCTTTGAAACAATTACTTATTGTGAAAAGTGCTATAAATAACATTGAATTGAAAATATTAAGTTATACAAAGTAGTGCTGTTGGTAAGTAGCCTTATTTTTTTTAGGTTTAATTACATTGAATTCACGATAAATTAATGTTTTATAAAATGTCATAAAACTGGGGCCCCCTGGCACAATCTCGCGGCCCCCAGTTTGAGAATCACTGGTTTAAGGATCATCACACAGCACCAAAGACTGGGCAAATACTTCCAAATTGTCAACCTAATCATGAAAAGCAAAGTTTTTCCCTGCAAGGCTTTCCCTTTCCCTGTTTTAACCCTGCTGATTTCTCAGATATAAGTATTTGGTGGTTTAAGTACCTATGCAAACTCTCTAAAGTTTTTAAATTATTTTATGTTCTATAGTTAAGTGCAAATTTCAGAATAGTCACATCCATAACAGAGAAATGTCACATGATCCATAACGTTGTATTTTCCTCATAAATGTGTATAAAAAAAATATTTATTGTTCTTTAAAGAGCCATCCCTTCTACATTTGTTGGGTATTATTGCTTCTGGTTTGTGTATTTTAATTCACAGAATTCCTACAATGTTGTCTATATTGGTAAGGGTGAGAAAAGTGGCGTCTGCGCCTAATGTCCAAATTGTATGCCCGGTGCGTAACTCCAAGATAAAGTGTTATATTGGAAAAAAGAGACCGCACTCAGAGACTGAATCAAGTACAAAAACTGTATTAAAGTACCGAATAATGTTAACAGGCCATAACATCTATATTGGTAATACATGCATTCTCTGAAAAATAATACAGTATGACAGGTTTTGGCTGCAAATGTCATATACATAACTCTGGAATTTTCCTACTGCAATCAATCCTACATTGTTAAAAATCATATCAACATAAGTTTTTGTTTTAACTTTAAATTAAAAAATTCAGTTAAAGTAAAACAAAATTTATGTGGATATGGGATAAATTGATTTGCATAACCAATTAATTGATTATACTTCACCTTGAACTCTTGCTTATTAAAAAAAATGGTTATGAAGTGTGCGTACGCACAGATTTGATGTGTGCACACGCAAAAATCCACAGCAAAGTCCATATTTATAAAAAAACATGCTTAGCGCCACGTGAGGGTCTGTGCAGACGTACGCACTTTGCTTGTCCGATTACTACAGGTTTTTGCAAAACAAAGCCATTCTTGTTGCTCGAAAAGGATTTAAACATTTAGGTGCACAATTTGAAGCTCATTTGCGATTTACAGATTTCACGTCTAAAAGTGAGGCATACACGTTTTTCTATGGGTACATTCGGTTTATAAATAACACTTTTGAGAAATAATCATAAGACCAAATTTAGGACATTCTAAGCAGCATTTCTATAAATGAGGCCCCTGGTCCTTGAGTACCCCATCCCAAAAAGTTTTAGATCTCCTTATTTAAAACACCTGATTTAACTCTTCAGCTTGTAAGGAGGACATGTTAACCATTCTGGAAGGAGGCTGATGAGTTGAATCAGGTGTTTTAAATAAGGAGACATCTAAAACTTTTCTGGGAGGACCAAGATTGGGAAGGACTGGTGTAAGGTGTTAAGAGAACTACAATGTTGTTTAGCCAAAACCCCTCAGGACACAAATAACTAAATTAATAACACATCCTTCTTTAGAAATTTCCAAAATTAAAGATTCCGTCTGATCTGAATGATTTTACTTCCCTTCACAGTTCTAGGGAAGTTCTGGGTGTGAATGAGAGCATAAAAACTGAAAATACCTATGGAGTAATAAACTAATTTTAATACATGTAAGAGTTTTAAAATAATGCAATTAAAGGACAATGTAAACAGCCTTACACACCCTTCTGGAAAGTAACAATACACTTTTTGCATGCTTACTATGCTCTCCAATATCTTGTTTTGGTCTATTAGCAAAGATTTATCCAAAATCAAATGGTGTTGCCCAGAGATAAGCAGCACTCTCCTACACATCCAAAATTTGGCATGTTTGAATGCCTGTGTGTGACTGCATTTCATAATTCTCTTAACTAAGCGTTAAACAACCCTGCAAGGCACCATCCAACCAGGCATTGTGCATGCACCACAGAAAAAAATACGTTATTTGGTTTCAAATGAATGACCACCTCTTATCTATATTATAATCCCATTAACAGTTGTCACACTGAAATTAAACCCTGACCATCTACAACAAACACATGACTCAGTGTTTGTCGGAAGAGAGATTAGTGTGTGCATGCCCACATTTATGAAAACGCTGTCATATGGAAAAGGTTTTGTTTTGTTTGTGGAGTAATTTGTGTGGGATCTTTTCCACTCTATCTTCCAGATTTAAACCTAAATACGTAGCCTGATCAAAAAACGTTGCATGTTTGAGCTGATGTGCATGGTTATTAGATGTACTTGTGTGGGTTGAATGCAGATAGAAGTAGGAAGTAGGAGGTGTGTGAATGAGAGACAGAGAGAGAGAGAAAGAAAGAAAGAAAGAAAGTGTGTGTGTTTTCACTTTGGAAGCAAGTTCAAAAGAGCATCTCTCATTTCTCACAAGAGGGTTGAGGTACAGGTCACAGGCTGTGAGTGCACGTGGGTGTACATACAGGGCTGTGAATGTTTTGTTGCATGTCATCCATTACGTAACGGAGAACATAAAAATGCATTCAACTTCCCTCTCTCTAGATTCTCGATCTGGATCACACACGTCGCTTTGCATGCTTCACAGCACAGTATTGTTATGAGCTAAAAGCAACAGGAACAGACTAAACGGCATGACATCATGGGACTGTGCTGCACACCACACGCTGTAATCAAGCACAGAACTGATCCATTTACTTGTGTTACCTAACAAGAGTAAAATGCTGAGATCCCTATGGCTAACAGGTTATATGCTTACATATAAGCTTGACAATTGACAAAACAAATGTCAGTCTCCTGCCAATCATATGTTTAGAATCATTACCAACTGTAACTAAAAAATTGGTGGGGAAATTTTATTCAGACAAATGTGGAATATTTATAGAAACCACATTGAAATGATGACTATTTTCGGAAAACTGTATTTTCACTACAGTTTTGCTACAAAACACATTTCTGCTTTCTCCTGTTCAGTGTTGGTGAATGGTATGGGTCGGTTTCCCAGACAGGTTTTAGATTAATCCTGGCCATTTAAGTAGTTTTTACAAACATACTTTAAAGAAAACATTTTTGTTGTGCATCTTGAGACAAAAAAATTGTGATATATTGTAAGATATCTGAGTGTTTTCAGTTAAGACAGCTCAAACATATATTTTAGTTTGAGACTATGCTTAAACCCTGGGAACGCACCCCTATATGGTCAAGAAGACTAGCAGGTCTTGGTGCAACCTCTATTAAGAAAATGAATGACATTAGGAGCTTAAGACTATAATACAATTACACGAGAGGTTTTATTCGCAGTGGAAAATACCTAAAACCACAAAACCTGTAAAATGCTGTGAGACACTCTTCCCACGAGACGATAGAGAAAGAGCAAGAGAGAGAAAATGCCTGTTTGTATAAAGGCCAACATGTCTCAACTTGAGTCAAAAGGAAAGTAGAAGGAAAACAGGAACAACTTCTGAGGAATCCTGATCAACTGTGGATTAAACAGCAGCTGAAATTCAGTTCAGCATAGAGCATTTGACCCAGATCTACTGTTGCACTGTACTGTAACAAGTCATGTAACTTCTTGTGACCCTTTGTAACAGTACAAACATGTTAAGAGAGCACAAATACCTGGAAACAGTGACAGACCCTTAACTAAGAAAAGTCCCGATCACATATCATTAACGAGAAAAGCAGGCACAGACAGACCTGGCTATTACAAGAAGACTGACTGTACACAAAACGGCAATTTTAAACATGCCCAAATTATAAACAAATTAGGGAAACATTCCCCCATTTCACAAAGACTATTTAAATTCAACAAAAACACAAACTACCACACACACAAGGAAAAAACCTCAACACGTTCAAACTTGCTGCGAGGTCTTGCAAGGATAAAAGGCCATCAGTTTTACAAAATTACAGGATTCTGTATTTTATTGCCTTTTCTATTTGCATTCTCATCATAGACAGATGGCACAGAAAAGGTACTTTTAGCCATGCTAACAAAGCTATTTGATGCTTGAGAGGAAAGGTGGACTTTGGTGAAATCATCACTTGTCTTGTTGGACCACTGACTCACTTTTTACGCTCCAAATAAATATCATACTGGAAATGGACCGAACACCATTTGCATTAAAAGACTCCAGAAAGAGCTTTTAAGAATGCTAGGAATTTGCCATTTCCACGGTCTGCCCTTTCCTGTTTCCTATTTTAGCTGTTCTCTCCTGCTCCCAGCTGAAGGGAGTATGGAGAAATTCAAGAGGACCGGAAGCAAATCTCCCGCTCTTGAACATTCCTGTCAGCTCAGCTTTTCCCGCAGCCGCTCGTTATGACGACATGTTACCGACAGAAATCGACGTCATCATAACACGTTTCTTTATTATTTTATATTCGTTTTAATAGGCCACGCTGACATACTTTACCAGTTTTTCCTAAATGACAACGTCAAATAGGCTTTAGTTAATTATTTACACTGTGCAATAAAGAGTAACCATAAGCACTAAAGTCTGAGGATCACGGGACTTCACAGGTGTACGATTTCAAATACTGCATCCGTTAACGTTAACTGTTTCACTTTAGATACATTTTTTATATTCTGCTCACTCTCAAACGAGGAACTGAAACATTTTATACTCATATCTGTAATTGGATTTCCAGGGAACTCAGTATGTGGAAAATTTGTTTCATTGGGGTTAAATAGTGAATAAAATACCCTGCGTCTGAACCATAACAGTCCACGTTCGAAGCTGAAGCGGTGCAGGGCGTTTGTAGCGCATGAATGCAAATTTAGTGGCATCCCGAACCGTCCTGTATACAACATCAGTTCTATAAAATAGTCTTATGTATACTAACGCAGACGTCAATGTATCTACCCTACAGTACACACTGTCAAAATGCCACACTCCACGGGTGTCCCTGTTTACAACAATTCTGCGCGCATCCAAACTGAAAGCGCACACAAATAGAGCACCATTTCTCTTTAACGTTACCTGCTTCAACGGTATCCGTCAAGTCATAGTTAGATGCTGTCCGAGGAAATTCCTTCAGTTTTCTTGTGCTAAGGTTTAGAAATCCCGAGTTGGCCGCATCCTCCAGAGCTCTCTCTAAGCCCCGGTTCAGGGGCAGGTTCGTGTTCGAGCCCAGTCCGCTCAGGTTCGGCTGTAATGCTGCTGAAGGCAGCTGGGAGTGGGGACGGGGCTCCGGTCCCAGCGTCGCCATATTCGCCCCGACGGGAAAATGTACAAATGGAAAGGGTTTGTTATTGTTATATCCCAGAGAAATGTGCTGGTCGCAGCAGCAGCGTGTGAATTTCTTCTTAGTGCGCTATCTCACTGTCCATAACCGCGTCTGCGCAGTTTGTTTATGGAGCCGAGCTTGTGCCAATAACAGCGGAACTGGCTTTTACAACAGCGACATCTGCTGTACGTTATCAAAACAGAGATGTAGGAGCGTTTTCCAGTCCTCCTCATCTATAATAAACGTCTGAGCCTTAATTCGAGAGGAGCCTGATTAGCTACAAAAAGTCGTAGAAAATTAGCTGCTAAAAGTGAATTAAAATATTTACGTAATTAATTAAAATAGCAATCCAATAGGGGCGGTTTTCCGGACAGGGTTTATCCTAGTCCCAGACTAAAATGCATATTTGAACTGCTTTAATTTGAAAGCATATTTCACTGACATATCTTAACATATATTATTAGTGCCATTTTTTTGTCACAAGATGCACTCATCAATGTTTTTGTAAAGTATGTTTGTAAAAATACTTAAATGTGCTATATAACTAAGGCCTGGATTAATTACGTTTTAAAGATAGACATTTTGCACAAAGTTGTGAAGCTTAATTGAATCGAAGTATTTTGCACAACGAAAATAAAAATGGTTCTTTAAGTAAAGTAACGGCTGGCTGTAATAACTAACATTACTAGGCCTGTAACATGCATAATTTAACGTTATATTGTAAATGCATTTGATAATAGATATTCATCAACTATATTATTTATAAATATTTAGATTTCGAATAAAAGCTATTGATTTCGTTATTAAATTATAGAGAATTACCCTATTGGACACAAAAAATACGTCAATCAAACAAGTGTCACACTGTTGCTTCTCTAAAGTAAGGCAGCTCTGAGCTAATTTACGGACTGAGGAAGTGAAATCGCTAGAGACGCATCAGATATCATTAACGAAAGCAAGATTTGTCCTGTCGTTTCTAAAAATTCCTATGCGATATGGTGAGTATTTTCTTAGATTTTCTACCGTTTTTGGATATACCACATATTTTTCTAGTGCTTATTTATTTCCAGCTGTACAGAAGTATTGATAAACACAGACCATGTACTAATGTCTCTGTAATGATACGTTTTAAGCTAGTTACTGGGTTGAAATTGCATGATTTTTATGAATGATAACGATATGATTTGAAAATTAGAGTATCATTTCATCTGTAACAGCAAAATGGAAAGTAAACGGTTTCAGCTTTTGGGTAATCCAGATAACTAGGATTACCTATACATTTATCCAATCAAGTTTTCCATTTTATTCCTGTGAGCATTATTTGACTGTTATTTCCTCTCTTTCTCCAGGCAAATAAAGCTAATTGCAGCAGCATCACCAAAGCGGTACACTTTGTTAACTGGTTAGTTAACTCTGAATTAAATGAAAATCACTCCGACTGCACTGATGATGACATGAATGAAAGTGGACTGAGCAAGTGTGAATTTAATGCACCACTCAGTGAATGTGATTCCTGCTTGCCCGATCCGGAGAAACAATACCACCTACCCCGGAGCAGTCCTGTCATATCCCGCAAGAGGTGCAACACAAAGTTAAAGGCAGAGAAACAGTCCTCTCCATCTAATCTGTGTTTGACACCTCCAGCCTGTGATAGATCTGAACTGTCCACCTCTCCATTAAATACAGTAATATTAAACAACTCAAATTCAAATGAATTGGATGAAGTCGCTCAGTCAGAGAAACCAGAAGAACGCTCATCTGTGTTCAGCAAAGGTTTGGTATCTTTATCAGATGAAAGCAAAGATTCGTACATTGACGATTCCTTAAAGGACTTTATAGGACAGTCAAAACTTCTTACAAATATCTTTGGTACAGGTAAAATTGCACATGTCTCTCAAGGGACTCAGCTTCTCAGTCACTCCTCTGGTGACCCCAAATTTGAGGCCGCTTCTAGAAGGTTAAGGATTCAACTAAATAAGGGTCTCCAATCAGGACCAAAAAGAAGAGCCTGCTCTGACATCCCCCTGGCATCTGATCTAAGAATCTCAGGACAGGCTAGGAAACATGGATCATATATTGATGTACACTCCACTACAGACCTCTACAGAAACAATTTGGATCAGGTGAATGACTGCATTTGTATTTCTTACAAAGATTCGGCAGATCATGGATGATGGTTATGCATTTGCGTGACAACATATGTCTGTGTTTGAGTGTAGGAAAATGCTCATTTTGTGGTTGTGGATATGGTTCTCGAAGTGCTGGAGGCTGTAAAATGGGCTGTGTGTCTGCAACAGCTCAAAAACACAAATCCTTGCCAAGACAGATATGAAACACCCAACACTACACAGATGGACTCGTTCTCCTCCGTTGACATTGGATTTGAGGGTAAAACCAGATTATGTGCAACACTGGAAGAAAACACAAATCCCTGTTTCAACCACATGTGATGTGGTCATGAAAAAATCTGATAAATGCTGACTTAGCCTGTTTAAAACTAATAGCTCATCATAAATAAGTTGTTACTACTGCAGATAGTAATTTGTTTAGTCAAACCTAAATTATTTGCACAGTGCACACTACAAAAAAAAGATACATTTTAAGACCAAAAGACTCTTGCCCCACTATGCAGAATTGCATTTTTAGGCCATGAATTTTGAATACATTTGATTTTATGTTCCTCATACCGTACAGGAAGTGTTCTCTCATATTTTCTTCTCTTATTTCTTATCTCTGCCAGACGATAGCGCCCCCAAGTTATTTTTAAACAGACATCGCTTGGCTTCATTTCAGGGGTATGCACAACTCAAATTCTGTTTGCACAAAGTCATTGTGTTTAAAATATTGCATTATTAAAATATATTTGGATTTGTTTGCGCTTTATAGATCTCAGAGCTCCAGCGTGCCACACTCTGCAGAAGATTTAGCCCATCACTTGGTATCAGAGTTCAGGAAGCAGTGGTTCCCCTCTGAGCAACTGCAAAACCCTGACAACCTCAACATAGCTCTACAGGAAGTGAGCGCGGTTAAACATCAACACACATTCATGCAGTTAGCACACACAGGTGCAGCCACACAAGTACCCACTGCGTGTCCTCTCTGTTTTTTGCTTTACACAAGTATGGTGTGTACAGTATTGCAGAGCAGGATATTTGAAATAGTCGTCACTATATGATAATCATAATCCGTTACAAGTCTATTTTAAATAGTGAGTAAGAGAGATTACATAGGCAACACATTTGGTTAAGATGATCATATATTTTTGTCAGCTACTGTATTTTATCCGTTTTATTTGTGTCCTCTGCAGTACTCTTACTCCACAACAGTAGGGGACAGGATCAGTCTAACCGAAGAAATCCGGCAGAAAAGTAGAATGAGAGGAACATTTACCTGGGCTCCACCCAGATTTCAAATCATCTTCTGTGTCCAACCAACACACAGGTGAGAAAGACAACAGATGTGTCCCAAATGACATATGCACACTATACACTTAAAGTCCCACTGTGGAGAAAATCAGGTTTTTATTGTTGTCTATGTGGTGAGTTTAATAAGATAAGTCATGTACAAATTCATAATTTACATCGGAAAGGGAGTCGGGCCGACTACCAAAAAACACTTGTAGCCAATCATCAGTAAGGTGTGTGTGTACTAAACGACACCGTTGCTTGGGTTGCGTTGCGTATGTTTGGGGCGGGTCTATCAAAAGAAGGTCCAGATTCTATTGGGGTAAGGCCGTGTTTGTTTAGGTGATTTCAAATGTTAACATTGGCTTTCAGAGATGGACACTGACTTTAACACTATTGCCAAGTATTTTCACCATGAAATTAGTCTCATTCCCGCGGTTGAAAATTCCCTTGGTTTTCAATGTCACAAACATGAAACCAATCATATTCACATAGTTGAACACGTAGATCAGTATTCGAGTTATAGATATTATGTGTGGATGCCGCATAGATTTGGCACTGACACAATTGGGGCACTGCTGCTTTAGTCTACTTCTGTTATGCTTCCACGTGCTGCTCACATATACAGGATAAGTGCTGTTGTTAACATCAGCACTTAAAGATTAGTGCTGCAAATGCACAGGTCGTGTATGCATTGTGCGAAACCAAACTCAGGAGTTATGTGTCTGAAACTGCCGAATGTAGCATCTATTTACATATTTATATCTATGTTCTGAGGTGGAGCGAAAGAGTGGAGGCGGAGACTAATTTGCATATTCATACACATATTCATGCTGGGTTGTTTTTAACAAAATTGTTCATCAACCATGTTGAAACAACCCAGCAGTTGGGTTAAAACAACCCATCACTTGGGTCATTTTAACCGAGAAATGTGTTCTGTCCAATAGTTACCCAGTCCTAGGTTAAAAACAACCCAGCATTTATATGGTCCAAGCTGTGCGATAAAGGCGTATTCATAGATTCGTGTATAATAAATGAGTCAAGGGTGTACAGTTACATTCAAGCTGTTTTAAAGCATGAAGAAATTAATGTGACAGGTAAAACTTTTAAATATGCTATTATGATGCTCAAAGATGTGTTTTTTAACCATAGACTGTATGTAGTGTCCGTGACATCACCCATAGGTTTCTGAATATAGTTTTTGAAGCTTAAAGTAGGCAGGCCTGTCGTCGCCATCTTGGCCGCGCGTCGCATGCGCGTCTCTCGCATATCACTCGCGTTTATTTGAAAATGGGTAAAAAGGTTGGACGTAAGTGAAGCTGAGGTGACTGGTTGTTGAGACCAGGCCCGGTCAAGCTTGACTCTAGTGACAGCAGTGGCTGTCAACCGTCACTCAAGTGGCCACGCCCCTTAATTATGCAGAACTTTAAGGCTTAATATAATTTAAACGGAAGAGTTACAAAAAAACTCACCCCCCTTACAGTTGTCATTAGGGGTGAAATTAGATATACAGACAAAAAAAATCTTGTACCAGGCTGTAAACATATTTTTGTCTACTGTTAAGTTGTGCATTTTAACTTGGAGGTCTATGGGAATTTCCCTCCTTTTTGGAGCCAGTCGATGAATTGCAGTTTTAAATCACTTCTGTATTATACGTGAAACAGAGTTTAATTTATTGGGGCATTTATCTGGTGGAATGGATTTGGCTGACCAAATGAACAAGCATGCGGTAAAAAAGAGAAAAAGTGAGTGGGTCCAATATCATGGTCTTAAAAAATGTGTGGGTCTTGTCCCACCCCCATATAATGGTTCCGATGCCCATAACACTTAACCTTTTTTTTACTAACCTTAAGTATAATAGGTTGGACTTATATGCTGAGATAATAACGTTTTTGTTAAGTCCACTTAATAATGTTTTCATATGTATTCTACACTACATTGCATGAAGAAACAAAATTAATTGTGAGCAATCAAGCAATCAATCTTTCCTCAGAAAAAGCCACAAGTTCTGGCTATTTGCAGCTGATGTAAGCATGGCAATTACAGTAATGATTATGTTACGTTTTTTCAGACGCAATGATGTCATTGTTTCCCAACATTTCCTGTGTGCAGGCTGTGGCACTAAAGTAGAGCCTAGTGAGTAATAATGCATCATGTCCTTTACAGATGAACGTCTCTACTTTCCCCCTCATTCATTTAACCCTGCCTGCTTCTCTCTCCCAAGGGTATACAAAAAAACTGCGATATTGTGACTACCTGGGCAGATACTTCTGTGATGGTTGCCACAGTGGTGAGGAATCCGTGATTCCGGGTCGGGTTCTGTGGAACTGGGATTTTGCACGGTATCCAGTCTGCCATTTCTCCAGACAGTTACTTGACTCTATATGGCAGCAACCCATTTTCAAACTCCCAAGTGTGGGAAAGAACCTTTACAGCCAGGCCAAAGAGTTACAGCGATTCAGAGTAAGTGTTTCATTCTGCTATGGCACAATATGATTATATCACTATTAATTTCTACAGGATGTGATTGATAACAATCGCTAGACAATAAACAGCTTTTGTTCAATGTACTGTAAGGGTTGTGCTAATTTTAGGAGGTCATTTCCTTTCACAATGTCCATGAACTTCCTTATAGTTAAATGACTGTTATAAAATGGATAGTTTCATAATCTGGTCCCTCCATCATTTGTAAAATCCCTGTAATTCACAAGACTCCTGTGGCAAATTGTGTTTTGAAATCAAAGAGTATTTATTAAAAAAGATATATGTTAGCAATGTTTCACAGATCGAGGAGTGAGAACCATAGAGGCGTAAGTGTCTCTCTCTATATATATATTTAGACACTCCATTTCAACCAAAATGTCACCAACGCCCTTTTGGTTCTCACCCCTCGAAACTGTAAAAATAGTAAATAAAATGGTAATGAAACAATATGCTATATAATTGTCTGTAAAACTGTTTGATTATGTAAAATAAAAAATATAATACATCATACACAATTTGAAAAACAAATATGGTACAAATATGTACCCCACCATCACATCATACACAATTTGAAAAAAAAAATGGTATAAGTATGTACAATTTGAAAAAAAGGGTACAAATATGTACCCCACCTGCCACTGTAAGCCTTTAAAAAGATCCTAAAATCATATCACATATATCATATATCACATCATAGTATGTTTGTTAACTGCAACATTTTGTACATGATGCTTTCTGCTCTGTGCTTGAATTCATTGTCTGTATGTACTACAGATGGACAGTTTTGTTGAAATGATATTAATTATGTGGTTATGCTTGCTTTAGGATCTTCAGGAGCAACTAATATCCACCAAAAAGCTTCTTAGCACGTGCAGACTATCAGCTGGGTGATTCTCTCTTCTTTCATAGCCCCATTTATGTAAAGTGTTATCATTTAATGACAATTTCACGGGCTTAAAACAATCATGAATGAACTATTCAATGTAGTGTTTAGTTTTTTTAGACATCTGTTTTTCTGCGACAGAGTGCTTGCTGAGTTTGAACAGTTGCCTGCTCACCTGACGCAGGAACTCCACCTTTTCTCTATGGATGACTTCATTAAGTTGAAGAGGGGTCAGCTCTGTACCACAGCCAAAGCCATTTTTCAGTCTGCAACTGCACACATAGAAACTTGTGAGGTCTGTCTACCTGAGTCATTATTAAAAATGACACTTTATTTGTAATTAAAACAGTAGGTATCTACAGGGTTGTATGATTATATGTTTCCTCTTAAAGCAACACTATGTAGTTTCCATGTAAAAATGACTTACAGCTCCCCCATGAGGTTGAAAAGCGCAACAGTGCCTGGTATCAGACACTCTTTTGCAGGCAGGTGGAGGGGCGGGGCTCTGTTTCCTACCCTCCACCGTCACTTTCAGAGTGTGCTTGTAGCAGCTAGGAGGCTGCTCGGATTGCAGCAACAGTACAATTTGTCCAGTTTAAAGTTATTCTATCACTGAAATAATTTTAGAGACATTATTTAAAGGTAAAAAAACTACATAGTGTTGCTTTAAAGGGATAGTTCACCCCAAAATGACAATTTTGTCATCATTTTCTCACCCTCATGTTGTTACAAGCCATTTCTTTGTTCTTATAAACACGAAGGAAGATATTTTGAGGAATGTTTGTAACCAAACTGATCAGAAGTCCCACTGACTTACATAGTAGGTTAAAAGAATACTATTAAAGTGAATGGGGCTTTTAATCGGTTGCAAACATTCCTTCAAATATCTTCCTTCGTGTTGATCAGAACAAAGAAACTTACACAAAAGAGTAAGTAAATGATAACAGAATTTTATTTTTTGGGTGAACTATCCCTTTAAGATGACGGGTAGGGATTGACAGGCCACACTGAACTGCTGTTTTGTGTTATATAATGTCTTTGGCTCCTATTTGTGTATAAAGTATATTATATAATATAATAATATATATAAAAAAAAACGTTTCAGTGAGAAAACAAAAATAATTTTATTAAGAGATACATGCAGGGTGCATATGTAGGCAGAAACTGCTGTACACCTTCTGATCCCCCTAAATTATTCCAGTAACTGTCCATTTTTATATGCACAGGGGATAACAGCCTTTTTCTCTTATGTTCTTCAGCTGTGTCAGGCAAAAGGTTTTATCTGCGAGTTTTGTCACAGGAAGGAAGTGCTTTTCCCTTTTAAAAAAGACACCTGCACCCGTTGCCAAGGTCAGACATCAGCTCACATTTCCCTTCACACATAAAACATGTTGCGTAAGTTTATTATAAGCTTTGGTTGAGACATTTTTAAAGCAATTTTATTGTCCATCTTGAGCTACTTAGAAATGCTTTTTGCTGAGAACAGAACGAGAGTAAGTTAACCTATGGCCGTAAATTTATTACATATAATGACAGTTAGATGTTGTGCTTTTAAGATTGCAGAACCTGTTTCCACATATCATGTTTCCGTGATGAAGCGTGTCCCAAATGTGCCCGACTACAGAAAAGAAAGACACTCCAGGAAGCCATAAATTGAAATAAAACCTCAATTGAATGCAGCATTTGTAAGCTATATGGACAATTACAGGTGTTTATTGTTGTTTAACTGTTAAATTACTTATATGAGTACTGGAATTACATCATTAAGTTGTATGTGTAATTAGAGCTGATGATGTTTTATTTTTATTGAATAACAGAAGCTAAAAGTATAATTCCTGAGAAAATCACTAATTTTGGGCTTACTGAGCTTATACTGTATAAATGTTTTTCTACAATTTTTTTATTACAAATAGCACATTTATAATTGGGTTTAGACTGACAAAATGTATATGAACTTCCTCATTGTAATCTTTTTGACGTTTTAAAGTTTAATAAAATTACAATGACATCCATGGATTTCAAGGAAAAAGTGCTGTCAGAAGTGGGATTCGAACCCACGCCTCCATTCGGAGACCAGAAACCCCGTTTCACAGGAAGGTATGAACCTTGAGTCTGGCGCCTTAGACCGCTCGGCCATCCTGACATACGTCACCACAAGAACCAAAGCGAATATGCCTTCTAAACAAGTGATATATTTAAAATATTATTCAACTAGGTTTTGTTTACATTACTCTGTATTGTTCCTAACAATTTTATTTAGACACTGAAGGATATAAGACGAAGAAAACGCGGAATTGTTACTATACCCCTTAACACCTTCTCGAACTAACAAATCAAAATAGCTAACGTTATAACGACACAAATTTTGTTTAAAGTAATGAAATCGTATAACTGTCTAGAAATGTTAAGCTGCTAAAAACTTACGGTTTATATATAAAGCGAAACTTTGAGAGTTGAGAGTCTACTGCGAGTCAGTCCGTTGTGAAATTGCTCCCTCTAGTGGAATGTCTGAAATATTAAAGAAAATATAAAATTTGGACTGAATACCTACTGTACAATATGATATTAAAATAAGACTGTTGCGTGTTTTCATATTTTATTCAGTATTGAGTGCATAATAATTTATTTAAATGAGACAAATAGCTTTATTTCAATGATTGAACCTTTCAGTTGTAAGAAACATGTTACTTAGAATATTTTTAATATTATTAGAATAAGCAAATAAATGATTTAACACAAGTAACACAATTTCTCAAATTCCTAAACCACTATTCAATTAAAACAGGCTCACTTTTGCTATAAGTATGCCAGTTTGTAGCACAAGTAGAAAAGTGAGAAGTTCAACTATGCTTTTTGTCAACAATACTGTTTTAATTATTCAATTATTTCTTGGTGACAAATTGCATCTGTCACAGATCATCACTAAAAAAGCAATATGAATTCAGACACCATGAAAATTGCTACACTCATCACAGAAGACAGCACTCCATTTTCCATTTAGCTACCTCCGACCTCATTTTCATTTGATAATATTCCTTTGTCACATGTCTGTCAGACATGCAGCTTGAAATAAAATGGGGCTCATTTGAATGACAAATACTGTATATGTCCTCATACTGTTTGATCAAAGGCAACTGTTTTGTGTCTTATTCTCTCAGTTTACTTCTCTCTTCTCTGAAGGACCCATGGTTGGAAAATACTTAGATCCCAGCATCTTAAGAGTTTATATTCTAGCTATATATTCTGGATCCTTACACACACATTTTTAAAAAAAACTGTTACAATTAGAAAACAATGTCACAGTAAACCTTCGTCACAAATGCTTCAAGGGGTTTAATGCCTTTGCATAGGCAGTCAACATCCAAATTCAATACACCTAAAATGTTTTTTCATAAAAAAAGGTAGTTCAACAGAAATCTGATAAAACTCAGCACAGACACATAAACAGTGGCACATAGTGTGTGATGGATTCCTCTGGAGAGATGCTCATCATGTCCTGATGAAAGAGCAGCGGGGGTCTGATGTCAATGCACTGTAATGTTGACTCTGATTGATGACACTCAACCGCGGCAAGGGGTTAATGAAACCGTGTATATCTGTTTCCATTCGTTTGCCTCTCTTATCCATTTCAGTCATGTCATGCTTGTCAATCTCAATACGTTCTATGTCTTTTTACTCTCTCTTTGTCTTTCTCCTAGTACTCTGGAGGGGTTTGTATGTGTCCTTCACATCTTAAAGGGGTAACTCACCCAAATATAAAAATGCTGGCCTTATATTGTTCAAACTACTTTGTTCCTGTTATTAAAGGGTAAAGATTTTTAACAGTTTAACACTGATTTTTCATAATGTAAAAGTGGAAAGTAATGAAGGCCTGTCAAGCTCTATAAATGACAATAAAGATGTTCAAGAAGAAAAAACATAATGTTTTGGAAAATGAGCGTGGGTGAATGTTTTTATTGTTTTATTAAGTGACCTTTACAGGTTAATGAAAGTGCTAGTTCTGCTACAGTGTAGCTTGCAATGGGAAAGGTCTGAGTGAAGATTTGCATTTATTTACAGTCACTTAGCATTCAGCATTTTAAACCCATTCAAAACACTGCAGGTGTGCTGTATATCTGTGCATATGTGGTTGTACAGAGGTATATAGCAGTATATCCACAAAAATAATTTGTATTTTATTTTTTCTTAATGCTTCAAAACATTTAACAATACACAAAACAGACAGAATACACAAAAACCTCTACAGGATTGAAAACTTACAAATTATATATGTAAAGTTTCACAAATAATATACAATAACACGATAACAGAAAGATGAATTAGTACAATAAAAAAATCTAATAAATAAATAAAGAATATTAAAAAATGTACAGGTTAACATAGGAAAACATTATGATCCACAAAAAGAAATGTCACTCCATTTTAGTTTCTCACAAAGCTATTTCTCTAATCATTGTGTTATAATATTTCCTGTTTATAGGAGCAGAAAAACATTTTTAAATAAAAAAGCAATGTGAAACAGTAGTGTTTAAGTTATATATTGCATTACTAGCATAAAGGCCACATTTTTGATTGCAGAGAACACATTTAGGCCTAAAAAGAATACGTTGTAATATGCTGGAAATGTCAGAAATTCACCAAGGGGACTCTAGCCTGGGGGTGTAGACTTCTATTTTAAAATATTATAAATTAACATTACTATTTTTTATGTTTCATATTAAGTGTGTTTTCTTGAATATTTAAACTTTTAACAATAAATTTGTCCTCAGGTTAAAGAAAATGTTTGTATCGTCAAACGAAACAGGTGAGATAGAGATCTCAAAGCACCTTACGTTCAGCAGTGTACGTATTTTTAGCAAAAATTTATCCACAATAATGCAATTCCAGAATTTCCTTTTGCATGCATTTTGGCATTTACATCTCGTCTTGTCATTAGGCTTTACATTAGCCCAGCATTAAAGCATAACATTTCCAGCTGTCTTCATGTTAAACAAGCATGCATTACAATACACGTTGTTGCTGGGCGCGTGCTGGGGGAACGTGGGGTTGCCTCCATGAACTGTCGACCAATCACAGCCCGTTCCGCTGCGCCTCACGCTTCCTTGGTGACAAGGTTAGCAACGCCACGACACTTTTTCAATTCGCAAGTGACTTTTCATGAAACAAAAACAGGTAAACACTAAAGAACTTTTTCAAAAACAAACTCAAAACAACTTTATATAGTTTTAACGGCTACTGGTGCACGTAGTATCGGCCGTTGACTTTTAAACGACTGTTGGTTTAACTTGACTTAACGTTAACTGTTTGTTTTTCTTGTTGAAAGTGAAATCCTTACATCAACAAATATGTTACTCAATGTAAAGACGTAAACCAAAGTGCTTCTAACAGTTAAATCCCTAAACATGGACATACCGGTGAGTACAAAGTGAAGCAAGTTTAATTCAGGGTTTTAATAAAGTATAGTATGTTCGTACATAGACAACGTATATATTAGGATTACATTTTTGAGCGCTATAATTTAACTGCAAACTAATCGAGTTCAATGAAATAATACTCGGACTGAACATCTTTCAGGGTTCTTTGGGCCGGAAGAAATTTCCCAATAAAACAGAGGACACTGTGGGTCTGTTACCACAAATTCAACAGGTAAATGTCTGCTTAAATGCACTGTATTTTTGTTTTTAAAGATAATGTCTATGTAACAGCCATGGTTATGGTTTACAGGTTCGGTCAAAACCTCGGTGGCATGAAACAAGACCAAGCTTTGTTCTTCAGAAACATGCTCAAGACGATTCTGTGCTCTCCAGTAAGTGAAATGTTGATTTAGGCTTTTATTGAGCGATAGTAAAGTTACAAGTAACTGCAGTATTACAACCTCGACTCTATTATCTTTGTAAAAGGTCATTCCATGTAAAATTCATATAGATAGACTGATGTGGCTACGTGCCTAAAATACTTTAAAATCTCCTAAGGAGACATGCAAAAATCAGGGGTGCGATGGCATCAGACCCGTCATCATCAAAGTCAACAGCATGTGAAGTCCAAAGATGGAGGGATTGCAGGAGTGTCTTTTAAGCACCATGGAAGTTTCCAACCCAAGAGAGACCGTGAGCACTTCCGCAGTGCTCTTGTCGGAATTATTATGTAGGTTTGGTTTGCAAAATCATTTTTGTTGCTAAATTGTACCTGTCACAGATCATCACTAAAGCAAGAATATCATTATAGGCAGCGCGAAAATGCCAACACACAAGAAAGCTTTCCATCTTCATCTGGTTCAGTTGCGGAAAAAGACATTTTGGTAAGGGATTGACGTATTTGATCCACATTTGCCTGTACTGGTCTGTATGTATGGTACTCATGCTAACAGAATGGGATGTCCTCTGATTGTTCTTATCATGAGCTAAGTCGACTAGCAAAGATATAATAATTTTAGTTCCTTTTTAGTACCATGTGTCTGGCAAATGTGATTATTATGACAAAAAAAAATGTGTTTTGTGTTTTACCTTACAGAGATATTACTACTACATCCGCAATGGGATAGGCACAGAGGACGTGGCACCCATGGAAGACTCCTGGCTACAGAATGTGCTTGCTTTAATCCCAAAGCAGCTGAGGAGTTTGAGAGGAACCATTGAGGCTCTTTCAGATGAGATGAGAGAGGACTACATGCTTAATATCAAAAAGGCTATTGGTACAATCTTCACTTTTACTGATTTGTGTTTTTGGAAAGACACAGCACTTGTGTTAAATACATAAAACATAGACTGTAAAAAGATCAACCTTGATTATAAAGGATGAAGCCAAAATATCTAAAAAATAGCAGCTTTGGCTGATAACGTGTGCGCAGTAGTGATCATGCTGTATCAAGGCCCCGCCCGTTTTCCCGTTTGACTCAATCACAAACACACAAATCAAGTTATCACACCCCTTTTTAATAGCATCTAATACCTGATTTAAACTAAACGTATTATAAAAACTAACAATTAAAAGTACACTAAAATAATAGAAAAAATTGTTGGGGAGAATTAATTTGGAGTGTAAGAGATTTTTGAGCTTGGCTCACGTCCGATTCGTTAACATGAAGGGCAGGGATTATGATATATACTGCAGCCAACCACCAGGAGACGGTCGAAATATTTTGGCTTCACTTTTCAAAAAGTGTGTGAAATGCCTGGCCTTTACAGTTGTGGCTAGGAGGGATATAGCTACTACCAAAATTTCATGAAATCTCACCGGATGAGCTCTGTTTTCCTAATCCTATCCCAAAACCTAACCCTAAACCCAACATTTTATTGGATTAAGGCCGTAGCTGTATCCTATCTAGCCAGAACCGCTGTTTTTATCCTACTCCCAAATCAGTAACGTGCCATGACTTCTCTTCTAAGAAGGCAGGATTTCAAAATATGTGTTCGCACTTCGCAGCATTCAAACCTATGTGCATCACACGTCATGTCAAAATATGTGCTTGCAGCAGACGTATTGAAAGGGTTTATGATAAAAGAGATGATTGTGTTCATGTTATACTCGGAAGACATTCGCTTAACACTTAATTTTCATTACACATGAGCTCAAGCGAGAATGCAAGTGCTTCTTTTATCATGAACCCTTTTGACATATTTTGACAAGATGAGCCACACACATTACGGGCTACATTAAGGTTGTGCCGATAGATGATACTCTCATGTTTTGAAGATCGTTAGACATATGGCCGATAACGGGCTTTCATGACGATAATTGAATATAGTTTTTATTATTATAGTTTAACATTAGCATGTGCATTGTGTGCTTTTCCTCGCATAAGAAAGTTTGTGGGCTTCATGACTGCTTTGCTTGTAACGTGCGCAGATTCCTTCTCGTACGCACCTGGAATTAATGGGCATGTCAAAGAAGAGATCTCATGTCACGCCACTGTCCCAAACCTAACCTTAAACCCAACATCTCATGAGATTTGGTCGTAGCTATATCCCCTCTAGCCAGAATCGACATTTACAGTATGTGGTTTAAAGTATTAAGCTCTTGTGGCCAAAGATAAGTGAAAGAGTTCTGTTTTACCCATTGTCCTCAATGCCTACGAAATAATTACATTTTTCTTGATATTTATTCTTCTTTCTTGCTGTCTTCCTGCCCATAAAAATTCAAATGGTCAGGAACAAGCATTGTGTGTGTTGTTTTGTGATATTGGTGAAAGCCCTTACTCTCATTGCAGTGGATTTTGTGCTACGGGATCCCAGAGAGCATGAAGAGGGTAAAGCCAGAGATCTTCCACCGCATAGACAGGAGTGAGTCTTGCTAAACTCTTAGGGGCGGTTTCCCGGACAGGGATTGGTTCTGGTGGACCAATCACAGTGCTTGCGGTCTGCGTAGAACAGATGCGCTGTTAAAAATTTTGCGAGTTGCACGTCAGGCTACGCGGAGCTACGCAGAGGCTATGGATAACCTATGGCGTAGAGCTTACGCACGACTATAAATCGGACTAGTGCTAAGACTAGTCCTAAGACTAGTCCTAGACTATAATAAATGTAAGAACTGTCCAAACAGAAAACAATTTGCACTGACATATCTTATAATACATCACCGCCTTTTGTTTAGCTAAAAAATCCACACAAGTGGGTCATTCTACAGAAAAGGTGGAATTCGAGTGATGGAAATCTGCTTAAATGAACTTCTTTCAAAACACCCAAAACTTCTATAATAGCATTTATTAACTTGTCAAATCTATGAATCAGCAAAACGGGGAGCTTATGTTTAATTTTTAATACATTTTTAATAAAGAATCCATGACGTTGTATCTTCAATACCTGACAAAATGAGAATATAATAATAGATAATGAATATGATAAAACTTATAAACTTAAAACATTTTCCATCTTGTTTTGTTTGCTTTTATGTTGGTCAGTTAAAGGAATAGTGCTTAGGAAGTACTCATTAGAGAAGACGGTAAAACCAGTGATGGTAACACCAATGATGGTAACACCAATGACATAAATTTGGGGGACAAATATTTATTTGATATGATTCATATTAATAGTGTATTTTTACCATTTCAGTGTTGTAGTAAGTTCATACAGGGTTAAAGGTAAATGTAAATTAGATTTTTTTTATAAAAAACATGGTTTTAAATAATAAGTAGACAGTTCAACTTCCATGTATGATCAAAGGGAGAGGGGAATTTTCAGGACCAGACATTTAAAAAAAAGTTTAAAAAAGGGAAAAAAAGACAATTACATAAATAAACTCTCTCATCATGTTAAGGACAGTCTATATTTATTAAATATATATCATTATGGGATTATTGGGTCAAATTAAATGATTAAGGGGTCTGCAAAAGCAAGGGACAAGCATTTCCACCTTTTTTGTAGAATGACCCAAGTAATGTTTTTAGTTAGGCATGTTTGTTAAAACTAGTTATTTTCTAATTAAACTAAGACCTAGTCCTGGCTTAAGCTAATTCCTAAAACCACCGCTTATTGGTTAAAGCCAGAAAACTATCACAGAGTTAAGATGGGTCATCATTTCACAAGACTTTTTTTTAAGATATCAAAAAATCTGTGGTGTCCCCAGGGTACGTATGTTAAGTTCTAGCTTAAAATACCATATAGCTAACTTATTTTAGCATGGTAAAATTGCCACTTTGTAGGAGTGAGCAAAATGTGCCATTTTTGGGTGTGTCCTTTAAAATGCAAATGAGCTGATCTCTGCACTAAATGGCAGTGCTGTGGTTGCATAGTGCAGATTAAGGGGCGGTATTATCCCCTACTGACATCACAAGGGGAGCCAAATTTCAATTACCTACTTTTCACATGCTTGCAGAGAATGGTTTACCAAAACTAAGTTACTGGGTTGTTCTTTTTCACATTTTATAGGTTGATAGAAGAACTAGGAACAAATTATAGCACTTAAACATGGAAAAAGTCAGATTTTTATGATATGTGCCCTTTAAACAATACCACTAATCATACTAAATAATGGTGTACCGTATATTTGTTAAATCTTACAATCATTTACATGTTGAGGTTTATGAAAGCATTTGTCTTTCTTTTTTGTCTTTTGCAGAATGGAAGTTATTCCAAAGCCATGGAAAAGTTCTTTTCTTCAGGCCCAGAAAAGCATAAGAAACCAGCTTCACTCAATCAATCCCACAATGCTCTCAGTACTGAATCTGTGGCAGGTGTCTTACAAGTAAGTGTCAGAAAACCATTTAAAAAAAATTTAAAAATCACAATTAACATACAATTACCTTTACAGTTCCATGACTTAGGTCCCATATTTTTTCATCCTTTTCACAATGTCAATTCTGCAGGAAGTTGCGTCTCATTGAAGTAGAGGTCTTCCACAATGAACATGAGCCTATGGAGCTGTCTGCCTTTCAGCAGTTAGTCAACAAACACATTGAATGTGCCAGAGGCATCCTCTTCACAAAGTAAATACATAGATATTTTCACATGCTCCCACTGCATTTTAAACTCAAGATCAATAAACTGCATCCTACAAAACAATGCTACTATTGATTTTTCTTTTTAATGAAACAGATGGTTACCAGATGTGCAGCAAATTTTTAAGCTTGGTATCAAGCGCAAACTCGTCCCTAGCAATACTAATGTCACTCAGCTCCAGTCCTTTTACAACTGTGTGGCCACACTCATGACATCCCAGCTCCAAAGTCTAATACTTGAATCCATTCAGGACTACACAAACCTCATCACCCAGGACCCTGTAAGATCTGTACCATTGCATTTGGTTCTCTTTCTTGGCTAACATGCTATAGATCTTCATGGCCTGAAAGTTAACCTGCCTTTCTACTTTACGTTATTAGCTTTCCATGACATGTGAGCATCTTGGGTTTGTCATAAGGCTGGTACTGGACCAAAAAAAGATCAAATTTGAACCTGATTTCAAAGTTTTTGAAGTTGCCCTGCTTAATGTTTATGACGTGATGCTGACATCTATAAGTCTGATTCCTCGGGTGGACACAGAAAGGGTAAGCATATTGTATGTTTTTATTTTTTGTGTTTTTCTTTGTGATTTGTGTTTGTATTTTTTAGGTGTTTGTATTAATAGGGTTGACAGAATATGACCCTAATGGATACTTTTGGATATCTTCTAAATCAATAAATGTATACAAAAAATGTAAATGTTTATCTAATTTTAGCCTGGCTCAGAAACACAGAGTTCCTTGAAACCTGTGGTACTGCCAGAGATCCTGGAGGCCCAGCAGCAGAAGGTCAGGCAGGTAATCCGTGCAGAAAGTGCCAGACCTATGGAGCATGTCCGTCTCTATGATAAATATGCCCTGCTAGTGTCCCAGCAAGCTGAAGAGGATGTGACCCAGTTCCTCCAGGAGCATCACTCATTCCAGGAACTGATGACGGAGGTGACCCGCTATCAACAGTTAGCGGATGAGATCCAGTACAGCACCGTCAAGGTTCATGGTTATTTGCATCTATTGTTCTTGTTCACACAATTTTTCCATAAAGTACTAACATTAATGTGACACGTTTACTTTTCTGTGTTTTAGGTGGTGCGTTTGGGTATGTTTGAAGTCCACTCCCATGAACTGGTACGTTCCCTTGTTAAGCGAGCGGAGGGTCTCATGCAAAGACTGGTCACTCAGATGTTGAAGGATCATCAAGAGTTCAATAAGAAGTAAATCACTGAAAAAGTCCTGAAACACTTTGTTTGTAATCTGTTGTTTCATGGTTTGGTAATTTGTGTTAATGAATTGTAGGTTGTGTGAGGAATATGATAAAATATCAAAGAAAGCACTGAGCCATCCATCAAACACGCAGGAACTCATGGATCTTATGGTAAAACTGACCACCTCTCTTCTTGAACCTTTATTTGTGTAGTTGCTATAGACAAAGATATTTAATATTATTAAGATATATCACTGTTATTGATATGAATAAGAGAGATTGCAGCGTTGAGTATAGCTCGCCTTCCAGTAAAAAGAGCCAATCGTCAACCCTTTAAGATTGACATCCTCTGGGGGAGAGACTTGGCGCATACGCAGTATCTGACAAGTCTTGCTTTAGTGAAACTGGAGGCATTGCAAATATGGTGTCACAGTGACGCAACTTCCTTAAAAATACTGCTATGGACATTTTTTGTGATCTTAATGTCATGTAGTATTTGTCATTTTTTGTAGGCATATGTGAAGAAGGCAGAAACAGAAGAGATGCCTCAGCTGGAACTAAAGCTGCATGAGTCAAATAGCAGGTTGTGTTTTTTGGTGGATTATGTCACATTCTCCCTCACAGATATTCAATTGAACAGCAAGACATTCCAGAGTCACACACGAATGCCAGCGATTTTTGATCAGCATCGCCAGATCATTAAGGAAAAGACCGGACAGTTCCAAGATGGCCTCAAGGTACAAGACACCACTCAATGGGCAATCAAACCAAGCTGATTCTCTAACACAAGGAACTTGCAAAATAACTGGTCAGACCGAACATTGAAACATACATTGTCATCATGGCAACAAATGTATTTGCCTGTGGTTCACATACACAACACACTTTCATACAATGCCACTCCATTATGAAGTGCAAATAAGAAAAGCAATTAGGGCAAACAATAAGGAAACTCTAACCATAAGCACATGCTGCAACCTAGCAACAACAAAAATAACAATAAGCCAGTAACACAAACACAAATATCCACCAATTAAACAAACATTATTTAGATATAGAAGTCATCAAAATGTTTTCTTTTTAATACAGCTGTGCTAATGCATGTGATGATGTGTGTTTTTTGTGATAGCTGAGGTGTGAGAGGGCTTTGGAGGACCTAGAGAGTTATGCCAAGCAAGTGGAGGAGTTTGTAACCTTTGGTGACCTCTCTGAGCTCAACAAGTACCTGAAAAAAGCCCAGGTCCTCAATTCCAAACTGGAAGTTGTTACGGAAAAGGTACTGCTGCAGTTGTCTATAAGATATTCACCAGTATAGAACAATCAATAACAACCATTATTTTTATGCTCTGTTAATAACAATGAATATTAAAGCAGAACTGCTCCATCAGTCTTAAAGGGACACTCATTTTTCAGCTCCCCTAGAGTTAAACATTTGATTTTTACCTTTTTGGAATCCATTCAGTTGATCTCTGGGTCTGGCGGTACCACTTTTAGCATAGCTTAGCATAATTCATTGAATCTGATTAGACCATTAGACCAGATATTATGCCATATTATGGCTAGGAACTATACTCTCATCCTGGCGTAATAATCAAGGACATTGCTACTGTAACATGGCTGCAGGAGGCGCAATGATATTACACACTGCCCGAAAACAGTCCCCTGCCATTGAAAGTTACTAAGGGGACTATTTTCGGGCAGTGCGTAATATCACTACGCCTGCTGCAGCCATGTTACAGCAGCAATGTCCTTAATTATTACGCCAGAATGAGAGTATAGTTCCTAGTCATATCTGCCTAGAAAAACTTAATTTTCTGTCTGTCTTAGTACACGATGTAACTATAGAGTCAAGTTTTAAATAGGAAAAATATCCAAACTCTTTGGTTATTTTTTGCCACGATGCTAATGGTCTAATCAGATTCAATGGATTGTGCTAAGCTATGCTAATAGTGATAGGGCCAGACCTGGAATTCAGCTGAATGGATTCCAAAACGGTACAAATCAAATGTTTAACTCTAGGGAAGCTGGAAAATATATTTATATTATATATTTTAAAAAAATTGTCCCTTTAAAGAGGTTTTTGTAGGTTAAACAATGGCAAACTAAGTGCAAATGTCCTAAACAGAGCTGCCAACCATCTTTTTTTATTCATCAGATCGGGGGCTTCAACCAGGAGGAGGAGGCCTTTGGTTGGCCTGTCTCTCAGTACCCACAACTCAAAACAATTCAGGACCGCCTTCTCCCATACATGCGGCTGTATGAGACGGCGGCTGAGTTTAAAAAGCAGCACCATCAGTGGGTGCATGGCCCGCTCACAGCTGTCAACCCAGACAAAGTGGAATCTGATGTGGCAAATTACAGCCGCTCCCTGTACAAGCTTGAGAAAAACCTCCAGGAGTCGCCCAGCGCTCTCCAAATCGCAACCTCTGTGAAGGCAGAAGTAGAGGCGTTTAAGGAACACATTCCTCTAATACAGGTGCTTTACAGATATATGATGAATAAGATAAAGGGATGGGGTGTATAAAGATTTTCAGAAATCTGCAAACTGCGTACCGTTCTAGGTCATCTGTGTGTGCAGATTCTGTACAGGCCCACTCATAAATTACTGTGATTTGTTTCGCCAGGTGCTGTGTAATCCGGGTCTCCGAGATCGGCATTGGGAGGCCATGTCAACAGTAGTCGGCTTCCCCCTCAAGTCGTCAGAAGAGGAAGCCTGTGTGGCACACTTTCTTCCCTTGCATCTAGAAAATCATCTCCCCACCTTCGAAACCATCAGTGAAGCGGCCAGTAAGGAACATGGACTGGAGAAGGCCATGGAACGCATGGCCGGTGAATGGGCCGGGATGGAGTTTAACCTCCTGCCCTATCGTGAAACCGGGACTTCGATTCTGTCATCATTGGATGAGATACAGATGCTTCTGGATGACCACATTGTCAAGACCCAGACCATGAGAGGCTCGCCCTTCATCAAGCCGTTTGAGACTGAGATACGGTGAGCAATAAAATCTGTATTTTTTGAGTGTATTATCCATCATGTAGTACAAGTAGTAGGTTGGCCAAAAAATTGCATTGCACAGTTTCATATACTACAAATAGGATGTTATGTTTTACACGAACATTCAAAGGAAGCAGTTGTTAGCCATCTGTTCATTATACTATAGATCCAATTAACATGAATATCTGCATCTCAGGGAGTGGGAGAATAAGCTGCTTTTGCTGCAGGAAATTCTCGATGAGTGGTTGAAGGTTCAGGGCACCTGGCTGTACCTTGAACCCATCTTCAGTTCCCCAGACATCATGTCCCAGATGCCAACCGAAAGAGATCGCTTTACATTGGTGGACAAAACTTGGAGGGACACTATGAAACAAGCCAGCTTGGTGAGCCCCACATCTGCTGTTTTTTTCACACAATATTAGGTTTGTTCATGTCTAGAATACAGAGTAACTCTTTTGAGAAGTGTTGCGTTCATTTTTCATTTTCTCGTGACACGTCTTTAGAGATGTTTGTGTGAAAGTAGTCTATTCATGACAAATGAGACCGAGCTGTCAGACACGTACCCAAATACAGTTGCTTTAACAAAGATGCTTCAATATGTAATTGCGGTCTTCAGCCTCTATGCTATGAGAGACATCAATATCTGTTGTCCTCCTCTAAACACAAAAGCGTCACCCGGTTCTGCCATCAAATAGGAATTATAGATTTTGTCTGGGGGGACTCAAACCAGACAGTGTGCAGAAATGAGGTCGTCAAACAGTTTTTCACTTGGAGAAAATGTGGGTCCACACCTTCGGCAAAACCTCTTAAAGAGGTTTCAAAGAGAGTTGAAGCGAACTGATTCTTGGCACAGAATTCCCTATACGAGACTAGATGACCATGCATGACAACTAGGAGGTGTGTTTATGTCTTATTTTTTTTATATAAATAAACATTCAAAAGAATTCTGATTAAAATGAATTTTATTGTACAACAGTCTGTTGCCAGATCAAGTTGTAATCAGTTGATTCTGCTGACTGCAACATCAGATTTGCCACTAGGTGTCTCTCTTCATCTGCGGTACACACAGAGCAGCCAGCCGCCTCCGGATCTTGTTTACTCTTTTCTAGTGCATTTCTTACTTTCCTCATTTGACAGTAAAGGAGATAAACATTTTGTAATTGAATTCAAAGTTTGTTTTTTCAGGATGTTTTCTTCTTGAATAATTCCCTCCGTGATTTCCGTCTTACATTATAAGCCATAAACAGCTCTTCTGTGAAAAGCAAATATATATTTATATATTTTATTTCAGCTGGAAGGCAGATGCTCTTGCCTGTTGCGTTTTTAAAGTAAAACTGGTTTGATAAGAAGAAACACAAGATATGCTCATAACAGTGCAATGTGTGGGATACATTTGTGTAGATGAAAATCTAAGTTTTATGCTTAACAAAATAGTAAGGAAGGTTGTTCACATACTGTATGTGGCTGTTTTGAGACATAAAGTATTTATTTTTTAAGCATTCATGAAGGAAAAACTTGAGAATCTTTGAATCAGTATCCGTATCTGTTGAAAAACCCACCTGCATTTTTCTGCAGCCTGTGAAAGAAAGCCGATGATTTCAGAACCTCTCCATTCAGACACATTCAGACATCACTCACGCTCTTGAATGCAATTGAAGTTGACGGCAAGAGAGAATAATTATATAGTAATTGGCATGACATCCCTTCCATCTCTTTCGTGACAGTCATCCAGTGCTATCTTTCACATTTTAAAGGTTATTTTGAGATGGCTTTGGTTATTAACAACCCCTCATTAGTTTATCCCAATCTCTTTCAGGAAACTCGGGTCTTTTTGTCATTTAAAAGTGATCGTTAAACTTCAATCTCCTCGTGAGCGCACTAAGTCTCCTCACTGTGGGTAATAGAAAATCAATAGCAATCCGAAAAGGGGAAAAAGCAATTATTATCTCTTTACAGGTGAGCAACATCTGTAAGGGGTAGTAAGGGAGGGGACAGGTCCAATTGTTTCCTCTTTCTCTAATGAAGGACATGGCCTTCAGACAACCTTTGAAGGACTGTTTGAAAATCAGAAAGCGAAAGGCGAGATGAATTTTCCTGGTGGGAGACACATTTATAAATTAAGTGTAGGTGGTGAAATATGACGATCGCACTACTGGCCTGCCCTAGCCCTCTTTTCATCAATGGATTTGTCTGAGTGAAGAGAAATAAAAGGAGTATTATGTGTTATATATCATTACTCCTAATTTCAAGTTAAGACAGGCCTTAGACAGAGTTTGAGAGGCTTCTTTTTAAATGTGTCTAACATTAATAGCAATGGTAACACTCTCAAGTATTCAAAGACACAGTATGTAGGATTTTACCACTTGAGGTCGCATTTTCAAAACAATAATAAAGGCAAAGCTTAAAGGTGCTCTGAGCGAATTCACGCGTTTTAGGCCATAATTTTTTTTTTCATACAGTTTTGAAACTGTATGAAACATTTTTCATACAATTCATACATCTCCTCACTATCTGCTAGCTGCCTGTCCCTTGAACAGACTGTAAAAAAATGCGGTCTCTGTAGACAGCGCAGGCTCCACAAACTGCAACAAAAACAAAGTGGTCAAACCTACCACCACGAAACTTAACAAAGTGTTCCAGCCAATAAACGTCAAGAAGGATTTGGGGGTGGGGGTTGGGCGTGTTCATGACTCTTTCAGAAAGCACGGAAGGGAGGGGGAGGAGTTAGCTAAGCTCTTTTTGTTTGACAACACTTCGAACGTCAACAAAGAAGTGACGCCACACAGATTTGCATAGAGTGCCTTAAATGCCAGTATAAATGAGAGTGGAACAATGGGAGATGTTGTTTTCACCATCCAAATAGTAAAGGTTGGCGTAGGCCAGTAAGTAGATTAAAATGGTAGAAATGTGTCAACTGGTAGAGATTTTGGACTATTGTCTCTATCGAGGTTATGTGCTCATGTCACATTGCTATGCGTGTAGTCCAAGGGGCAATCTTCCGATCTCTCTGATGAAGCCAACACGGAAGTGACTTAAACTGCAGTTCATCAACGGGCCGCTATAGGTTTGCTCCAAAAGGAGTCAATCTTTATAGACCCCCATGGTAAAATGCCCAACTTTACAGCAAAAAAAGTGATTTTGATCTGTATATCTCATTTTCCCCTTCATGACAACTGAGAGGGGGGTGAATTTTTTTGTAACTCTTCGTTTTAAATTATATTAAGCCTTAAAGTACTGCATAATTAATGGCATGGCTACTTGAGTGATGGGTGAACTGCCACTCCTGTCACTACCGCCAAGCTAGGCGTGCGTGGTTTTAGCAACCAGCCACCCCAGCTTCACCCATGTCCTGCCTCTTTACCCATTTTTGGTTATCTGCGAGGGATGCGTGCCAAGATGGCAACGACAGGCTTCGCCAATTATTGGCTTTTTTGGATATTTTGTTACAGAAATCTTACATATTGTGGCTTTAAACTTTGGTGCATATCACATCTCGCACTGTCTGTGCAATTAACATGATTAATGCCTCAGATGTATACAGCTTGTTGAGGTGAGGTGTGCTATTATTGTACAGAGCTGAGTGAAGAAAAATCTGATAGACTTACATTCAAGGAGAGATCTGAGCCATACTTGGGGTTTAGAAAATAATTATGACTTGGGAATGGGTTCTTTGGTTTTGGTCCACTAACTTGGTTTCTAGGACATCCTAGCATACATCTAGCCGTGTCCTAGCAACCACTCAGAACACCTTAGCAACTGCATATGTCCTGAAACTTACCCACAACGTCATAGCATCATGGTAGCCTTTGCACGGGCAGACACCATACATGTATACATATGTGTAACATACATTTTTCATTATGACTACATGGCAAAATGCAAATGAAAACATGTATTATTATAAGCACTTGTTGGATTTTTCTGAATCACATTGTGTTGTGTTTCTCTCTCAGGACAAGCATGTCCTGGCAGTGGTGGCCATTGAAAAGATGCTAGACAACATGAAACACAGTAATGAGTTGCTGGAGCTCATTCTGAAAGGTCTAAATGAATACTTGGAGAAGAAAAGACTGTATTTCCCCCGCTTCTTCTTCCTGTCCAACGATGAGCTGCTAGAGATCCTCTCAGAGACTAAAGATCCAACCAGGTACTGTAGAATTTTGGAAAGAATTCAGACTGTGGGATGAGCTTGCAGGAATGCAGGTGCTACAGTTTAAGGAAGTGTTAGGATTCTACTGTATATTGTTTAGGTAGTCCTGCTGCTGGTGTTGTTAGCGTGTTGTGAGTTAATCACACAATTTCACCACTTCCTGAAAAAGAAACAAGCTTAGTAGAGACATTTCTGAAAACTATATGATTTATAGGCTTTGGGCTTTTTTGTTAGTTGATAAGGTGAGCTGATTTTGAAGGCTTTTATCTTTAATATTCTTGGTGTGTGATATTGATTCATAATGGACTTTATGAATGCCTGACGGATAGAACTACGATAGATCAGTCTGTTGTTTATCAATTATTCAAAAAACCTTACTGTGCTTTACAGTAGGTTTGGGTCAATTTTTGATGTGTGGAGCTTTTTCTGGCTTTTCAAAGAATAACAGAAAACCTTCAAAATGGTATTTTTTGTATATATGAAGAGTTCAGGTGCAAATGTGACCACATGTGTTCTTGTAAATAAGCATTTTTTTAATCAAACTTTTATGTTTAGGTTCAGTCATTTTACTTTAATAGAAATTTAAAGGTTAATAGACAGTAATTGAAATGTCTCATTTTCACAAATGCCACTTTAGTAATACCATTGGTATTTAAATAATTTTGACTTTGTCTTTCACTACGAAACCCTACATGCAGAATTTTTGTACATGCAAAATATTTTGCTTCTAAATAATAGCAATCCAGCCATTCTTTACAGTCCTTTCTGAATAAAGGTAAAAATTCTGTCAGTATCCAAATACGGGAAACCGAGAGCATTCGGTTAATGACATTATCTCATTATATTATTATATATAAAGTACTGTGCAAAAGTTTTAGTCCCCCATCCTCAGCTTTGTTGTTTTAGCAAAGTTTTAAAGTCCATCCGTATTTATTTTTCACTCTTTTTATTAAGATACAAACAGAAAATACAGGAAATATGTACACAAAATTAAAAACAAAACAATTTTCAGAACTAAATGTCTTCTTCAGGCATCAATCAAAAGTCATTCCATGAGAATTAGAGATTTAATTTAATTTAGGTTTAAGAGATCCTGCAGCTTCCTGCTATTGATCAAGTGGTAGGGGAGTTTACTCTAAATACTTGACAGACTTCAGCTTACACTTTTATACTGTTTTTAATACTACATACACATTTCCTGTATTTTCTGGGTGTATTCTTTTTTTTTTATAATATTTTTTTTTGGGCCATTTTGCCTTTATTGATAGACAGTAGATTTTAGAGACGACAGAAAAGTAGAGGGTGGAGAGAGGGGTATGGGATCGGCAAAGGACCTCGAGCCGGGACTCGAACCCGGGCCGCCGGAAGCGCGCCCGCACCACACGTCGGAGCGCTGCCCACTACACCATCGGCTCCGACTTTCTGGGTGTATTCTAAAAAAGAACCTAAGAAATAATTATATATGATCACTATTCAATTGCAAAAACCATACATGTAATGGTAGCATGGTGCCTTAAGACTTTTGCATAGTACTGTATATTATTGATGCATGTCACAATTTTAAAAACATAAAGATATTCTAATCATTTAACTACACTGGTGTCAAAAAACCCCAAATAACTGTATTTTAGATTTCACTTTCTTTTTAAAGATATTAATAGTTGTCATTATTACTCTTCAAACTATTTCATGGTCCCTAAGGGTTCAGCACTCATTAGAATTTTCTTGATGTAGAGTTTATTTTTTAAAATAGCTTAAGTTGTCACATAGCCTAGTTTGGCATGTCTTAATGGGCACATCGAAACTTACTGTATCTGTCCACTTCCGCCTGTATGAGGTCTGACAAATAACAATGAAGGACAAACGAAAAGCAATTTCGCTTTACCATGGCCTTGGAAAACTCATTTTGAACCTCTTAAAACCCACTATTTACTGAGGAAATTTAATTATAGAGCTTTTTCTTCTCCATATGACACTCTGCCCTACTTTCTCTGATGTGGCTCCCTTGTGCAAGCCCTTGATGTATAAGCAAATCTTGTCTTATTTCACCCCAGGTATTTGTTTAATAACGAATATGACCACAGAAGCTGGGCTCTTGGTCTTGCACAACTTGTAGTGTTTGCCTTAGCTTGCCTTGTTTGCTCTCTGTTACTAATGCTGATAAGTGTATCCTTGTGCTTAAATCTCTCTTTCTCTCTCCCTTTCCCTGCACTGTATTTCATTGTCATCTTTGTGGAGCACATATTGCATATGAGAACTTCATAAGACTTACTCACTTTACAGATTTTTTTTATTTTATTTGCAGAGGTGCAGTTACCAATTCAAACTGCATTTTCTTTAAAGTTACATACTACACACTGAGTAGTACAAGTGTACAAGTGATATGATATATACTTCAGTCATTTAGTAATTGTTTTTGCATGCAACCTCCCACTAAGCAATAGCCATTATTTTAACGTCTAGGTTAACTATATACTGTATACCAATATACAAGTCCCGCTATGAGTAACCAAAAAATAATAATAATCATTTACATGTTGTTCTTGCCAAAATAACTTGTGAGATGTATGATATTCCATCATGTAAGCAAAGTAATACATTTTTTTATTTATATTTGTGCTAGAGTTCTATTACAGTGTATTTCACTTACAGGCCAAATATTGCCTTGCTTCAGCCTAGACATCTGGGCTATTAGATGTCTTTTAAATGCAAAATGGTTTTCTGGGCTTAAAAATGGCCATACTACTGGCTTTGTATTTCAGAGTGCAGCCTCACCTAAAAAAGTGTTTCGAGGGCATTGCTAATGTCGTGTTCACTGACGTTCTGGACATCACTCATATGAAGAGTAGTGAAGGGGAGGTGGTGGAGCTTTTGGAAACCATCTCCACCTCTAAAGCTCGTGGGCAGGTGGAGCAGTGGCTCCTGGAGCTAGAGAGTGGCATGCTTCGCTCTATACACAAGGTACAATCAAGTACAACTACTCTTTAAATGCCAATACACATTTTAGTCTGGCCTGTAATAGGTACATTTAATTACATTTGAAATGCTTTTGACATTGTTTTACATTATAGTGCAGTAAGACGTGATTAAATACAATTGAAACACTTAAAATAACACTTGGTTTTATACTTTAGTAACAGCAATACAGTATGTCCTACCCAACCTGATCTCACAAAGTTCCGTGGGATAGTCACAGAATTTTGCTAATTTTTCCGTGGCATTCTCACGGATTGGTTACCCAACTGCTTTTTCCTATTTTAAACCATTTTCGCTTCGGTTTAGGGTTAGATTTGGTGTTTGCGTTAGTATGTCACTTTAACTATTGGTTTATACTATTTTTTTCTGATTTATTCTTTTATATTTTCTAAACTTTAAACAATTGTCGCCTGGCGTTGGGGTTAGAGTTGGGTTTGGGTAGGGATGTCATTTCTTGTAAATCTAACCCTTAACCGAAGCGAAAACAGTAAGAAAATAGGACAAAACAGTTGAGTTACCAACTCGTGAGAATGCCACGTAAAAAGACAGTCCATAGCAGGGCAAATGCAGAGATCCGTGAGAAATCCACAGAAAAATGAGCAAAAAATTCCGTCGAAAATTCATGAGATCAGGCTGGTCCTACCATGATTGTTTTATAATTGAAAGAATAATAAAAAAAAACGAATCTCTCACCTCCTGCCTGTCAGGTGATAGGAGATGCATATGAAGCGTATCCCAAAGACCTGAGGATTAACTGGGTTAGGGCCTGGCCGGGTCAGACTGTGCTCTGCGTCTCACAGGTTTTCTGGACACAGGATATTCATGAAGCCATTGCAAAGGGACCAAAGGCATGTTCCACAAGCAACACATTTTATTAATCTACTGTAGTTTTGTATGCTTTTATATTTTACTCAGTGGTCATTTATGACTGAATATTTCCTTTTTTACATCAGGCTCTGCAGGCGTATCTGGAACAAAACAATTCTCAGATAGATGACATTGTGACTCTGGTGCGCGGCAAACTGTCCAAACAAAACCGGGTAACACTGGGAGCACTGGTGGTGCTTGATGTTCACGCCCGGGATGTGCTGGCCTCTCTGGTTCAGAAGGGTGTGGATGATGAAACCAACTTTGAGTGGCTCAGCCAACTGCGCTACTACTGGATCGTAAGTCATTTCGAGTGGCTGTTATGGAAATGTTTCTCTGTGGAGTCGATTCAGATTGAAGGAGAAACTTGTAAGGCGCACTCCAATGGTGAAAAAGGCCACTTTAGGAAAAATCACTGTGTATTGGCTAAAACTGCCTGTATCAGAGTTTACCATGATGTTTGTGTGTGTCTGTGACTTGATGTTTCAGTGTTGTATATACTGTGTCTGGCTTTTTTGTTGGGATAAACAGATATTCTGCTATGATGCCCTTTGTCTCTCAGCTTTGACTTGATCTGTGCAGGAAAACCAACTTCAGACAAAGATGATCAATGCAGGCTTGGCTTATGGCTATGAATATCTTGGAAACACACCACGCTTGGTCATCACCCCTCTCACTGATCGCTGCTATAGGTCAGAATGCATTACAGTACATTTTGTATAATGCTCTAAACCGTAGCATTTTCTCCTAAGCTGTATCTTTTTTCATGTTTTCTTTATTAGAACTTTATTTGGTGCCCTACATTTACACTTGGGCGGAGCCCCAGAAGGCCCTGCAGGTACCGGAAAGACTGAAACCACCAAAGACTTGGCTAAAGCCATAGCTAAACAGTGTGTGGTCTTTAACTGCTCAGATGGCTTGGACTATATTGCGCTGGGCAAGTTCTTTAAGGTAGATCTACTAAGTCTACAATTATAATGTTTATCATGAAGTTATTTTACAAGTGTAAGTTATTGACACATGTCAGAATAATTCTCAGAGCTTATAAAGCTATATAAATGTAATTATTATTATTATATGTTACTATATTGGTCAATGATGGTCACTAATCAGATGAAGAAATTTGGGACATTGACAATGTTATCTCTTGTCTGCAAAATGATTGCTGCTTCCATTTAAGTTGCATGAATCATAAGGTTTTGGACAAGATTGAAGAGTACTTGCCAGCAAGAGTGCATGTTATCTTTATAGCAAAAGCACATACCAAATGCTAAGAAATTGAATTTTGAAATTCATTCTCATATTGTATGTTAAAAAATATTTAATTAGATAAACGCAGAATAAAAGCTTTTGACCTGACAAGTGGTCTCTGACTTTTGACTAGATCCCACTGTAGCATTTTAATGCAGACATGCCAGTTCTCCTTTTAGCTTGCTGTGCTTGCGAAGATTTCACCCCTTGGCTTTGCAGCATCAATGCTATCAGTGAACTACAGCTGTATCTTAATCAGAGAGTTAACAATTGCACAGGGCTTATGATTTTAATGACATCTTGCTCGCCTCTTGTCAGTTTCCTGATATCTGGCAGCGCAGGACTGCTCAAGACTACATTCGCTGTAAGTCACGTTACAACTGCTTGGTCTCTTCCAGGGCCTGTTGTCGTCTGGTGCCTGGGCCTGCTTTGATGAGTTTAATCGAATCGATCTGGAAGTGCTTTCTGTGGTGGCTCAGCAAATTTTAACCATTCAGAGAGGTGCGTGTTTGTGTGCAGATTTTGAGTTGTAATGTCAACTGCAATGTCAGGTTATTTGAATAATCAATCAATGGAGCTACAGAAAAACTCTGTTTTGAATCATCTGGTATGTTATTAAACTTAACAGAGGCCTAGATCAGAACCTGATGAGTAAGTCAAGCAGGATTCTTAAAGGATTAGTCAATTTTCTTAAAAAAATGTTGATGTCTTTCTTTGTTCAGTCAAGAAGAAATTATGTTTTTTGAGGAAAACATTCCAGGATTTTTAATGGACTTTAATGGACCCCGACACTTAACAGTTGTAATGCAGTTTAAAATTGCAGTTTCAAAGGGCTCTAAACGATCTCAATCGAGGCATAAGGGTCTTATCTAGGGAAACGATGGTCATTTTTGGCAAAAAAATATATTAAAAAAATGCACTTTCAAACCACAACTTCTCATCTTTCTCCGGTCCTGTGACGTGCCAGCCCGACCTCACGTAATACGTCATCACATCAAGAGGTCACAGATGACATATGCGAAACTACAACCCAGTGTTTACAAGTGTGGAGAAAGAGGAGCATTCCGACGTTGTTGTATGTCGAACATTAATTAATGTCTTTGTGTTAGTTTGTTGTTTAAATGGGCCGCAAATATGCGTTTCATATAGGTAACACGTTACCTTTTGACATTATTACGCAATTACGTGACAAAAAAAACGACAATTGTGTCGCTAGATAAGACCCTTATGCCTCGTTTGTGATTGTTTAGAGTCCTTTGAAACTGCAATTTTAAACTGCATTAAAACTGTTAGGTGTTGGGGTCCATTAAAGTCCATTAAAATGAGAAAAATCCTGGAATATTTTCCTCAAAAAACATAATTTCTTCTTGACTGAACAAAGAAAGACATCAACATTTTGGATGACATGGGGTGTGAGTAAATTATCTGGATTTTTTTAAGAAAATTGACTCATCCTTTAAATCACATAAATATATAGGGCCCTATCTTGCACCCAGCGCAATTGACTTTGTCAGTGACGCATGTATCATTCGTATTTTGCACCGGCGCACAGCGGGTTTTTCCCTCCACAGACGCACGTCGGCAAACTAGGGAATGGACTTGCGCTCCCTGGGCGGTTCAGCGCAAAAAAAGAGGCGTGTTCCGGCGCAAACCATCTCTGATGCTATTTTGCAGTTTCAAAAAACAATTGCGCCACTGACCAGAAAAAACTAGTCTAAAGTCAGTGGCGCGTTGCGCGTTGTTCATTATGCTAATTTAAGGGCGCATGCTTGACCATTATGTATAGAGTGCACAACGCGCATACACTTTGCATCTAATCTACACAGATGCAACAGTTATTTTTGCAAATCATAAATTGTTACACTAAAAAATATTAACACATGAGATAAGGGGAATCATAATTGTGTTAAAAAATTCTCATGCAAATAACGATTAAAATATTTTCATAAGTTTGTTGTGTGGCTGTATTGACTGTATGTTTATTTTATGTAAATAATAATTAAAATGTTTTCATAAGAAACCTTAATGTATATGAACTTGATTTGTAAGAGTACTTTGGGGTTGGACCTTGGTTGCGTTTCTTGGGTCCGATTTCAAAGCCCCCAAACCCTTTCAGCGGTGAGGGTGGACGCAGCGATGTCCTCTGCTGGCGTCTGTGTAGAGGCAGATCCACCTCCCGTTACACGGCGTGCCCGATTTATGCTGGCAAGCTTGGGATTCCCCCGTCTCCTGACATCATTGTAGCGCTTGGCGCAACGATGGGGATGACAGCTGATGAGCTGATTTCCTCTCACGCCTGTTTAACCTATGCTGATTTGGGCGGGTTTCTCCCATCCCCATACAAAACAACTTCTCTGTCTTTGACTGCTCTTACAAGAACGTCGGTCTCCTCGTCTGTAAACCGCTCCTGGCGTACGCCTGGTAAATCCGTCATAATAATAGCAACCCGCCATGGAACTTGCGCCCTTGCGTTTAAAGGGAATGTTGGATAGCGTTCTGATTGGTTTATTTGACGTTACGCCCAAACCACACCTATGAATAATGAACCTACTTCAGACCAACCCCTTATTGATTTGCGCCCGGTGCAAGAGTTATTTTTCACGTTGGGAAAATAGCAACAGCGCCCAAGATCCGCCCACAAACTCAATTGCGCGTTGCGATTCGCACTTGCGTTTCAGATCGTTAAAATAGGGCCCATAGAATTTAATGAGATTTCTTTAGTTTGGATTTGAATGCATGGTCTTTTTTTACATAGGTATTTCTGCCCATGCTGAGATGCTGCTGTTTGAGGGAACAGAGCTTAAACTGAACCCTACCTGTGCAGTATTCATCACCATGAACCCAGGATATGCTGGACGCTCTGAACTACCTGATAACTTAAAGGCATGGAAAATAGGACAGTTCATATTTAGATGAATTAATGTGTAATTGAATGTAATATATAACTTCAGCACGTAGGTTGTAAGGCCCTGAAGCTTAAATATCTTTTATAGATAAAAATAACTTGAAAAATGTTTTGCTGACATTTTACATTAGGTTTAACTTTTTAAAATAAGCTTAATTTTGTAATGTGTCTTGTATGTAATATGTTGTAATATCTTTAGTGTTCTCATAATATTCTTTTATTTCTTACATACATTCACTGTGTCTGTCTTTTTTCAGTAGATTGCCCATTGTGCAGGTTCTGTGATTGAGTGATGTTGTGTAATTATCTGCTGCAGGCTCTGTTCCGGACAGTAGCTATGATGGTGCCAGACTATGCTCTAATAGCTGAGATTGTGCTCTATTCTTGTGGATTTGTCCGAGCACGACCGCTCTCAGTGAAGATTGTAGCTACGTATAGATTGTGCTCAGAGCAGCTCTCCTCCCAGCATCACTATGATTACGGCATGAGAGCTGTCAAATCTGTTCTGACTGCCGCAGGGAACCTAAAGGTAGGCCTTGCATCTCTACTAAAATGGCCCTAATGTTGAGCTTTTGTCTCAGTATACCTTGATCAGCTTAAAGCTTTTTAATAAAAAAAAAATCATATTTCATAGTTTAAGGACTTAAATTACCCAAGAGCCCCCTGAACAACCTGATCTCACGAAAATCTGTGTTATAGTCACAGAAAATTTGATCACTTTATCCATGTTCATGTAAAGGAATTCTGCTTTTTTCCGTGCCGGGAGCACGGATGTTTTTTCCGTGTCACTCCCACGGATTTCTGGTGTCATTTTATGTATTGTTTTCTTATTGTTTTTTCCTATTTTCTTCCCATTGTCGCTTGGGGTTGGGGTTAGAATCACTTTCTGTTACATTTTTAGAAATCCTTACCCAAACCCCAACTCTAACCCCAACTCCAGGCGAGAATAGTTTTAAAAGCGGAAGAAAAACACGTAGAACCAATACATAACAATACACCCTAACATAAAAGTACATCCTAACCCAAACCCCAAATCTAACCCCAAGCGACAATGATTTGAAAATAGGAAAAAACAATGAGAAAACAATACTTAAAATGACAATACTTATAATACGTATTTCCATGAGATCATTAGCAGCTAAAAGATATTTATTTAAGTCTAACAGAGGTCACAAGCTTCACTGTTTACAATTGCTTTTATTTTTATGGCCAACATCTGTGAATTAAATATTTAATGATTTGATTATTTTGTGAGGACATTTGTGTTCAATTTCATTTAGTATATGTTTTGACATCTGCTGCTTTGTTTCTGAGTGCTCCATAAAGGTAAGCAATTCTGAGTGAGTAGTAACTCACCTGCCGCTGCTATGGGCATAGAGTTACCAACAATCAAAGGAGTGAAACATTTCCACTTCATCTTAGCTCCCTTAGCACACTCATTCTCCTCTCTCCCTCGCTGTACTTTCTCAGTTGTGGATCAAAGCCAAATGAATGTGACATTGACTATAAATAGTGTTCACACAGTACAGTAGCAGCCAAGTGAATTACAAATCTTTGTAAAACTTCACCTGAAACACTGGAATTGTCAACTAAACCTTGTGTGACCCTCATGAATTCGGTTATCATCTGCAAATTATAATGGACATAATGAAAAGAAACATGATGGTCATTATATAAATTCTTGTTGAGATTAGTTCTGGTAAATTCGATTTATGACCATAATTATTTTTTGAAAATAAATTGTTAACTGATTCACAGATATAGAAATTAGTGACACAGTTATAGGACCATCAGAGATGATAGGTCAAAAGAAAAAAAGTACTGCAGTGCTCAAACAATGTGCCTTCAGTAAGATATGAATACTCTGTCTTTCCATGTACCATGCTGTACTGATACAACTTGGCTATCTGAATAAGACCTAGTGCCCCCTGTCAAAACCACTGCAAAGGTTTAGCAAGGATAAATGCATTTATTAATGAAAGAATACACATTACATATTAAGATACAGAATACACATTAGGGTGGCCGACAGGGGTCACTGCACTGCAATGAAAGAAAACACATGCAAATAGAAAAAACACCAGCAAATCAAGAAAACATCTTCATTAGTTTGACGACACATGCACTGCAGAAACTCGCAACACACCCAAATTCTTGCAAATTCTTACAACACTTACAAAACAGAAACGCGTCCAAATCTCACAAGAAACAAAAACAGAAACGCGTTCCAAATCTCACAAACAGAAACGCGTTCCAAATCTCACAACACAAAAAAAAACCAGAAACGCGCTGCAAATCTTACAACACGAACAAAAACAGAAACGCGTTCCAAATCTCACAACAAAAACAGAAACGCGTTCCAAATCTCACAACACAAACAGAAATGCGTCCAAATCTCACAACACAAACAAAAACAGAAACGCGTTCCAAATCTCACAACACAAACAGAAATGCGTCCAAATCTCACAACATAAACAAAAACAGAAACGCGTTCCAAATCTTACAACACAAACAAAAACAGAAACGCGTCCAAATCTCACAACATAAACAAAAACAGAAACGCGTTCCAATTCTCACAACACAAACAAAAACAGAAACGCGTTCCAAATATCACAACTAGGGTGGCCATTCGTGCCAGTTCCGCCGGACACGTCCCGAACATGTTTTCGGGTTCATTCTCCGGAAGTCGCGTTGGTCGACCGCATACGTCATCAAGATTTACTATTTCGGGTTTAATTTTAAAAAAGCAACCGTTACATTTCAAGGTAAGAATGAAACTACAATGATTGTATGTCTTAAAATAAATAAATCTTAATTTTCTAATGTATTTTAACTGAAATGTGAGAACCTAGATGACGTATATGCGGTCAAACAACGCAACGTCCGGAGAACAAACCCGAAATGTTCGGGACGTGTCCGGCGGAATTGGCACGAATGGCCACCCTACTCACAACACAAACAAAAACATAAACGCGTTCCAAATCTCACAACACAAACAGAAATGCGTCCAAATCTCACAACATAAACAAAAACAGAAACGCGTTCCAAATCTTACAACACAAACAAAAACAGAAACGCGTCCAAATCTCACAACATAAACAAAAACAGAAACGCGTTCCAATTCTCACAACACAAACAAAAACAGAAACGCGTTCCAAATATCACAACTAGGGTGGCCATTCGTGCCAGTTCCGCCGGACACGTCCCGAACATGTTTTCGGGTTCATTCTCCGGAAGTCGCGTTGGTCGACCGCATACGTCATCAAGATTTACTATTTCGGGTTTAATTTTAAAAAAGCAACCGTTACATTTCAAGGTAAGAATGAAACTACAATGATTGTATGTCTTAAAATAAATAAATCTTAATTTTCTAATGTATTTTAACTGAAATGTGAGAACCTAGATGACGTATATGCGGTCAAACAACGCAACGTCCGGAGAACAAACCCGAAATGTTCGGGACGTGTCCGGCGGAATTGGCACGAATGGCCACCCTACTCACAACACAAACAAAAACATAAACGCGTTCCAAATCTCACAACACAAACAGAAACGTGTCCAAATCTCACAACATAAACAAAAACATAAACGCGTTCCAAATCTCACAACACAAACAAAAACAGAAACTATTGTAAGATTTGGAACGCGTTTCTGTTTTTGTTTGTGTTGTGAGTATCTGCAGCGCATTTGTTGTCAAACTGATGAAGATGTTTTCTTGATTTGCTGGTGTTTTTTCTAGTTGCAGTGCAGTGACCCCTGTCGGCCACCCTACATTATTGACAAAAGACATGTTGCATGTGGGTGGGGTCTCATTTACCGTTTACTATCTAAAAACATTGAAAATGAGGAACATCACAAGCAATTTCTCATATATGTGACAACAAAACCATAATGGTTATAATCATATTTTTTTTATTGAGATTCATACATAATCTGAAAGCTGAATAAATAAGCTTTCCATTGATGTATGGTTTGTTAGGACAACATTTGGCAGAGTAAAATTTAAATATTGAGGAAATTGGCTTTAAAGTTGTCCAGATGAAGTCATTAGCAACTGCATCCACTTACAAATATAAAGTTTTTATGTATTTAATGTAGGAAATTTACTAAATATTTACATCATATCCTAAAGATTTTTGGCATAAAAGAAAATTCAAATTTTTTGACCCATACAATGGCTTTTTGGCTTTTGCTACAAATATACATGTGCTTGTTAAGCTAAGTTTGGGTCACATACCATTTCTTGGTAGTGTGACTGTAATGGGATACTGAAATATCAAAGTCACAAAACTCAAATATCTCACAACAGAAATAGGCAGGGGAGCGACAGAAAAAGACACTGACCTTGACAGCTTAGTTTTTCCAAATTTAAATGGCGGCCGCCGGTGTCGTCTCTTCTGTTCTCAGAAATGAATACGTCTGTGTCATTTTTGCAGCAATCTTTGCACCATCACACCAGAGATTGCACTCTTTTGGCATCTTGAAATTACTTCTGGAGACAAAGGGATCCTCTAAACCCCCCGGGTCTCGCTTGCAAATGACTGTGATGGTAAAGAATGAACAAAGACAATGTGGCTGAATGCCATTCTCCCCCTGGAGATTTCCAAAAGTGACAGCACAAGCAAATCTGTTATTAAGTGTCAAACCCTTTTTCTCCCCCTGTGTTTAACATGTCACAGCTGAAGTTTCCGGAAGAGAATGAGGATATTCTGCTGCTCCGATCTATTATTGATGTTAACCTTCCAAAATTTCTCGCTCATGATTTGCCATTATTTGAGGTATGTGATCCACACATCATCGAAAATGCCTTTAGTGATACTTATAAATCAACAGAAAAGATTATGTAAATCTTAAATTATTATTCCTCAATCATTGCAGGGCATCACCTCTGATCTGTTTCCTGGGGTCAAACTTCCAAAACCCGACTACAGTGTGCTGCTTGAGGCCATCAGAGAAAACAGTGCTAAGATGAACCTGCAGGTCACAGACTTTTTTGCAGAGAAGATCCTGCAGATCTATGAAATGATGATCGTGCGTCACGGCTTCATGTTAGTGGGAGAGCCTTTTGGCGGGAAGACCTCTGCCTACCGCGTGCTTGCCGCAGCCCTGCATGACATCTGTGAAAAGGTGCTGTAATTGTACAACTATTCACAAAATCTATTTCTCGCTTAGATAGCCACAGTGGGAGTTCAACTATTTGCATACAACATTGTGCTGTTGAGTTACTTAAAAAACTTTTTATTGGCTGTAAGTACTTCATGGCTCGCAGATGATGTTATCTCCCAAGTCTCACACTCCCAGATTTCCCAACCAATTCCAGATGGATGTGAATCTCATATTGTTTAAAAGTACCGCAATATAAGCCATGCAAAATATTTTTTTTGATACTGGGACAAATATTTATGAGCTAGGCTTTATTGGATACATTTTAATTATTGAATGCTTGCATAATGCTTAAGGTTTGTAAGATATTATAATAGCAAGAAAATGTGATTTCAGAGACAAACTACATATTTGTTGATTGTACTGCTATAAATCACTGCATAACTTTATTGATTTGGCATATACTAATATAAAAAATGGATATTAAACAATGCTATAAAAACAGTGGGACTTTTATATGAGTCAACTAAAATGTTATCTTTAAAGATGAGTAATAAAAATGTTTTGAATACAGGGACTGATGGATGAGAATAAGGTTCAGATCACTGTTATCAACCCAAAGTCAATTACCATGGGCCAGCTGTATGGTCAGTTCGATCCTGTGTCCCATGAATGGTCAGATGGCATCTTGGCTGTCAGCTATAGGGGATTTGCTACATCCCAGGTACAGTTACTCATCCAATCATTTTATTTTTCCATGTACAGAAATTTTACAGCTACTGCTAGATACATTAATGATGGTTATTACAGTACTGTTCCTAAAATTCTTTGCCAACAAATTAAAGCTATTTCTAAACCGACTACTCACATAGTGCTTTCTGCCTCAGGCGTACAGCTGTAAGGTTTCGTTCACCATGGTAACACAAAGTCTGAATACTGCAATTTTTTTAAGCTGATATTGTTCGTAGAGCTGTCACACTGTAGTCATTCCCTCAATCCCACAGGATTACAGTTTGAAGCCTTGCTTCTTTGGCTTGCAATAAAAAATGTTTAGAAATGAGTGACAATTAAGTCAATGTCTCCTGTGCTGTAAAACAGTGAGGAATCCTTTAATAGTTGAAATTGAAGTATAAAACTTAATAAGTGGAGACAGGTGACAAGTGTCGGCTTCATACATCATTTCCTATTTGATTGCCACTTTTTGCTCAAGGCAATGAAAGAATGCTTCAGAATCATTTTTTTTTATTATTAAGATATAAACTCTGTATAAAGAGCTAAACTAAGCCAAAACAAATTGGTGCCTTTCAGGATGTGTTGAACAACCAGTCACAGCTTACACTTACACAGCTTTGTTAAGTGATGTTAAAGTGACTGTCCATTCCCCAGAGTGCTGACAGAAAGTGGCTGATCTTTGATGGACCAGTGGATGCAGTTTGGATTGAAAACATGAACACCGTACTAGATGACAACAAGAAGCTTTGTCTTATGAGTGGAGAAATCATCCAGATGTCCCCGCAGATGAGCCTCATCTTTGAACCCATGGACCTTGAGGTGGCTTCACCAGCCACGGTAAGATGAATAGTAATATGTTAACCCATGGATCAAGTTTTGCTGTGCGATCACATCAGATGCGGTAGAGGCATCAAAAACGCGCTATTCACGCGTATTTGAACAATTGAATATTTTACTCGCTTCATTCGCTGAAGTTCTAGTCATTCGAGACATTCATGTGGAAATTTGCATCATGCAAGTGGCTTCTGCGAGTAATCATGTCACTATTAGGGCTGTGCATCGATGCATCGCATTCCCCATTATAAATACCTGTCTGAAATCGATTCTGAATCACAAGGCTCCAATTCTGTGTTTCATGCACAGCTTGTGCGTGCAATACGACTCTGTGATCAGTAGGATGTCCTTATCAATCTAAAATCACTATGAGTTTATAATGTGCATTTAAAAAGCAACACTCGTCATACACAATCATTCAAAATATTCTTTATTATCATGAAAATACCTGAAACAATTCGAAGAGGAGCGAAATAAATATGCCTTTTGATATTTCCTGGAATAGCGTTTGTAATGATACTTCTTCTGTGGCACAAATGACGCTTCTGCAGGAGAGTGTAATTCATTAAAATTCATTAATTAAGAAAACGCCCATTTGCACGATTAATTTTCGCAGCCCTAGTCACTACTGAGCAAGCTCCTGATTTGTTAGAGCTGCACAATTTCCCCCCAAAGTTCAAATTTTTTGTTGCAAATTTTATGCGGCAACGTTCAATTCGCGCAATGCAGAAGCGCAAATGAGGCGAACTCCCGTCTACCGCGATGCACTAAACGCCTCTTTCTCGCCGCGAGACCTTACAGACGCGGGGAGACTTGTCTTTACATTGACTTAACATTAAATACTGGCTGTGATTTTTGCCCCATCCTTAAGTAACCGGCTTTCATTACATTGTGATTATAACACTACACTATACTATACGCTGAGCTCAAATGTGTTTCTTAAATAAAGAATAGCATCAGTTATTTTTCCTGCACAGCACTTCACAGTGACAAAATGGTTCTGATAGACTTTTTCTGACCTGAATTTCTTAATTACCCAATACCAATAGGCATTACTGATGATGTATGTGACATGTGGATACCGTTCTGATGCATATACTGTACCTCTGCCTTAAGGTACTTTTTAGACTGCAAATAAAGTTTTGAGGATGCATAATGTATTTATAGCACATTGAACTCTTACCTCCAAAGATGAAGACATTTTTTTATTTCTCTGACATAAAATATCTCTGATATAAATCATGTTTAAAATTTTAATGTTCCAGTAATATTCCTGCAAGTTATTCCAACACTGCACATATTTGTTTCTATTAAATAAAGTGCAACCTAAAAAAGATGATGAAATCTGATGAAAATATATCACCATATATCCCAACACAAGTTGATATACTCTTATCAGGGGAGACATCTTTCAGAAATTGGCATCGAATTCAAGACAGTATCTCTCTTTGATGTTTGGCGTTGTAAAAAAGTAGGCCATCAAATAGGATTGTCGCTGTCATTCGCTCATACGAGACCCTTTAACAGCAAACCTGTTAAAAGATCCCTTACCAATTCGCTGGCAGCGCCACAATAAAACACCCACACTAGTCATATTCTGCCCAAGGATGGCATAATGGCATGTTTCTGGTTTCAGAAACACCAACACAATTTCATCCCCTTCTTTATCTCAGTGTATTCTGCTGTGATGGCTTTGTATCAGACAGAGCTTCTGCCTCTCGCATCCGAGCCTAAGGATAGGCGCTTATAGCTACGGATGTCGGCTTTATCTGACCCAGCGTGGGCAGAGGACTCAAAAAGAATAGATGATGATGACGGAGATTAGACAAGCATGTTATGGAGAATGGAAGCGTGTGAAAGAAATATACAGTGTGCGCGCGAACGTCTGAGTGTTTTTTCTGTTGTTTGTAACTGCCACCGGATCAGATCAAAGCAGATGCTGGAGATGGTGCCAGAGAGAAACAGCGAGAGAAAGCAAATCTGTGTGGATCTCTTGCCTCACTTTGTCAGAGAAAAAAAAACGAGCTTGGCTGCAGCATCAACGTGAACTATCTCTTTTCAACTCCTATCTGTCTCTTGTCATCTCTCACTTGATTTCACATATAGGGAGGCTTGACTCGTAAGGAAGGCCTGCTGCAAACTAGACCAAAGTTCATTCAGAATTTGGTTATACAAGGTAGGGTGTTCTCAGAGGTCACGCTGGACCCAGATGTCTCCCGCGGCTTAACACCTGTGCACAGGTGTCTAGTTTCCAGTTCACTTTACACCTCTACAATCCTCATGTTCCTTCCATAGGAGGCATAGTTTCTCACAGCTGGTTCCATAATGTATGATGTGCCATTCATCAAACCATTAACTGCAAAAGACCTTTACGAGTAACCCAATTCAGCTGCTGTTGCAGGAGAAAAGATCTGAAAGTTTAATGTACTGCTCCAGATATGTAATACGCAACACATACAAGCTGTGTCCCAATTCAAAGGCTGCGATCTTCGAAGGACGTATCATAAGACTGATTGCGACACACAAGCATGACTGAAGGCTAGTAAGGCTGTCCCAAATCGAAGGCTGCTTAAAATGAAGCCTCAAAATGCATCTTTATTTCTCTGTGGTGCTAAGGATAGAACAAATGGATCCTTCACAGCTGAGGCTATCCCAAGATTCATTGCGCATCTGTGACGGCTGAATATAATGCTGCATATTTTAAAATAAACAATTAAAACCTTTATTTAAAAAGTGTGTATTCAGCAGAAAAAAGTTTCTTATCACTGTTTTAGTATTATAAGTTATGTTTTGCATTAATATTAGTTTGTATACGTTGCGTATATTTCTAAGGTTGATTAATTTGATATACTGTTGGTAAGTTTAATCTACATCAATGTGTCATATTTTTTAAAATAAATGTAAAATATTTTGGTTTCATATTTATTTTAATAAGTCCGAAACGTCTCACTGACAGGCGCGGTGGGCGCGTGCAGGCAGCAGGTGACACAACTTATGGGTCCTCCGGCTAGACCGTCTTATTTCAGTTCTCTTTGTGGACTTTGGAGGTTGCGACCTTCAATGCTCGCCTTCTGAGGTCGGTCCTTAGAGGGTCGCAGTCTTCGAATTGTGACACAGCCACAGGCTGCCATTTACTTACGGTATTTTCTGGACTATAAGTCGCTCCAGAGTATAAGTCGCATCAGTCAAAAATTGCGTCATGAAGACGAAAAAAACATATATAAGTCGCACTGGACTATAAGTCGCATTTATTTTAGAAAATTATAATTCTTTTTAGGGGCATTTTGTTAAGTTAATGTTTCAGTTAACAGTTTTTTTCAGGGGTAGGCTACAGGAGCAACATATAGCGCCCTCTCGTGGCTGTAGACGGTAATGTTTTCTTTTTGTTCATGTTAGTCAGTATGAATTAATTTTGACATACAAGTCGCACCATATATGTCCTGCCTCTTTTCCCATTTTCGGTTTTCCGCAAGTCATTCGCGGTGACGTGCGGCCAAGATGGTGACGGCAGGCAACGCCTACATTTACCTTCAAAAACGATCTTCACAAACCACTGGGTGACTTCACGGACACTACGTCCATATTTTTTACAGTCTATGGTTTTTCCCCTCACTTGTCATTTTTTTACATGTCATTTTCCTTGTTGATCAACCCTTACTTTGTGTCTGCTTTTTTGCATTGCATTCCTACTTTTTCCTGATATTTCTCCTTTGCATTTTCTCTATATTCTGTTGCCTGGCTGAATATTTCAACCTGGTAAAATGTTAGCTCGTAAAATTTTCAACACAATTACTCTAAATAACATAAGTACATTTATAGGCTGTATTTCTCATAGGACTTTATTTAATTGATTTAAGTTATTTCATTTATACATACATACATATTGACATTGTAAGCTATTTTAGGTTATTAAGGTTTTAAGTTATTAAGAATCTAGAAATACGTTGTTAATTTGGCAAAACAGTTGTTTAATAAAATAATAATAAAATTGATTAAATTTGTGAACTAAAATATTTTTAATCCTTAAAAGATCAGGGAAAAAACATAAGGGGCTTAAGCCCCAAAGCCCCCCCACTCGCAACGACTGAAGACTGATATCTTCAAAATGTCTGTCTAAACCTTTGTTTATACTCAACGCGAGACAAAAATGATGTCAACACAGAGTGGGCAGTCGTGCGCGTTGGGTGCGCAAGACCCCATTTTGTGTGGAGGTGTGCTCCGCATTCAAAAATGACCAAACTGGAGGCGATTCCGTCCGAGCAGGCAAGCCTGTGACGTATCTCTTTGATCAATCAATGCAAAACAATGCATGTACTATTTTTCTGACACTCAAAGTAAAGTATGGCAACTTTGCAGTATATAACACAAATTATTTTACATATGATTCAAAATTCTTGGCTTTTATGTGTATTGAATGAACCACTGGACGAGGAATAAAATACAAACCTTAAGATGTCTGTACTTTTTGTTTAGTAAAAACGTTAATGAATTGATAATGTTTAATAAAGACATATTTAAGAGAATGTGGTTTTATTCATGTTCTCATATTTATATATCAAGCTCTGATGTTACAAGCACCAGGGTTGTTCCAGCGGACAATCCTTCTATCCTCTTTTTTGTGTTTGTTTTTGACTCGATTGCTTGCGTCGCCCCCTGGCAGTTCAAAGAATAGTGTCACAGCGAGCTCATCAACTATAAACGCCTCGTCCGTTTGTTGAGATGCGCGATCACCGGAGGCTTGCGTTGCGGACCAATGCGCAAGTATAAACAAAGCTTAAACTCACATTAAAACAGCATTTGCCCAAACAGTAATTAAACCTGACGTGAACACTGTCAACTACTTCAGTCCTGTGTTCACCTGTTCTGTATATAGACAATTCTGCCCACATAACAAGCTGAAAAGGACTGGTTTCTGTGCAGGTATCTCGGTGTGGTATGATCTACATGGAGCCTCACATGTTGGGTTGGCGACCTCTGATGCTGTCCTGGCTCAACACTTTGCCGTCCACTCTGAGCTCCATGCACAAAGATTTCATCACTGGCCTCTTCGACCGAATGTTGCCAGCTTGTCTGCATCTCATCCGCAGAGGCACTAAGGTATAACTACTGTATAACTGAACTGCTGATAATGAGTGAGTGTTTTTCCATTTAATTTAAAGGCACCTTGAATATTAAGAGCAGATCTGTTCTTCTTATTTAAAGCACTGGATGAATTATTATGGCTAATATAAAGACCCTACTAATTTAGAATATAATTAAATACTGTATGTGTGAAATAAATTATGCTCAACATGTCTGGAATAGTTCAAGCTACAAATGAATTACACTCCTTTCTATGTAAACATCAATGATTGAATTCTGTATAAAACATATTTCAAGGCACTGGCCATTGTCCCAGGGAGCCAATTTCCTACATTCCATTTATTAATTCATCTCACATATAAAAAAGATTGACTGAAATATTAACCTCAAATCAATATCTTTTGTTCATATATTTATTTATAGCTGTGTAATAAGGTGGATAATGTATAGTCATTCATTCATTATCACTGATGGATGAATCTGATGGAATTAACTTTGTTACAATGACCGGCTCACTGTAAATGATCTCTTACATATTAATTGATTTGATCTTTTCTGTCTTCAGTATTACCTGTTTTCTCCCTGTCTTGTTGCATGCTGTTCTAAGAAATTTGTGTTAAAGGGGACATTTCAGAACTTTTTTTAAATGTGTCCCGAGTATATATGTAAAGTTCAAGCTCAAAATATCATACAGAAAATGTATAATAGCATGTTAAAATTGTCAATTTGTTGGTGTGAGCAAAAATGTGCAGTTTTGGGAGGGTCCTTTAATGCAAATGAGCTGATCTCTGCACTAAATGGCAGTGTTGTGGTTTTATAGTGCAGATTAAGGGGCGGTATTATTATAATAAGATCCCCTTCTGACATCACAAGAGGAGCCAAATTTCAATGAACAATTTTTTTCACATGCTTGCAGAGAACGGTTTATCAAAACTAAGTTACTGGGTTGTTCTTTTTCACATCTAGGTTGATAAAAGCACTGGAGACCCAATTATAGCACTTAAACATGGAAAAAGTCAGATTTTCATCATGTGTCCCCTTTAAGTTGGACAAAGACTTACAGAAACATTTTTATAAACAAACTTGAAATTTTAAGTGAAAAAAGACCACCTATTATTATTTTTTCTAAGAAAGTCTGAAAGGAATAGAGGTTGACAAAATGGTCTAAACTGAGTACAGAAATTACATACATAATTTTTCACAGGCTTCTGCAATTAGCTTCTTAGTGCTAACATTACTGGCATTCACATCATTTTAAATAAGTATAAAGCTAATAATGTGCTTTCGTCTTTGCAAACATTACCACTTGTCCATACATCATGTGCATTTTGGCAAATACAATTATACAATCAGACAAAGCAAATCTTGTGTTTCTCATCTATTTATTATCTTTTTACCTATGTGTATTCATATTAATTATTAACCTACAATTATGTATTCTTTCATGTTGCAAACCTTTATATTCAAGTATCAAAGCATGTTTTGTGCAGCCTTAAGAGCAGCTTTGTCCATTATAATAGCACACAAGTAATTTCCTGGTTTCAGGTCCAGTCTAATGTAGTTTGTTTTGTGTGAATGTTCAGGAGTTATCTCCCACGTCCAACACCAGCCTGGTGAAGTCTCTGATGAATTTGATGGACTGCATGATGGATGAGTTCAGAGACGAGAGCCAGATGAAGGGGATGAACGAGAGCAACGTCTGCTCCTGGCTAGAGGTAAACAGATAGAGAGCAACCACCCACAACACCATTGCAACATAAACCAGCTAGAGCACCCTAGCATATTGGCAGGAAGACACCTAAAAAGTTTAAGATTTATTGCAATTCTGTCTTATGTAAAGACATAAAAAAGAAACAACATACTGTATATACGTATATACTGTCAGAAAAGAGTGAGAAAATGGTCCCAAGCTGTTACCAGGGCAGTACCCTTTAAAACAGGGGTCTCCAACCTTTTTGATAAAGCAATCCGGAGGGCTCCTTTTTTTGTAATAGTCTTTGTAATAGATTTTTTTTATTCTTACTTGTTGATATGTTTTATCACTGTTTAAAATGTAAGCATACATATAAGAAGTCAAGCTAATATAAAAAATATGTAATAAATATTTATATTGAAATTGAGGCTATTAATAGAATGTGCTTTGGTGGGCAACTCACAAACTAATTCAAAAATCTCACAAATTCTATGAATGTACACACTTTGATGACGGCTGTCTGCTGCGACTGGATGTGCTCAAACAGTTTAACATGAAATAACCTCATATTTGTCCCAATTCATTAGTGATTAACATAGGCTGATAACGTATATTTTGCATCTTGAAAAAGACTCTGACTAACTAAGCTTGCGCTATTTAAAGTGCACAGCTGGTGTGCGTGCTGTGAGTTGTCCCACGCGCAACATTTCTGACATTTCTGTTTATTGCTGAGTTTGTGAAACAGTCTTGAAAGACAGTATTGAACACATGGGCTTTCAAATACAGTTTTTTATGCCAAGCAATTAAATCTTCTGCAGCTTAATTTTATTGTTTTCTTACAAATATCTCAGCTTTTCTGCCTTGAAAGGTCATCTCTTTAGCCAATGGCAACTTTTGCCATTTTGTGTTGTCTAAAGTATTGCTAAAGCCTGTCAATACTGTCTGCATTTCTTCTCTAAAGGTAATAATCTTTCCCCACCTGCTCCTTAGAGACAGAGATCATATCAGTGGATCAAAATGTGCCAACCTAGACGACGAGTCTCATTGATTAGCTGGTACAGGATCAATGCTTAGAAAAGCTTCCTCCCTCCAGATAGGAATGACTTTATTTGCCTTTTCTTCGCTGGTCATCAGAGTATTGCACATTCTTAGTGCACAAATCATTTTGTCTTAAATCAATGGCAGCCGTGTTTGTATTGATTGTCATTTTTGCTGGAGGATTGATCTAAAGGTACAATTGAGTTTGTAAAGAAATATTTATGAATATTTGATTCAATTTGGAAGTAGGAAGGTCAGAATCGAGCTGTGATTAAATGGATCAATATATGAAGTAATGATTAAGATAATTTATTTAAAAACCTAATATATGATACCCAAGATGGAGTTTATTGTATTAAGGTAATATTATAAGGATGTTACTGAGCTGTTTGTTAGTCAAACTCTAACTTTGACCTCTCCAACTGCATGAATTAATAAAAAAGCAAACAAAAGCAAATACTATAAAGAAAACCTAGCAAATTTAAATTTTAATGCGGTAGCGGACTGTTTCTATTACATTTTTAGGCCAAGCACCGCTTCCGATCCAAGTACAAGGTCAAATCAGAGAATCTGAATATCTAATCAATAACTAATGTTGATAACATTTCCTCTGTTCTCCTAGCATTGGGTAAACAGACATCTATTAGAGCACAAACTAAAGGCATGCCATATTTTGATTACTATCAATATTACTGTAGTTAATCTTAGATCAAGTAGCTTACAGTAAATTACCCCCCTAAAGTACATATTTTTACAAACATACATTATTATTCATAAAGCTAGGTTTATCAATAATTATTCATATTGGAAATAAAATAAAACATTACAAATAAAATACCAAATATTTCAATTTTACTGGTGGTAAATAATCTTCACTGTCCTGCTTTTTCTCTTTATCTTTTTTACAGGGCATCTTTGTTTTCAGCCTCATGTGGTCAGTCGGGGCCAGCTGTACTGAGGTCGGACGGGTAAAGTTTGACGGTCTGGTGAGAGAAATGCTGGGAGGTGGTCTCAGTGAAGAGACACGCACACGTCATGGAATCTTAGAGCAAGTGGAGCCACCCGCCAAGCAGCTAACTGTGCCTTTACCCACAGAGGGTACTCTCTATGAATACCGCTTCCTTAAAGAGGTCAGGACGTTCATTCAACACACCTGAATGATTGAGAGCCCAAAATGGACTCTTTTGAGAAGTTTTTAAACGTTCATGAATTTTAACCTAAGATTGTGATGTTTATTAAGAGGCCCAAGTGCTTGTCATGCATGCATCAACCACCAATTTATTTAAACTTTCTTGACTAGTGAGAAGTTATTTTAACATAATTTTTATAATTTAAAGAAACTCCTCACTTGTCAAGAAAGTTAAAATTTATTGTAATTTTAGATTGATTAAACTTAAAAAATTTAAGGGACACTTTTTGAAAATAGGCTCATTTTCCAGCATAATTAAAGAGTTTGGATATTTTTCCTATTTAAAACTTGACTCTTCTGTAGTTACATCGTGTACTAAGACTGACGTAAAATTAAAAGTTGCGATTTTCTAGGCCGATATGCCTAGGAACTATACTCTCATTCTGGCGTAATAATCAAGGACTTTGCTGCCGTAACATGGAAATAACTTTAATAACGTTAATAAACTTTAAATAACTTTGATTATTTGTTAGGTGCGATGCTAATGGACTAATCAGTGGCCGGTTGCATAAAACTTTAAGACTAGTCTTAAAAGTTTGTCATAATTATTTTTCTTCAAGACTGATCATAACTGTTTTAAGTATGCTACATAGAAAGGTAGATTGGTCTAATTTAAATCCAAATAATAAGACTGATTAGCCCTAACTAATTGCTAGTTAGTCAGAATCATTCTTAAGACGCAGTCTTAATGTCATGGCTATGTTTATGCAACTGGGCACAGATTCTATGGATTATGCTAAGTTATGCTAAAAGTGGTAGCGCCAGACCCGGAGATAAGCTGAATGGGTTCCAAAAGGGTAAGAATCAAATGTTTAACTCAAGGGGAGCTGGAAAATGAGCATATTTTCCAAAAAGTGGAGTGTCCCTTTAAGTGCAAGAAGGAATTTTTATAGTGGTTTTGAGCTGGCAAAATTGGAAAACCACTTTACTAAAAGCTTTGAAACAATGAAGCTTAATGTTTGTACTTTGGCACTAAAACAGAAGTTCAGTTTAAGAGATTTTGATTCTCTTGGTCAAACAGCATTCTGATGAACTTCCTTGAACTTTGGTAAATAGTGAGAGGCAAAACTTTTATTCATGTTCTTGCGTTAACGCTTTCCCATCTTTACACATGTAGGAATGCAAGCCAATAAACCCATATGGCCAGATTTACTAAACAGGGCAAAATACTGTGAAAGCGCTGATGGGAATGAGAACATCTCATTTCCATAATCACCAATGCAATCTACCAAGAGCAGCACAAAATGGTTTAAGACATTTGTTTTTGAGTGTTAAATACTCAGTAAATTGACGAGTGCAAATAATTCCTCATTTAAATACTCTCCTCCCAGAAATTTTGCATTTGAAAAGAAAACTCCTACAAATGCATATGCAATAAGGTGAGTCGCAAAAAGAACCGTCAATATATTTTCAGCATAAATTTTTCACTGCATGTTTTTCATAAATCCTGACTATTTCTTTAACGTGTAAAGATACTGGTGCAAGCTGTGTTAGTAAATCTGGCTCATATTCTTACTATTACATAACAACCAGGCAGGCCTCTATATTTAAAATGCATACAAAAGTGCACAATCAACCACTAATAATGTGGTACTTAAAAATGTGATTCTGATTATTTATGTTTTACCCTGATATACCAGTAAGCAAATTTACTCTCTGCTTAGAAATCACACCCTGCACATCCTGAATGAGGCAATCTGTCTTATTATTTGCTATAAATCACAAGCTATATTCCTGTGAAATAAAACTTCAGGCATAACCTGGACTAATTTGCCAATTTCATGCCTCATTAAATGCTGAAAATGTCATTTATTAGAAAAGAAATTGATTATCCATTGCTTACTTTTTCTGCTGTAGATAAAAGTGGTTCTTTGAAAATCAGCAAGCCTATAAAAGCCCAAAAGGCTTTAACAAAAAGCACCATTATAAGTGTGTGATGGCAAAACTTGGAAATAATGCTGCGTTTACACACAAACAGAATTTCAAATAGATTATAATGAAAGAAAAAAGCTTTAGTTCATGTATTTTTATAGAGCCAATAACCTTGACTCGCATGATACATTCACAGGGTCCAGGCAGATGGGAGTTGTGGACGGAGGTGCTGAAGACTGTGGCCCCCATCCCCAAAGATGTGCAGTTTAATGAAATAATTGTGCCTACGGAGAACACAGTACGCTACACTGCCCTCATGGAGCTGCTCATCACTCATCAAAAGCCCACTGTCTTTGTCGGCCCCACGGGGACCGGCAAGAGCGTATACATTCTAGTGAGTATTAGTCTATCTCAAAGTGTGTTTGACTTTCCAGTCTGGAATATGTCATATTTATAACACGCAAAGCGTTTGGTAACAGTTCCAGTGTAATTCCAGGGAGCCTGCTTCTATTCAAAACTGTTTATTGTTTAAAACTCATTCAACTGTGAAGGAGTTTTCAACGTTTTACCAGATGAAACATTTTTGTATTCAATATCTCTGGGACCACAGCATATGCAGGAAAGCATTAGATTTATACACAGGTGTAGTCCTGTGCTGAAGGTGCTGAAGGCTGAAGACTCTCTCTCTCTCTACCTACACACCATGTTGCTCAGCTGAGCATGAAACCATTTAGATGATCTAGAAGAGAGCATACAAACGTGCCCCACACACACCTGTGTGTTTGCGTGTGTGCTGAAGAATGGCATGTCAGCAGATAGTGATAAATGAGTCGAGGGTTGGAGACCAACTGTGGCCCACTCCGCACCCCGCCCTCTTTCCACTGAGAGTGGAACACACACAACACTCCTATTTGGGTTGGTGGTACGGTTAGAAGTCTCATTTGTTACCTGCTTCAAGGTGCTATTTTTTATATATGTTTTGTGTGCCAGACTATAGTGGATGAGCTTAAAAGGACAGTGTGTTCATTGGTGGTGTTTCCTGTATCGAAAGGATGTCAACTGCTAAGATCTATGCTTGTGTTATGTAAGAATGAAAGAAATTGGGTAATGATGTTGTCCAAAACATATGGCCATCAATATAATCTGACTCAAGTAATTTTAAGTTCACTAATTTTTATAAATTTTATTTGCTCTCCATTCAAATTAATGGTCATCTGTCTCTTTTATAGTTTTTCTTTTTCATACTGTGAAATGTCTGCAGGTGTCGATAACTCACCACAAAGCTCTTCAATGAGTTTTAAGGCCTAAAAGAAATTGTATATGTCAAGCAAAAGTGGAACAACTCACAGGCTCCTCAAATTAAAATGAATGAGATCTCTCAGAAATCTGCATATTTACATTAATCAGTTGATGCATGGCTGATCTATAATAAGTTTTTAATGTTGGTTGTGCTTCTTGGTTTTCAATCTTTTAGTCAGCTGTAAAATTGACTTGATTTTAAAATGACATTTTAACCATTACCACTGTGTTGAAAGTGCAAACATTTGACAGCCAAGGGGGGAATATTGCATATACTATAATACATAGCTCCAGCATTTTCCTAAACCTCAATAGAGATGCCTTAAAGGGATAAGTGTGTTAAGTGTTAGATGAATTATGTATAGATCAAGGGCTTTGTAATGTAAATATATTGACTTGTGTACCTACTTCGTCTTTACAATAGTAAAACGAGTTTTAAACATTTGTGTCTCTTCAATATTTCTAAACTGAATTTTACGGCAACATCTGTACTAAGTGAAACTAATGAAGTGTCTCCAAATTCCCCACAGGACTTTTTGCTGAATCGCCTAGAGAAGGATGTCTACAGTCCTCTTTTGATCAACTTTTCTGCCCAAACGACAGCAGCGCAGACCCAAAACATTATTATGTCTAAACTTGATAAAAGACGAAAAGGCGTGTTTGGGCCTCCTCTGGGAAAGAAAATGGTATGTAGGCAAACTGCTTTCAGCATCTTTTATCTTATTGTATGCTTTTGTTTATGTTGATTTCATTCAAATTTTAATTAGAAATTTCCTCTTAGCAGTTTTATATCCATTTACAACCAATATTTGTGCATACAGTTAAGACTATAAAGTAAAGCTGAAAGCTAAATTGCCAGTAAATTTAATGGGCAAAATGTGTTTCTGATTCACACGTCTACTTAATTAATCACCATTTAAAATGTTTGCAATGAAACTATAAACCCTGTAATGTTATCACTGACAGACTTTCCGCTAACGGGCATAACTTTCCATTAGTGTTAAAAATACAAGGCAGAACATTTAGGGGTGGTTTTCTGGACAGCGCTTAAGCCTAGTCTCAGACTAAGGGTGCTTTCACACATGCCTCATTATGTGCAGTTGAATCGTACCAAGAGTTTTATTGCTCACTTGTGCGGTTCGTTTGGGCAGGTGAGAATGCAGCAATCGAACTCTGGTGCACACCAAAAGCGGACCAAACAAGCGGACCGAGACCTTCTTGAAGAGGTGGTCTCGGTACGCTTTCAAACAAACTCTAAAGTGGTTAGTTTGTGGTGAGAACATGATCCGAGATCTAACCGACCTAACTGCAAAATTACTGCGCATTTTGGACTAAACCCGCTGCCGTGGTCAGCTGTGCTGTGCATTATGGGATGAGGAAGTGTTTGTTGACAGTTTCTATTAGCAATATTAGCACAATGACAGGACGCGGTCATACCTGGAGTTGCGAGGAGGTGCGGGCGGAGCCTCAGAAAATTGGTGTCTTCTCCGTTTGTAGTGCATTAAAATGTTGTTTTCAAGCCGCATCCGCGCTTCATTCTGGAAATGAACAGTTTGTCTAGAGTGCTGTAAACAAACTATGAATAACAACCGCAGAGACATAATAACAGTGCGCAGTCGTCTGTCCATGGTGTCTGCTGTATTTTCCTCCTGTTTGTTTACTTTCAGGGTTCCGTTGGAATTTCGCGCACATTGATTCTGACCATTCGAGAAGCAGTTTAGAAAATACGTTCAAATACATGTGGCCAATGAGTGATGTGGATCTTATTACATGACTGAATTTTGGTTTGTTTCAACTGGTGCGGACCACAGCGATCAGTGTGGTGTGAAAAGGAACCAAAACTGCTAAAAAGCTACAATGTTTGATTTTTTTTGCTTTTGGTCCGGATCAAATGAACCGAACTACAGATGTGAAAACACCCTAAAATACTTGCTAGAGCTGTCTTAACTGAAAATAGGTTCCACTGACATATCTAAAAATATATCAGTGCCATAGTTTTGTCTCAAGATGCACAATAGTAATGTTTCTTGTAGGTCATGTTTGTAAAACTGCTTAAATGTCCTAATAACTAAGGCCTAGTCCTGGCTTAATCTAAACCTTGTCCGGGACTTTTGGTCATTTGATCAGGTGGTGTTTGTTGATGACGTGAACATGCCTGCAAGAGAAACCTATGGAGCCCAGCCTCCAGTAGAGCTTTTGCGTCAATGGCTTGACCACTGGAACTGGTATGACATGAAGGACTGCTCAGTAATCAGCTTAGTGGACATCCAGATCATGTGTGCCATGGGTCCTCCTGGTTAGTACTCAGAATCTGTTCAGTTTTAGCAGATTAAGTAAAGTCTCGGCCTGCTTTCCATGTTTGATAGTCATTGTCACTTTCAGGTGGAGGTAGGAACCCCGTGACCCCTCGTTTTTTGCGTCACTTTAACACATTGACCATTAACGAATTTGATGACAAAACCATGTTCACCATCTTCTCAAGAATTCTGGACTGGCATTTAACCATAAGGTAATGACACTGACATACAAACGGGATTAATAAATTGTGCTGTTTTAATTTTTTGTTTTTGCTGGCTGTCAGATTTCCATTTCCCAAGTCGTTTGCCAGCATTACTTCCCAGATCATCAACGCCACCATGTCTGTGTACCAGGAAGCCACTAAGAACCTTCTGCCAACCCCAACCAAGTCCCATTACCTTTTTAACCTTCGCGATTTTTCCCGCGTCATCCAAGGGATCTGCCTGTCACGACCCGAGACTGCAGATGACCCCACAGCTATCAAACGCCTGTGGGTGCATGAGGTAACTGCAAACACACAGCCTTATGTACAGTAATAGTGAAAACTGAATTGTTTTAATGGCCATGGCATATCCATTTAAAAATCTCTTAATCCTGTCATGCAGGTTTTAAGGGTGTATTATGACCGTTTGGTTCACCCGACTGATTGTGCATGGATGGTAGACTTCCTGCAGAAAGTCTCCAAGTCTCACCTGAAAGAAGATTTTCATCAGCTCTTCAAACATTTGGACCGTAACGCCAATGGGCGCGTAACTGAAGATGACCTCCGGAGCCTCATGTTCTGTGATTTCCACGACCCCAAGGGTGAAGACAAAAACTATCGTGAGGTGGGCAACCCTGAGCAGCTCCGTCAGGTGGTGGAGGCTCATCTCGAAGAATACAACAACATCAGCAAAGCTCCCATGAATCTCGTTCTTTTCCGGTTCGCAATCGAACACGTCTGTCGAATCTCACGCATTCTCAAACAGCCCCGTGGCCACGCTCTCTTGGTGGGCGTTGGAGGGAGCGGGCGTCAGTCGCTGACCCGCTTGGCCACTCACATGGCCGAAGCCGAACTCTTTCAGGTGGAGATCTCCAAAAGTTACGGAGTAGCAGAATGGCGTGATGACCTCAAACTCATAATGCAAAAGTCCACATCTGGTGAAAGTCATGGAGTCTTCCTCTTCACTGACACTCAGATTAAAATGGAGTCATTTTTGGAGGATGTGAGCAACTTGTTAAATACCGGTGAGGTTCCTAATCTCTTTGCCTTAGATGAGAAGCAGGAGATTTGTGAGCGCATGCGCGTCTTGGACCGTCAGCGCGAGCGCAGTAAGCAGACAGACGGCAGTCCGCTGGCGCTGTTTAACATGTTTTTGGAGCGCTGTCGTAGTCAGTTGCATGTGGTTCTGGCCATGAGTCCCATTGGCGACACCTTTAGAAGCCGTCTGAGGCGTTTTCCTGCTCTTATTAACTGCTGCACAATTGATTGGTTTCAGGTTAGTGATCCACTACTAATAGTCCAATTTTTTCTAATTATGATCATAGGTTGTGTTTAATATTTGTTCTTTGAAGGCAACATAAATCAATAAAAAACCTATTTACATTCCTAAAACATTTTCCTGGATTATTGTGCTTTCTTCCAAAAAGAGCTGGCCAGAAGATGCATTGCAGGCTGTGGCATCGCGTTTTCTGGAAGATGTTGAAATGACGGACAGCGCTCGTGCAGGCTGCATCAGCATGTGCAAAAGCTTCCACACTTCCACCATCGACCTCTCTGCACATTTCCTCTCCGAGCTGCAGCGTTACAACTATGTCACACCAACCTCATACCTGGAGCTCATCTCAATGTTCAAGCACCTGCTACAGCGCAAAAGAGAGTAAGGCATCTCACTGCTGTTAAAACTGTTTGATGCATTATGTCTCACCTGACAATAAACTTGGTAAAATTAGAGTTAAATAAATATGTGTGATTGGTAACAATAAATATAAGGTTGACTTTACAACTTCATTCTGTGTTGTCACAGCGAAGTCATGAAGCTAAAGAGTCGCTATGAGGTTGGTCTCCAAAAACTGGAGTCGGCTGCAGCTCAGGTGTCCACAATGCAGGTGGAGCTGGAAGCTCTTCAGCCTCAGCTGCGAGTGGCCACCAAAGAGGTGGATGAGATGATGGTGGTCATCCAGCGGGAATCTGTGGAAGTGTCCAAGACTGAGAAGGTGGTCCGTGTGGATGAAGGAATAGCTAATGAGCAGGCAATGGCTGCCAAGGCCATTAAAGATGAATGTGACGCAGATCTGGCTGTAGCCTTGCCCATTCTGAAATCTGCATTGGATGCGCTGGATACACTCACTGCACAGGTCAGAGGATAGATTTATAATATCTAATCATAAAATCAGGGCTATCAGTTACACTAAAGCCAAACAGCAAACTTAGCAATGGCATACAGCACATACCCACCAAATGATGCAATGTAAGAATGCATCTACTGTACTTTAGACAGTGAAAGACTCTATTTTCAAAATTATTAATTAACAGCAATAAAAATGTTTTTGTGCTATACATAACATACATAATTAATTTGATAGCAACAAAGAACTGAACACAAGGGAGGGCTTTCTAATAGATTTCTGACTAGATCGAAAGTTCTTACCTTACATTCTTTTACTATTCAACTACAAATATAACCATTATTTGTTGTGTCTTACCCTTTGTAGGATATAACCGTGGTTAAAACTATGAAGGCTCCTCCAGCTGGTGTCAAGCTGGTGATGGAAGCCATCTGCATACTGAAAGGCATAAAACCAGACCGTATTCCAGACCCCTCGGGTACTGGCAAGAAGGTGGAAGACTATTGGGGTCCAGCAAAGAAGCTGCTAGGGGATATGAAGTTCCTCCAGAGCCTTCACGAGTACAACAAAGACAACATCCCACCCGCCTACATTAGCATCATTCGTAACAAATACATCACCAATCCAGACTTTGTGCCGGAAAAGATCCGTTTGGCCTCCACAGCCGCAGAAGGCCTCTGTAAATGGGTTTGTGCCATGGAATCGTATGATAAGTGAGTTACAAATTCATAAGTCAAGCCATTAACAAGCAACTCTGTATTTTTAGGTCTCTAACTACTGCAAATTAACAATGGATATGTGTAGGTGAAATGACACATACAGCGGCTAAAATAAGTATTGAACACATCACCATTTTTTTTTCTTGTAAATATGGGCCAAATTTATCAAACTGGGCAGATTAGCGAGAAATTAGTTCATGGTCGCAAATAAGCAGAACTGATGCTCTTCATGTGCGGGTGATCTACTAACACCTGATGTACTTGAGTTCAGCACCACGTACACTCCAGTTGAAATTTTGGGGTGTGTAATCCCAGTTAAAGAAGTCATAGTACAATGAAAAGAACCGAGGAACAAAAAATAAAGGTTTACAAGAGGTTAACACACAAAAGTGTGACGACTTTTAGTGACTCCAGCAAATAAAAAAATAACATGGCTTGGCAAACAATATTTTTGAATAATATGTTTCTCTGGCATTACAAACAAACTGTTACATGTTTAAAAAGACTCTGCCTTGTACCATGTGCTCTGTGATGCCTCTCCTATCAGCTATAATGGCAGCCAATTCAAGAGCAAAATGATTTAAGACGTGCTTTTTTGGCGTTTTTAAAGGTGCAGTGTGTAATTTTTAGAAGGATCTCTTGACAGAAATGCAAAATTATATACAAAACTATATTATCAGGGGTGTGTAAAGACCTTTCATAATGAACCGTTATGTTTTTATTACCTTAGAATGAGACGTTTTTATCTACATACACCGAGCGTCCCCTTACGTGGAAGTCGCAGTTTTGTGCCGCCATTTTCTACAGAAGCCCTTAACAGACAAACTTTTTTTACTAAGTTGTCTCAGACGATGAGATGTTTTTCCGGTGGTGACTACCGTAGCTTCTCTATGCGTTTCAAAAACGAGGGGTGAGCAGTGGACTGAGCCGTTGGTTGCAATTCACAACCTCACCACTAGATGCCGCTAAAATGTACACACTGCACCTTTAATATCACATGTGCAAACATAAGTATATCGCGTTGCGTGAATCATTTAAATAATCTCCTCCCATAAATTTTGCATCTAAAAGGGAAACTCCTAGAAATGCATATGCAATAAGGTCATTTGCAAAAATTCTGTAACTAGACCACACATTTTAGCACTAATTATCCACTGCTCGTCTTTAGTAAACCCGAAAGTCATTATTTAACCCCAAAATGATGGTTTGTGCTGTTGCAAGCTGTTAGTACATCTGGCCCTAAATTTCTAAAGGTGCTATTGACATGAAACTTTCACCAGCAGTCCACACATGCAAAGAATTCAAAATATAGATGTCCATAACTTGTTATGTGTAATTATGGAAAATGAAAAGGAGATGCAAGAAGGCATGGAAAGCCAAGACAGTCAGTATTAAAAAAGCAACCGTGCCCTTTTGTCAGTGCAAATAATAACAGCTGGTTCAGTTTCAGCTAATGGCTTATAAAAATAGTGTCATTACCAAAGTGTTATGCAGGAAACATCTCATGATGGGTAAACCCAAACACACAGCTAGGGAAACTCTCAAATGGTTTCAGAGAAAAATAAAGCTGCTAGAATAACCCAGCCAATCCCCTGACTTGAATGCAATTGAAAATCAATGGAAAGAACTAAAGATCAGGGTTCATAGAAGAGGCCCACAGAACCTTCAAGATTTAAAGACCTCACACCTGAGCAATGCATGCAACTAGTTTCTCCATACAGGAAGCTTTTCATACCAACAAAGGCGTTTGTAGAAACTATTAAATACATTTCAGTTCAAAACTTTATTAACACACAACTTAATTTATGCACATCTATGGAATGATTGAATGTGTGGATTGCATGGGTTGTTATCAGCATCTGGTAAAATTTTTATGTCAATAGCACCTTTGGAAATTTGTTTCAGGAACAAAAAGGAGCAAATGGTGATGTGTTCAATACTTATTTTACCATAAAATACATCATTGATGTGCAGTTGCTTATCCCTTTCGTTTCATTCATGCTGGTAATAAATAATGTTAAATAGAAAATACAGTATGCTGTTTTTTCACACTTGATCAAACTTTAAAAAAAAAAATTCATTCACAGGGTAGCAAAAGTAGTGACTCCCAAAAAAGAGAAGCTGGCACTGGCAGAGCAGGAGCTGAAGGTGGCCATGGCAGGCCTTCAGAAGAAACAGGCTGCTTTGAAGGAAGTCCAGGATAAACTGTTCAAACTGCAGGAGACCCTGGAAGCCAACAAGAACAAAAAAGTTGACCTAGAGAATCAGGTATGCAGAGAGCGCTAGTCAGAAACCACACGGTGCAAAATATGCTAAGCCAGATATTCACAATCAACAAACGGTAGCTGCTTTTCTTTAAGGTTTGAGTATTTAACACCACGTTCAAGTACTTTTTGTTTTCATTACTGTCTTCCAGCCCTTTTGATGCTCTCACCTCTTTGCTGAAAGTTTGTTTAAATAACTTCCCTTTCAAAGGAATTTAGTTTGTATTTCCACATGAAGAAAAGTTAAAGGAATGTTTTCTTTATCTTCTTTGTTTACTTTCCTTCAGATCATTTTTATGTTCGAACTTTGAAGTCGTAAGAGTGAAGCTTTTGTTTCCAAACCTACGCAAAAAACACACAAGGGCACACACACACTGTTCTCATTTGTCTGCAGAGACTGGTTGTCAGTTTTTGCGATGTTTGGGTAAACCCTGCTGCTGTTTTCTGCCCTATTTCACTTCCTTTCATGTTCCTTGTTGTTATTCCCCACTTTCCTTACATGTTTGTAATTCAGGTTGTCTGTTTTCCCTATCGAAGGGAAGAAATTGTTTATGCCGTGCTTTCTCAAGCATGTCCAGAATCAAGGCCCTCGGATGCACCGAGACAACCCGTTACGCTGTTACCTGAAGTCTCTTTTAAATGGTTTTCTGTTTTTTGGTTGAGTTAGATTGAATGGTAAAGATTCATTTCTTCCGTTTTCTCAAGGAGCCCACAGTTTAATGGCCTTTGATTCATCTGTGTCACAAAGAATTAGTGCAGTATCATCACAGGGAGTAAATAAGATAAGCTGGAGCCTTATGCTGTCAGCACAGTGCCTAACCGCTAAGTTTCCATCACTCTCTGCAGTACCTTTGCAGGCTTGTATTGTCATTTTGAACAAAGGCAGTGTTCCTCTGTTGCAGAACTGCGGTTATAAGATCTGTTTATCTCTGATGAAATAGGGGATGCTCTAGCAGATCAGACAGTCAATCAGATGCTTTATTTGGAGAGATGTTAGTCTAGTAAACATTCATCTATAATTACAAATTCTTCTGATGCGTATAATGTCAATAGCTGATTCTTTCTGAATATAGATTACAGCTTTAACTAACCTGCTGTGTAAAGTCTTTCAACTCAACAGTGTTTATGCATTTTTCATTGTTTTGTAAGTGTCAAATTGTATTGTATTGTGCAAAATAACAACATAATGAGAACTGACCTGTAGTCAATATTGTACACTTAAGTCAACATAATGACAAAGGTGTGTTTTGTGCACTTCTTAAAATTGTTAATTCTATGCTGCTGCTACCCAGTCTCACAAAATTATGTAACTATAGACGGTTTCAGCAGTAACAACATAAACAAGCGGCGTCCATGGTCCAAACGTAACTTCCAGTAAACTCCGCTAAGAATAAATAACAACAAAGTACTTTTGAAGTAGTTTATTTATATAACAAGCAAAATAAACAACACGTAGATTACCTAGGACAGTGGTTCTCAAACTTTTTCAGCGTGCGGCCCCCCTTGTGTGCGGTGCATTCCTTCGCGCCACCCCCCCCTAAGAAATTTATGACAATTTTGTTCTAAAACACAACATTTTATTTAGACAAAATATATTAAAGTATACAAAGTAGTGCTGTTGGTTAGTAGCCTTATTTTCTTTAGGTTTAATTACACAGAATTTATAAAAAATATATGCATTTTATAAAATGTCATAAAACTGGGGCCCCCCTGGCACCATCTCGCCCCCCCCCCCCCAGTTTGAGAACCACTGACCTAGGAAACCAATACATTTGTTATTTTCAAGGTATTTGTTCAAGAGTTCAGTTTAGCAACTAGTCAGACCATTAAAAAAACTTAAACCGGAAGTGAAGTTCGGACCAGACGCTAATCGCATCACTGCACGTGCGTCCGATGAAACGGTCTATAGTAACGTTATTGTTTTTTTTTTTTGTGATACTATCTCGAATTTCCGCGTTTTTTCATGATACTGTCACGAATTCCTGCATTTTTTTCGTGACCGTATCACAAATTTCTGTGTATGTGTCATTGTCACGTATTGGTTACTGAACTGCTTTATCTTATTTCCAAACCATTTTCATTTGGTTAAGGGTTAGATTTGATGTTTGCATTAGGATGTCACTTTAAGTATTGGTTTATACTAGTTTTTCTGATTTATTTTTTTATATTTTCTAAATTTGTCACCTGGTGTTAGGGTAAGAGTTGGGTTTGGGTAAGGATGTCTTATGTAAATCTAACCCTAAACCAAAGTGAAAATGGTAAGAAAATAGGACAAAACAGTTGAGTAACCAATACTTGATAATGACACATAAACAGAAATTCATAATATAGGTACGTAATTTCGTGTGACCGTGCTGGCTATTATCAATCAGTATAACTACCTTTTGTTCGTTCTTTAGCTGTCTCACTTTACACTATATGTGATCTTATGTTTCGTTTGTGTTTTCTGTAGGTGGAGTTGTGCAGTAAAAAGCTGGAGCGTGCAGAGCAGCTCATTGGGGGATTGGGGGGCGAGAAGACCCGCTGGAGTGAGACAGCCTTCAATTTAGGGCAACTCTACAACAACCTGACAGGAGATATTCTGATCTCTGCTGCTATAGTGGCTTACCTTGGTGCATTTACCTCCAGCTACAGACAGGTGTGGCATCTTTGCACAATACAGATCTCTTTCTATGTTTTTGCTCCCAAACACACATTGTAACCCAGAGGTTATAAAATGTTAGGATGTTCAGTAAAAACCCAAGCATTCCTCATTTCCTCATCACGGTTGTCGGTAACAAAACATGCATACAGTACATGTAGGTATGGGTAAAATATTGCTTAGAGTTGAACAGGCTTCAGGGTAAACAGGAAACATAAATCATCACAATAATGATTATAAAGAACACACCACTATTTACAACATTCATACTGTAGTACGAAATTGCTTTATAAAGGGCTTATGAGCATTGTGATCCAGTTATTTATAGTTATATTGCAGTAATTGATTTTACAATAAGATTTTGAAAATATTTTATGGCAAAACTTTATTACAACGTATTGTAAAATCTTGAGAATATTTTACAATTTACGGGAGGCTCTATTAAACATTGAAAGACTTTTGGGACAAATTGTGTCTGAAAGAAGTTTGTTTGTTTGTTCTGACACATTGAACCTCGATTGAGTTTCAGTCCAAGCACTGTGACTGAAGTATACTTATTTTCACTACAGATGGTAATGTATTATAGTGTCTATCTATAGATATAATTTGTATACATTTTCATGCCCATTTCTTAGTTTTAACAACAAAACAGAGTCCATATAAATGAATGAACTCAGTGAAAATACATTGAAACACACTAGGAGATGCTGTGGTGGGTTTGAAATAGCACTCAGGGAACAGGGAGTAGTTTAACTTTAATATTTCCCCCTCTGTGAAAGCAATATCTTTTCTCTCAGCAGAGGGTCTGTTTATATAAGCTTCCGTGCAGGTACACGCCACGCACGTCTTATTACCTTTGAGAGTACTAAGTCTTTATTAAATTTAAACAAAAATAAAGCTGTCAGAATGATAGTAGTACTGTCCAAAATTTCATTATTAAGTTGAAACACACTGATAATGTAAAATGTATGGATCTGTGTGTTTACAGGAATGTATTTATAGCTTTCTGTATGTATCAGTAAACTCTGGCATCAGTGGATGCTGGTTCTGAATCAAGGTGCCTTACAGCTTTCTACATCATATTCTCTGTGTTGAGCTTTACTGTACATGTTTGTGTGACCTTTAGCGAGCGACAGAGGAATGGATTGACTTGTGCAAGACCAGAGGAATTCCCTGCTCTAAAAACATGTCCCTGATGAACTCATTGGGTGAACCGGTAAAAATCCGCAGCTGGACTATTGCTGGCCTACCTTCAGACAGCTTCTCCATTGACAACGCAATTATTATCTCGTAAGAGGCTTTTTTGTAAGATGCATTATCTCTTAAGGGGCATAAGTATGAGTGAAAACTTGTATCTTGTTATAAGAACCTTGTAGTATTGCTTCCCTATGACACATCGCTTTTGCTAAATGCTAAATGTAATGTATTTAAATGTAAATGTACCTCTTTGTTACATTGAAATAATATACAAATTACAATTTTTTGTTTTCTTAGAAGTACAGTACAGGATTTTGTATTTACATTCTAGATGTGTTGTAAAAATAGATGAGACCTTTAGCACTCTTTAAAGGTGCTATAAAATAAACAAATAATACGAGCTCTGTACATGACATATCGTGAGCCTCTAACGCGATTGTTTCCTCCTTCTTATACCGCTGGAAACAGGCCAATCTCATCATAACACCTACTGTGACTTTACAGCTAATAAACCGCTCGACGTGCACACTAATTCGTAGGCGGGATGACGTCAGTTTTTTTAACGCTGCTAACAATATCTACATAGCCTACTGTCTACAAACATTAATAATATTAACATTACTATACATAGTTTAAAAGGTCTATGCGGGTTTAGCATCAGTGTATGGTCTCTGTTTTGAGATACAGATGCTCTAGCATCATACACGTAGTACGGGACATCTTACCTTTCTGTTGATATAACGATCGCGAGTTGAATCCAGTCTGTTTCAGATGTGTGAATTACCCATGAAAACCATCTAATACAATACATCCAATGACCATTTTTTGTCCACAAATGCGTATAATCGTAAATAATGAAATATAGATATATAGTCTGTTGTTTACATCAGATTTCACATGAACACCTTGTATTAGAATATTATGTACAATCGGAGGACTATTTACGTCGTAACACTGTATATGAGATTACACTTTAGGTTCTAGTAAACACGTAAACCTGCCTTCAAACATTGTTTTTTTAAAGTAGGCGGGAGTATAATACATAATGTCCAAACAGCGCTCTCATTTGACACGCTTGTTCCTCCAATGACTTCATGGAAAATATTGATAGACAGAACGTGTAGCCAATTAGATAACGAATCCAACGATCTTTGTGTTACGTTTTATTTCCTGGTGTGGAAACTGCATTTTATATGCTAACATAATAATAAGAACGAACATGTATGCATATAAAGAAAGACGTTTTTTTTTGGAGTTGACTGGCACTTTGAAAAGGCACTAGTCTTACAAAAACCCTTGCAAGAACCTCATTTTTGGGCCTATTGACCTCAAACATGAAACAATTTTTTTAATTTTATACTCTAATTGGTTTAGTAAAAACAACCATTTTAGTGAAACTAGGTCTTTTCATGGTTTGGGCTAGAGTGGGGTTAACATTAAATTACACATTTAATTAAGTACAATGTTATTACAATGTTAAAACCAAGTTATCACTGCTGAATTAGCGTTATATTCTAGTTAATGCCATATGCTAACGTTTAGGCTGAAGTTCTACTATTGAGGTTACAGTTATGTTCCATACTGAAAAAAACACAAACTTACCACTCAGAAATGTCCATTAACAATATCCTAACCATTTATTATTCCCTAAATTCCATATCTTCGACCGATACAACATAGGGTTCAAACATAAGGTCAGTTTACACACAAACAGAGCTACATGTACTAAAGGAGCTGCTAGAAAAAACAGAGCAGAGCTCAACATTATTATTCATGACCCTTTCAAATAGGTAATAATAGACCATTTCATTCAAGGGCAAATCGTGAGGTTGTAAATGGACATGTAAAACCACCTCTGGATAATTTCTCCCCTAATAAAGCCACATACATACTATGTAGATATCAAAGAGAACAATTTAACATATTATTTCAATGCGTTCTTTGGCACCTTTAAAATCAGGTTTGAAGGAAAGGATTTTTTATGGTTTGCATACCTAATAATAATATTAAAAAGTATTTGGAAAATTATAACCTTTAAAAGAGTTCTTGAGTAAAGGAAAAACATAATAAAAGCAGAAATTGTGTTTTAGAAAATCTTAATTGATAATTCTTGAATATATAACCTGGAAAGCAGTTATAGACGGATGCACGTGCACTGACGCGATATACACGTCTGGATCTTGTGTGCTTTTTTTTTAATGGTCGACTAGTTGTTAAACTGATCTCTTGAACAAATGCCTCGTCGAAAATAACAAATGTTTTGGTTTCCTAGGTAATCTATGTGTTGTTTTTTTGCTTGTTATATAACTAAACTACATTTAAAAAACTTTGTTGTTATTTATTCTTAGCGACGTTTACGGGAAGTTACGTGTGGACCACGACAGCCGCTTGTTTATGTTGTCTATATGAAAACTTATGAGAGGTTATTCTGTGAGGAAAAGCACAGAAAATATTGCTTATCTACAAAGAATAGGTTACATGTTTTTGATGATGAATGTGATTTGTGGTGAGCAGCAGGCTCTTACAGAGGGTTTTGAGATCTCTGTCCTTTGTTTCTCTGCAGTAATGCAAGGAGGTGGCCCTTAATGATTGATCCTCAGGGTCAGGCAAACAAGTGGCTGAAGAACATGGAAAAATCCAACAGCCTGCATGTCATTAAGCTCAGTGATCCTGACTTTGTCCGCACGCTAGAAAACTGCATTCAGTTTGGCACTCCAGGTGAGAAATACTGAGACTGAACTATCCTGATATGCTGTTTATATTTGTAATGGATTACACATTGTAATTACGCTACTGCACTTACGGCTTCATTATACCTGCTTGGAGTTATTATTCCTAATGTTTTTAAGGAATATACAGATTTGGTGGCTAAGAAAACATTCACATTTCTTCAGATGGTTAGTTTGAGTCTAATAAATCTTAAACATAAACAAGAAATATGACTTTACCCCAGGTGCAATACCAGTGTTTCTCCCCTGGGGTCCCACTCCACCATGAAAACATGTACACATCATCACATATCCAAACATAGACACTCTTTTTATAAGGGAAGCACAGTTGCCTATTTCACATAATTTACACGACCTGAAATTACAATTTCTGTCAAACTTCACTTCACTGAATGTAAAGGAGTCTAGGTGGACACAACCTAGAATGAACCTGCTGATTTTGTTTCCTTCTGCCTCCCATTCTCATCTGCTGTTCATCAGAGTCTCCCTAAGATGAAAGGCAAACAGTCAGCTTGTGTAGGCAAACCGGTGTTATACTTTCTTGTGTGGTTTGTAGTGCTACTGTTCTTTTTTAGGAGTTTATTTATTTTTTTCAAGTTTATTTTGAAGTATCAAGTTTATTTTTTGTTCCCAATTCCACCACCTGAGCTGGACATATTTTGCATATCAGTTAACTGGGTAGATTGAAGGAATGACTCAGTCATTTTCAATCTGATCAACAAGGTTAGGACAAGGTTGTACAAATAAGATTACAGTAGATCATGGTTTTGTTTTTATTGATAGTGTGATTCAAGATATTCATTTATTCATGATGTATTTTAGTATTGCTGGAGAATGTTGGTGAAGAGCTGGACCCTGTACTTGAACCCCTGTTGCTGAAGCAGACATTTAAACAGGGGGGCAGTATCTGTATCCGGTTGGGTGACTCTACTATCGAATACTCTCCAGATTTCCGATTTTACATTACAACCAAGCTGCGTAACCCACATTATCTGCCTGAGATCTCAGTCAAGGTCAGTGTTGTTTACTTGTAGTCACAAACAATGCAAACACACTCATGCTCATAAAAACTACTTCTGTTTCAAAACAAGGTCACATAAACCTTTCTATCTACATTAAACCTTCATGGTGAGTAACATGGTTAATCAAACACCCAGAAACACATGCTTGCCCTGTCTGTTATAGCCCGGATGAAAGGAGCCAGATGGCTGATGTACACTGATTTAATACACAAACAAGGGCTTATCTATTGTTTCTGTGTTGTTTTGAAACACTCACAGAAATTACTTTGTTTATTTTTTTTAGTGCAAATGGGGATCAGGTGGTTTTATGGACTTTACAATGTTTGCATCTACAGTACACATTGTATATCAGTAAAACATTTGGTTGATTCTCACGAAATCCAGATTTAGAAGGTGTCCAGCATGAGATTTTTTAAAAAGACGAATTTTTTGGCACATATAAGATTAAGGTCTAAACTTACTATAACCATTATTTTTTTAGAGGATTAAAAAAAAATTCCTATAGAATTATTTAAATTTTTTAGATTATTATTACCAACGCAACATGATATTACATTAAATATATGCATTTACAAAATCATGTTTTTGTTGAAAATGTTAGTTCCTTAAGGGCTTAAACAGTGATTGAAAATTGTTGCAGAGGATAAGAAAATTGGTCTTGGACACATTTATATTTCTTATTATTGTATCTACATTTACCAATGATCACGAAATACAACATGTTTCTTTACTGTAAATGTTTATAGTATAACATGCACTGAAGCTTTTGATTTTTTTAATTATAAATATTTCCATGTCAAAGAACCCAAATCCAGTCATGGACACGTTGCAGTAATGAAATTTTTTCCCTAAAATGTGGAAAAAACAACAACATTGGTTTGAATGATGTCATTTGAAATCATGTGCAAAATAGTACATGAAGAGATGTTTGTAACTGTATGCTTCTTATTTTATTACTCTTACTTTGCATTTACTTTTTTCATCAAAATGTTTCATGACACCTCATAAGTCTAATTTTGCGAGAATCACCCATTCGCTACTGTACATGTATTTTGTAGTTTTCTTGTGAAGTATCTAACCAAGACACTTATTGTCATTCAAATTATTATCAGCTTGATTTAATTTTGTGTTTGTATTGCAGCATGAAACTGATTAACAATCAAACCAAAAGGAAGTTGAGATAAACTATTTACAGATAATGACACTACAAAAAAACATTGAAAGAATTCGCTGGAACATTACCAATCGACCCACATGTTCCCTTTGGCTGCCAAAAACATTGTAAACTCATAAACGTACACAGAGTAAACAAGTTTTACTGTTGAACTTTGCACAGAAATATCCAGTCTCGATATTTGATATAAAAGTCACAGCGTGACCATGGGCATGTCTCCTTTACGACTCCTAGACTTCCTAATGATCCTGCAACATCGTTTCCTCTCAGAATGAGCGTGTGGTGTTCACAACAGGGCAAAACAAATGATACTATTGTGAAAGCTAAAATTCCCATCTTTCATTGCAAAATATGTCCTACCAAAGGCCAAGGTGTCTCAGTGCTGTTTATCATGGAATTATTATGGGTGATCAGTCACAAAAACTTTTTGAAAAGAGATACAGACATGCAACAAACTGAGGAATATATTTTTTGCAAACTGCAATGATTGATTAGTAGTGCCACATCCTTAAATTAAAGCTTGCTGTGAGCTTGAAAGAGGTCATTCAAGCTGCCGACAGATAGGGGCTGGTGTCATAAAAATAAGAGTCTTCGTTTTTTTATGTGTTTAAATGTTTTACTTTTGTGATGGTCAGGTTACCCTATTGAACTTCATGATAACCCCTGAAGGGATGCAAGACCAGCTGCTGGGCATTGTGGTGGCCAGAGAGAGACCTGATCTTGAGGAAGAGAAACAAGTCCTCATTGTACAGGGGGCTGGGAACAAGAGGTACAGCTTACCCTTACAAAAAAGTTTGGTGGTACCATGGTACAGTAATGGTAATGCCCTTGTACTTTGGTATATGTAATGGCCCACTGATATTTGGCCCATTGCAGAAACAATCTCTTGCTTTGGCAAGGCTTGGTCTTGGTCATAATATCATTTATTATGGTGTCACTGAAGTTGAGTCATTAGCTAAATAGAAATCTGAGCATTGAGTCCTTGTAGTATTTGTGCATGTTTAACCATGAACTGTCTCTCTTTTCTAACTAGGCAGCTAAAGGAGATAGAAGATCAAATTCTTGAAGTTCTCTCTGCCTCAGAGGGGAACATTTTAGAAGATGAAAGTGCTGTTCAGATCCTCTCATCTTCTAAGGTTCTGGCCAATGAGATATCTGAGAAACAGGCCATCGCTGAAGCCACCGAGGTGAAGATAGATGAGACACGACTTGGCTACACCCCCATCGCCGTCCACTCTTCCATTTTGTTCTTTTCCATTGCTGACCTGGCCAACATTGAACCCATGTATCAATACTCTTTAACCTGGTTCATCAACCTCTTCATCCTCTCTATCGATAATTCCCAAAAGAGTGAACTTCTCGAAGAGAGGTATTCTTTCAATCTATTTTACCTATTCAGTGTAAAGTACATCATTTATGGTTATTTTACCGTGAACACAAAACACTTTAAATAACTTACACATATTGACATTTTAAGAGACAATACTACAATTCACGTATCAGGTGATAGCAAGCAGTGATTTGGATTCAGTGTTATTATAACATCTAGCACAGTGGTGGTTCTCAATTCCAGTCCTGTTTTAGATGTCTCCTTATATGAAACACCTGATTTCACTCATTAGGCTCCTTAATTAACACACTAACAAGCTGATGAACTAAATCAGGTGTTTTTAATATAGAAACATCTAAAATGTGCTGGGAGGGTGGGCCCAAGGACTGGACTTGAGAACCACTGATAAAAGCTACCTAAACAAATCATCATAAAGACCTTGTTTCCCTGAATCACTGTTTACTGTAAGTGCTGTCTGACTTGGACAGTATATGACTTTCTGATGCTGAGAGCAGTGGGAATACTGTTACACTGGAGATCAGGGCTGCAATCTCTGCAGACTTCAGCTGCCAGTTTTCTAAAAGGCAGAGGCAGCAGAAAAATATCTCTAAAACTTTAAAGAAAGTTAGCTTTAAAAAAAAAATCAGTAGTAATAAATGTTAGTTGTATAGTCATTGTTAATATTAAAAATTTACTGAGTGATGCTCATTCAGACAAAAGCTTTAAAGAAACATCAGTTCATTTCCGTGGTCATTTGAAAACAACAGACGTAAAGTAGATGTTTTCATACTTTCTAAAGAAATTGAAGTGGTTTAAATTTAACTTCAATAGTAATACATTGTCAGAAAAAAGGTACAAAGCTGTCACTGGGACGGTTTAAAAAGGTCCTAATATGTACAATTTGCAGTAGGTACCAATATGTACATCTGTTGTATCAATATGTGCCTTTGAGGTACTAATATGCATTTTAAGGTACTTTTTGAAAGGGTACCACCCCATTGACAGATTTTGCACCTTGTATAGGGAGTGAAACAGCATGCAGTTGCTCAGTATGGTTCTGAATGGATATTACCTTGTAGCTATGTGGTTGTTAAAGTATTCCTGGGGTAATCAGGGTGTTTCCAGGTGGTTACTTACTGACCCTATTCAAAAAAGTCACTCCCAGTCCCATGTTTTTGATACCCACTTGGAGAATGATGCTATGGGGCAGTTTAGCCTGACGGTTAGAGGGTCAGTCTTTGTAACCCTTAGGTTGCTGGTTTGATTCTAAGGGCTGGCGGGTAGCGACCGATGCTGGGTTCACACTAAAAGATTTTTTACATCTTATGCTGGGTACTCACCAAAAGATTTTTTACATCTTATAAGATGTTATATACATCTTATAAGAAATGATTTTCACAGAAAATTTGAGGATAAAAAAGAAAAGGGTTTGGGTGAAGTTGTGGGGACGGCGGGAACATGGTGCATCTCTGATGTCCACATCAACTTCACTTTGTGCTGCACCATGACTGCTTCCATTATCTGTTTCTGATTGGATATTGTTTCTCAAGAATCTCAAGAGCGTGCGCACGTTTGTCCTCGGGGTTCCCCCACACATCAGGATTTCTGATCATAAATACTAAACGTGTAATATTTACGATTCGCAATTGGGGCGGCTCCGACGTTTTTCAGATCAGGTTCAGACGCTCTTAACACAGCTCACACCAGGGGAAAGTCTGATAAGATATCTGTAGAACCATCAAGATAATCTGGGCATAGCTAGGATTGTCGAAAGGGGGGAAATTGGTCCAAAATCAGCCCAATTATCTTTTGGGATGTTCCCAGCATTATAAGATGTTCAAAATGTGATAGACCACAAACATGAGGATAAAAAATCCTAGATTTACCCGTTTTGCACCTATAGTGTGGTCTTTTAGACAGCATGGCACACCACACAAAAACAGATTTTCAACCAGAGTCTCGACTGTGAACACGGGAAATTTCAAAAAAACTCGCGACACTTCAGAATAAGCATGGCGGACGATATGCAGAAAGAAATTTCAATGAGAGTGTTTGGAATGTTGATTTTGTGCTGTTGCCACAAATCAACAAGCTGATCCTCCATATCTGCTGTCCACATCATCTTCACTTTGTGCTGCGCCATGACTGCTTCGTTCTTCCATCATCTCGCTTTCTGATTGGACATTTTTTCGCTTCGCGTGATAATCTCAAAAGCATGCGCGCGTTTGTCCTCGGTGTTCCCCCACACATCAGGATTTTTGATTTGTTGAAGCGGCTCCGACGTTCTTCCGCTCAGGTTCGGACACGAACTCTTTCGCTGCCATTGATGAGTTATCTCGTCAATAAGAGAAAACACTTCCCTGCCAAGGAGGAGTATTTCTGGCTTTCCGCAATACCGCTATTATCTAGTAGTATTACTACTCTTCCGCAACTCATAAAACCCAGAAGTATTGCCCTAGGCAAGCAGCTGTATGTCCGTGTATGTTTTGAAGATCGCTCTGCATCTGATCTCTATCAAAATTCTTTCACAAAAATTGAATTATCTCAGCTTTTTGCTCAAAATTTGGTGTTTTTGATGAAACCTACACATATCTGAGAGGTGGTAAAAATAACGAATGAAGGTAGGATGAAAGTTTTTTTTTAAAGCAGATGGCCTTTCATTTGAGATATTGTATGTTTATATATTTAAAGAAGAACATTTTCTGGAAGACATTAAACTTTTGTGAAAATCATGAAAAATGCTGGCGCTGTCTGGCAATTAAAAAAAAAAACGCTGGTGGCAAAATAATTAACACACCTCACACCAAGGGAAAATCTGATAAGATAATCTGTAGAACCATCAAGTAAATCGGGACATAGCTAGGATTGTCGGAAGGGGGGAAATCGGCCCAAAATCAACCCGATTATCTTTTGGTGTGTATCAAGGATTAGGTGCCCTTGAACACAATTTGAAAGACCTCAAGTCTTTTACTGTTGTTAACAGAAATAAAAGCATGAAAGATTTGAAGATTTGTCAATGAAACAGCATTTGAATCTCAGGGTTCATAGGGTTCACATGGTCATGCGTTTGTTCAAATATGATATGAAGTGGCCTTATTTGAACTTATTGAAGGCACTCTTTCTGTGTTTTTAGATTGCAGATTCTGAAGGACCATTTCACATACTCGCTCTACGTCAATATATGTCGCTCCCTCTTCGAGAAGGATAAGCTCCTCTTCTCATTCTGTCTCAACGTCAACCTGCTCAAACACAACAAGCTGGTGAGTCACTCACCCAGCACACAGCTGTGATTTATTGGAATAATATCTTCAGTCAAGATATTAGTTCAGCAAATAAATACCAAAATAGCAGGAATCAAGAGTTTACTTTCACACAAGTCGTCTTGAGGTTAATGGCTCATTTGTACGGTCATCAACTTTTTCCTGCCTGTGTGTCTGCATGCATGAGTCTGACAGTGTTAAATCTTCTCTCTTTCAAATGATCTTTTGTTGATTTATGTTCATGGCACCGGCTCTCCGTGCCTGTGCTGTTACTGGAGTCGCAACTGTCTATCATCAGTTTATTGTGCTGTCAGTAATTCTGTCAGCTCCTGAATCAAGCAGCGTGCCAGTTAGTTTATTTTCACACCGACTGCAGCTTTATCTTGCACCGGCTTTATGACTCATTCGCTGTCCTTTACAGAACACTTAATCCAGCAAGTCATGCCTAAACTGTTTTCATAAAGTAAAAAAAAATAGCGATGTAAGTTATTCTAATGAACGAGGTTATGCACGGATGACTTTCTCATACATAAAACCTAATTCAGAATAGATCAATTTCCACTTCTTTTCCATTCATTCCAGGTAGATGAGACAGAATGGCGTTTTCTCCTGACAGGCGGAGTGGGTCTGGATAACCCTTATCCAAACCCCTGCACCTGGCTGCCCAAAACTTCTTGGGATGAAATCTGTCGTTTAGATGAGATGGAGCGCTTTAAAGGACTGCGGCAAGACCTGGCCCGTCTGCTGGAGGACTGGAAGAAAGTTTATGACAGCAAGGTGAGATTAAACGCACACAATTTTTTCCTCCTCCTGTGGTGTGAAATGAACAAATGGGGTATGAAAAGAAGACCAGATTTTTCATTTCATGGCGTGTGTTCTGCAGGAACCCCATCACAGTCCTTTTCCTTCAGTGTGGCAGGAAAAACTGGGACAGTTCCAAAGAATGCTTGTGATTCGATGTTTACGGCCAGACAAGGTATGATTCAAGTTTAACCACTTTACTCCCAAACCCAATAAGCTTTTTTAAGATATACTTTTAGTTTGACTGAGAAAGTATTGCACTGTTTCTCACTTTGCCCATTTCAGGTCGTGCCCATGGTACAGGAGTTTGTGTCAAGTAACCTTGGACAGCAGTTTATTGAGGTTCCTCCTTTTAATCTGGCCACGGCATTTGGGGATAGTCACTGCTGCGCTCCGCTCATTTTTATCCTGTCACCTGGATCAGACCCCATGGCAGCACTTCTGAAGTTTGGCGAGGAGCAGGTACAAACAAGAATTGGTACACATTTAATGCAAATATTATTGAACTTGTGATATTTGGATATTTGTGACCCTGTCTGTGAAATCCAGACTGACGTCTCATAATTCTCAGATAAGGAGCATCGAAGTTTGATTTCACATTTATTTCAATCATTGAGCTGGCCTTACTTAGTCATTATTAAAGGTTTCGTTCTTCCTGTAGTCCAAACCGGCTGTACGCTGTAGGCTTTGAAAGGGGAATTCTGTTAAAGAAAATATATCTCCTGGCATTGAACTTTGAGCTTTATAATTTTGCAGATATTATTTATGCTCTAACAGCAACATTACACACTAACTAAAGTTTGAACAATGGGAAAAGGAAAAATTGACCTTTAAAGATATCACGGTTATATTTTCACCGCTTGTTCTTGACATTATGTAGGATAATATTATGTACAAACCAGTAAATTTCAGTAAGGTTCTCAAAGGCTTAATGATAATGTGAATAAATTATTAACACACGCTGTTGTTATTTACACACTATTTGTCTTATTGTTCAGGGCTTCACAGGAAACAAGCTGACCTCCCTATCTCTGGGTCAAGGTCAGGGACCCATTGCAATGAGTATGATCAAGACTGGTGTGAAAGAAGGAACTTGGGTGGTCCTACAAAACTGCCACCTAGCCACCTCCTGGATGTCTACCCTCGAGCGTGTCTGTGAGGTATATAGTAAAATTTGATCATGATGAAATAACAGTTTGTTATTAATTCATGCAAATTATTATTTTACGATTATTCAATCAAGATTTGTTTCTTTATCGTGATGCATATACATCGTGATACAATATATACATGCATACTGCATATACTTACTCATATGCAGTATACACACACTGCTTGATAGAATAGTAAGATGTTGGCTAGGTCGTATTTTAGGATTTTAATTTGAAAAGCATACTGGGATCTTTAATGTCAAGAATGGGTTTGTTTTGATATGTAGTCAATGTTTACAAATTTAGAGTCCATTTAAGCGCATCAGTTCTTTTGCCGTTTATGCAGTACAATTTGGTTACAGTAATTACACTACCTGTTACATTTACACATAACATATCACTGAAAGCAGCATGTTGATCTTCCTCAGGAGCTGAACCCAGACACCACTCACCCAGACTTCCGTCTGTGGCTGACCAGTTACCCCTCTCCAAACTTCCCTGTGGCTGTACTTCAAAATGGAGTCAAGATGACCAACGAGGCCCCCAAGGGACTGCGCTCCAACATTATCCGCTCCTTCAACATGGACCCCATATCTGACCCTGAGTTTTTTGACAGCAGCTCAAAGCCGGTAGGTGTTTCACACAGGTTAACAGGGCTCTCACTATACTGCCTGTTAATTCTGTCTTATATTCATATGAATATCTGTCTGTGTTTTCAGGCTGCCTTCAAAAAGCTTCTGTTCAGCCTGTGCTTCTTCCATGCACTGACCCAAGAGAGAAGAAAATTCGGTCCTCTCGGGTGGAACATTCCCTACGAATTCAATGAGACAGACTTGCGCATCTCTGTCCAGCAGCTACAAATGTTTTTGGACCAGTATGAGGTGCGGTCACGTGTCTCTTTTACATCCACATTCAAACAAGAGACACAAGCATCTTCACGTCACCCTTTTGCTTTTTATGCTTTCCAGCATGCCCTTAAAAAATAGCGTTCTTGACATTTCCCCAACTTCAGAAGCGCTTCTCATACTTTCCTTTTTCCTTTCAAAACAAGCAGACTGTATAAGCTGATCAAGAGCCGCTCTGAATGCTCTGACATTTCTACAGTACTAAAGAGTGCCACCCACTGCATTAGCAAGGGAAATTTCAACAGGAAATGTCACAATCCCGCCACTCCTCTGTCCATCTTTTCATATGCCCCTTATAGATTGTTATATCGAACCCACCACGCTGACATACACCTCTGCTTAATAAAAAGAGCCTTTGTTGAGCAGCCATGCTTTCATGACAAAAGGTTGTTGCCTTTTTATCAATTACAACAGTGGGGTGAAAGAGGGGCTGTCTGAGCCGTCATGGTCAAAATGGACCACTTTTATGATACTTTTGGATTATTTTACGCTATAGTTTCGGTTTAATGTAATTGGATAAAATAGTTAAACTACCAGTATGGTTTCTTATTCTGTGCTTATTTTTTTGTCTAAACTTAATGAAATAACATCATGTAAGGGGACTGAAAATGAAATACTAAGCTTATAATTTGTAATACTTATAATAAGTAATCATATGGCGCATTTCCATTGCATAGTACCCCACTGTTTGTGTCAAGTGGGGTCAGCTTACTTTTGGGGGCTTTTCCACTGGGTGCAGTAAGTAGTCCCGTACTTTTTTTAGTACCACATCGGTTTGAGTTCCAAAAGACCCAAGCTGATACCAAATCGTGACGCGAAAACACTGTAGATCACTGATTGGTCAGGAGAATCGGCACTACCATCGTCATCGCTATAATGTAAAATATTAGCTTTACCTTCATGCTAGCTTGCACTGATTCGAGTAAACCTGTTGTCATCTGTGCTTTGCTGTAATGGTACATTCACACGGGGCGAAATTGTTAACACTTGACGGAAGGTTTGTCTGAATCGTGGCCAACAGCCAATTACGGTGGCCGCAACACATGCTCTGGTCTTCCATAAACGGAATTGGCCTGCTTTGCCTAGGTTATTTGCATAAGACGATCTGATCGGCTGGTGCGCGCGTTGCCGCTTGAAAAGTTGAAAAATGTTCAACATCTTCTGCGAGCAACAGCACTGACGCGGCGCTGATGGATCCACAATTCAGTTCGGCAACGCATGACGTCACCCATTAAAAGTGAATGGGAAGCGTTATCGCTAACGCCTCGTGTAATGCACTGTCCGGAAATTCCAAACTCCCTTTAGCAATGAAAGCAGGTTGTGAATCAGGAACAACAGTTTTTTTCTAGACTTGCAGTTTGTGGCGGCACATTCGGGACGCGCATGTCCTCATATATGCTTAAATGCAACTTAAATGAGGCTCAGCGGAGTGCGTCGACTGACACCACATGTGTACAGAAACTGTCATGTTTGACAGAGGTAGTGATAAACACGATGTGCAAACAACTATTTGTGGTGGTCAATTTTAATTTTGAAATAAATGAATGTATGGGAATGTACAACGACGCTCTCACTTGTATGATGTCACAGCAGTAGGCAGCGCAAATATAACGTCACGCCTGTAATCCCTCCCACTCCGAAGTGTTGCTAAACTCGATAGAAAAGCTTACCAAGCCAAAGTGAGGTGAGCTGACACGACCTGACCCAAACCAAACCGTGGGGTACTATGCAAAAGTATAAGATGTGAGGTACAGTTTATCATATTGTTTAGTGTTGCTTACTGTATATACATTAGACTTAATAACCAGTTTGTACAGCTGTGGTTAAAGATAATTTCACTTGTATTACGTGTCTTCACCAGGAGATTCCTTTCGATGCTCTTTGCTACATGACAGGAGAGTGTAACTACGGAGGTCGTGTTACAGATGACTGGGATCGCAGGACACTGCGCACAATCCTTTCCATCTTCTACACACCCGAGATCATTGATGACCCCAGTTACAAGTTTGACTCCAGTGGCCTGTATTATGTCCCACCTGAAGGAGATGTAAGATACACTGCACATTTATAAAATGTTTTTTTAGAAAGATTGTTCCTGTCACACAGTCGGTGGCCATCTTGGGTTGTGCACTTTACCTTACCTTTTAAAAATGTTTTACTTTAGATAGCATCACACCATGGTCACATTATCACAGTGGGCTCAGAGCAAATTACTAGCAAACACTACCTGCACTTTTGTTGAGCACATTATAGAGGCCTTTTTGTTTATTTCACATTTATGTTGCATTGAAGAACTGCTGGATAAGCGTAATCACGGTCGATATTAGGAAACAATAACACAGTTTGGTAAATCTGTACTTTATGCCTGGTTTAAAGAGAAGTCAATTAAGTATCAACCAGTAAAGAACACATACTGTAGTCAGACCTTGTTGAGTTCTGGAGGCGTAATGTTAGACAAAATTTTCAAAGCAAATATTTAAGTTAGTTTAATATTTCTTTAATAAAGAGATTCTTTACCCTGGTACAGCTAAAACTCAGAGCCAAGGCTTGGTTTTCTTTAAAGTCCCAGTAAACAAGAAGTTACGATCGACTTTACTTTCATATTGTGACACATTTCTTAGTCGAATAGAATATCACACGGGTAAAAACAATGGGTGTGGCTTGTGAATTCATTGGATATACAGTACTGTGCAAAAGTCTTAGGCCATCATCGCCAGCTTTGTTGTTTTAGCAAAGTTTAATGTCCAGCCATATTTATTTTTCACTCTTTTTTAAGATACAGACAGAAAATACAGGAAATATTTACACAAAATTAAAAACAAAACAATTTTCAGAACTAAATGTCTTCTTCAGGCATCAATCAGTATTAGTGAGATCTCTCTTGGCAAAAAACATATCTTGAGCTTTTTTGAGGAGACTGAAGTCCTAAAGTCATTCGATTAGAATTAGAAATTAGGATTTAATTTTATTTAAGAGATCCTGCAGCTGCCTGCTATTGATCAAGTGGAAGCAGGGATTACCCTAAATACTTGACACTTCAGCTTATACTTTTATTCTGTTTTTAATACTACATACACATTTCCTGTATTTTCTGGGTGTATTCTAATAAAGAGACTGAGAAATAATTATATATGATCACTATACAATTACAAAAACAACAAATCTAATGGTAGCATGGTGGCCTAATGTAGCATTCACAGACGTGGCAAGCGAGAGTGATTTACATGTTAAGTCAATGTAAAGACGTGAATAGGCATCATGTGGCGTGGATGGCGCGTTCTGTGCCAATTGTGCATTGCCGCGAAAAAAAAAAAGAATTTAGGAGGATATTCACGCCGCATTAACCAATCAGGAGCTTGCTCTAGTAGTGACTTGATTACAGGGAAGACCCTCCCATGACGCGAATTTCCGCATGAATGTCTCGAATGAAGTGAGTAAACTCAAAATGTTCAAGCGGCCACCACACGCAAATAGCGCGTTTTTGCCGCCTCTACCGTGGCTGGTGTGAACACACAGTAAGACTTTTGCACAGTACTGTATAAAAGCGACTGACAGTTGGAGGGGAAGGTGTTTATGGATGCTCCCGCCCAAGCCGTCAAGTTGACATCATTAGAGAACGATCTCCACTAAAGGGGGAGTACATTTTCAGATTTTAATTAAAGAGGGCAAATGAATAAAAAAAATAATGACACACGGATAAATAGTTTATAATGAACACTGCAATATTACATAAAAAAATAAGAATAGTCATTTTTGATTTAATGGGGACTTTAAAGCAGGACCATGTGCAGCTTAGCATTAGAAAGCTTAGCAGTCTTTTTTTGTACATACTCAGGTTTGTATACATCATGTTCTCTGTGAGCTCATTAGCCCTCCTGCATTATACAGCTCTCTATAAAGTGCTACAGATATGATTGATTTCGCTCCACAAAGAGAATACATCTTTGGAAACGCATTGAACCGCCCCTTGTGAATGTTCTGAAAAGGATTATGAGCTATAAGTGCAATAACTAAACACAGCGGGTTGCTGCCAGTGGTGATGTCTGATTTATTTGCTAGCACATGTATAATCTATGCCCAATTTTATTTGGCATTTTCTCTCGAAATCTTTTATTCATGAATGTCATTTGCATAGCCATTATTATAAATGTCAGCATTCTCAAGGGTAGCCGGTTTTAAGTGCGTGCCATTATTTAGCGTCAGCGTCCTGGATTTGGTGTTGCATTAAGAAGCTGATTGTTTCTTTTTTTTAGCATAACACCTACGTTGAGTACACTAAGACACTTCCTTTAAATCCCTCACCTGAAGTCTTCGGCATGAATGCCAATGCTGACATTACCAAAGACCAAGTGGAAACCCAGCTGCTGTTCGACAGTATTCTTCTCACTCAGGTGTGCAAGTACATTTTATTTATTTATGCAACCTTCTCCTTTAAGTGTTTAATCTATGAGTTCATATCATTTTGATTCACATTGTGAACCATATAAGTGAGCATTTGTTTCTTACATGCTTGTTTTCTCTCTCCAAGTCTCGTTCTTCAGGTAGTAGCGGCGCATCCGCCGATGACATGGTGTATGAGGTGGCTGCAGACGTTCTTAATAAACTTCCCCCAGACTTTGACATAGATGCTGCCATGCGCAGGTTCCCCACCTGCTACAGCCAAAGCATGAACACAGTGCTGGTGCAAGAGATGGGACGATTTAACAAACTCTTGCAGACCATCCGGGATTCCTGTGTCAACATCCAGAAAGCCATTAAGGTCAGAACTTAAACAAAACCTCCGTGGAGGTCTAAAACCTGCGGTTTTTGACTCGTATAAGGTCATATAATATAAAATAATTAAATCCTTAGTATACGCATTTTAGATGTATTTTAAGATTTAATTCTTAAAGGGCTAGTTCACCCAAAAATGAAAATTCTGTCATCATTTACTCACTCTCATGTTGTAACAAACCTGTATAAATTTCATTGTTCTGATGAACACAAAGGAAGATATTTTGAGAAATGTTTGTAACCAAACCGTGGTTTGTGGACCCCATTTGCTTCCATAGTATTCTTTGTTCCTACTATCAAAATATCTTCCTTTGTCAGAACATTGAAATTTATACATGTTTGTAACAACATGAGAGTGAGCAAATGATGACAGAATTTTCATTTTTGGGTGAACTAGCCCTTTAAGAATTAAATCTAAAAATAAATCTCAAATGCGTACGCTAAGGATTAAATTATTTGTTAGCTGTTATTCCCAAATGCACATAAAGCTTGGTTTATACCTTTTATGTTATGTTTCAGTTTTTATTTATACTTCTGCATCATTGTGCGTGTCGACGTGCAATAACAAATGAAGAAACACTAGTAGGCAATATCCACGGGGATGTTACAAAATCAAGGGAAATTGCAAAGAAGAAGAAGATTTACCATTTTATTATAGAAAACTGTATGGAAAATATATTAAATAATTTCATTAAATGTAAAGTTTTAGCACATATTTTGTGTACAGTTTTCTATAATGAAATCTGGTATGTTTTCATTTTAATCATTCATTCATTTAAAATTGGCAGGAAAACCTTTCATAGTCACCAGGCTATGCTGTAGGATACGGTGTAGGGTTTGCGTCTTTGCGTAGGCTATGCTGTACAATCGATGCAAAAGTATAAATGTGAGCTTTACATGTATAAGGACATTTAAAGGGTAAGTGAATATAAATAACTTAAAGTTCAGAAAATTCATTTATGCGCTGATTAAGTGGATACAATTGATGTTAACTAAAGAGTTCTCAGTAATAGTATATTATAGAAATAATAAAATAGAAATGAGTTCTTTCCACTAGTTTTATCAGTTTGAGGCTTTGCTGTTGCTTTATTATTTTCCATTAATAACATAATTGTAATATATTTACATACATATAATTTTTACATTTTATAAGCACATTTTAATTAAGTTTATTTAACTACGTTCGGGAGGAGCATGGTCTTGTAATCTAACCAATTAGCGTGAAGAGGTCTGTATGTATAGCCGCCCCTCACCTCCATCACTCACCACCTATATTGATTACATGTTAATGCGAACACGTGAAATAAAAAATTGCCTTCATTTCTGCCCTATGTTTTTATTTTATTTTATTATAATCATTCCATAAATCTTGTCTGAGCGCTCCATAAGAACAGCTCCATAATCTTCTACTGTTTGTATTTTGCCATCCAATATATTTCTCTTTTGTTAACTATTAAAATTATACTATTACTCAATCTAAAAACAAACGGTGCTAAATAGCACTAAAAGTGGTTCCTGGCTCGTAATCATAGAGGAACCATTTTAGTGCTATATAGCACCTATGAAGCACCTATAAAGAACCATACGGGGGTCATACAGCAACACTGTAGCACCACACACTGAAAAAAAGATTCATTCAATTTTCTCAATTTTTTAAGGTAAGTGGTTGCAATCAATTTATTTAAGCTACATTTAAACAAACAAATTAGAAAGGCCAAACAAAACAAAAAACTTTTGTTTAAATGTAGCTTAAATAAATTGATTGCAACGACTTAAAAAAGAGTAAATTGAATGAATCATTTTTTTCAGTGCATATGGTTCTACATAGCACAATATATGGCACTTAAAATGGTTCCTCTATGATTATGAGCCAAGAACCAGTTTTAGTGCTATTTAGCACCGTTTGTTTTTAGAGTGTACTAAATGTTTCTTATAAAAGTTTTTGAGCATTCACTCTCTGCTGAAAGACACCAGGAAAATTCATCCTGCCCCAGGGCAAATCCTAATGCTGTGAACCCCATCTAAACCTCCTTTGACAGCTCCAATCCCAGTTAGCCTTACCGTCCCACAGGGTGAGAGAGATCTGATCACAGCCAATGGCATTCATTGTGCTTATATGAACCTTATCCTTTAACCTAACCCTAAAATAATCCTCTTTTCTGACTGAGCTTGAGTTCTGCCCAGAGGCGTCTCTCTTAACATCCACTGCATGAATTTCCTTTCCTCATTATCATTAATGATTATTCATCTCTATACCACATCAAATAGATAAGGTTAAATTCAAGCTGAGTTTATATGAAGTTTATAAAAACAAGACTTATTGGAGAAGAAATAAATAAGTACAGAAATGTACCAAATAAAATAGCAATCTGTCGACATACTCCCTCAGAAGACAAATTCTGTATTCGTGATGTACAAGTGTTTTAAGTAGTTCTTTATCAGATCATTTGTGTTAATATGGATATTTAATATGAATAAGATGAATACATTTGTGTTTTCTGGAACAGGGCCTGGTGGTCATGTCTGCTGAACTCGAGGAGGTGGTGAGCAGCATTCTGAAGGGTCGCATCCCTGCCATGTGGATGAAGAAGTCATATCCCAGCCTCAAACCCCTGGGAAGCTACATAAATGACTTTCTTGAAAGACTCAAGTTTTTACATGTAAGTCATAAAGCTGATTTTAGCACTTCATGGTGTTCTCTAATCCATAATTCATTTATTTTGCCACACTCGGGCCTTTTAACACTTTTTTGTCATGGAAATAGCAAGTTTGCAATTTTCTTTTCGTGAGACTAATTCCCATGCATGCTGTGCACATGATTTAGTTAGAAAGTTTTCTTTCCTGGTTTGATCTCATTCTGTATATTATAATGTTGTGATAAGTAGTTTATAGTTTTATTATTCTCATAACATGCAAATAATAAAACCACAGCTATTTCAATGATCAGTTTTTAAATGGATTGTTTTTCAGTCAGATATTGAGAAACTGAGCAAGACTTAATGAATGTAATGTGCATTGTGAGCCACGGGAAAATCACATGAACTGCAGCTGACTCACTGTCTCATTCAATGAGCACAGATTACATCACTTCATCCGCCACAGACTGTGAAGCAAATAACAGAAATCATACTCTGAAATGTAACAGACCTTTAAAGTAATCCTGTCTGTCTCAATGGTTCATTGTGGCCTTCGAGTTAGAACAGTTATGAGCGTTTTTCACATCGGTATTGTCTGTTTTATTCACACAGGAATGGTACAAGGGAGGCACGCCTGCGGTTTTCTGGATGTCTGGATTCTTCTTCACTCAGGCCTTCCTCACGGGAAGCCAGCAGAATTACGCTCGCAAAAAAAACATTCCCATTGACCTGCTCAGCTTCGACTTTGAAGTCATGGAGGACAAGGAGTACAAAAGCTCCCCAGAGGACGGTGAGAAAGACAAAGAGGGAAAAAGAAAGCACTGACAAGCATGAAATGTGAAATTTATGAGAGGGAAATGGGTACAAATAGAAAGAGAGATACACGGTTTCATTAACCCCTTGCCGCGGTTGAGTGCCATCAATCAGAGTCAACATTACAGTGCATTGACATCAGACCCCCGCTGCTCTTTCATCAGTACATGATGAGCATCTCTCCAGAGGAAACCATCACACACTGTGTGTGCCACTGTTTATGTGTCTGCGCTGAGTTTTATCAGATGATTTCTGATGGTCTGCTCCATGTTATGTAGAGTTCAATCAGTTGCTCTCTTTCAAAACGTAGTGGGAATCATAGGCACTTTAATGTGAAGGCTATAACTAAAGGGTAGGTGCGGTGGCATAACTATGCTGCCCTTAACAAGGTTCTTTGTTTAAGTCAGTCTTTGAAGCATCATAATTTGTTCTTTTGCGGTGAAGAAAAATTTCAGCGTGTATCGTATTCATAATTTTTTATTCAATAATGAAGAGGTTTGATGTGTATTACATCTTTATACTTATGCTTTATTTGATTATTGTATTGTTAAAAGTTTTAATGTGTGTGCGTTTCTTTGGCTCAGGTGTTTACATCCATGGCCTGTTCTTGGATGGTGCACGCTGGGATAGAAAGACAAAACGCTTGGCAGAGTCTTTCCCCAAAATCTTGCATGACACCATGCCTGTGGTGAGAAACTTTAAATTCAAGGCTGGCTTTTCTATATGTAACTCAATGAACATTTTATGCAAAGATAACTTGCAAAGTTGTCTTATTTCACCTTTAGTCACATTAAAAGGGGGCATAACATGAAAATCTGACTTTTTCATGTTTAACTGCTATAATTGGGTCCCCAGTGCTTCCATCAACCTAGAAAATGTGAATAAGAACAACCCAGTAACTTAGTTTCTGCAAGCATGTGAAAAAATAGGTCATTGAAATTTGGATCCCCTTGTGTTGTCAGAAGGGGATAATACCGCCCCTTCATCTGCACTATCCAACCAGGGTACTGTTATTTAGTGCATGGGTCCCTACATGGCACATTTTTGCTCACACCTACAAAGTAGCAATTTTTAACATGCTATAATAAATGATCTGTGCGGTATTTTGAGCTAGAACTTCAAATATGTACTCTGGGGACACCAACGATTTATTTGACATCTTAAAAAAAGTCTTGTGAAATGTCTCCTTTAATCCTATTCCTTATTAAGTTTTATACCACCTGGCTGATGAATGCTTTATTCTGATTGGTTGAGAAATGTTCCACAGGTTTGCATTATTTTTCGATAAACGCACACCTGACCTGTCAAATGTCTTAAAATAAACCACCAGAAGAATGTCTGTAGCAACCGTGGTATAAGCGTAATCGTCAATTATTATTAGCGGCCCATCGTCAATTATTCTTTACATAATTGTTCATGTTAGTTCATTTTGCATTAGCCTATCTAATGTTAACAGTTACAACTTTTAATTTTGAAAATGTATTAATAAATGCATTAGAAGTATTGTTCATTGGTTCATGTTATAGCTAAAACATTAACCAATTTTAAACAATTTTACAACCTTATTGTAACTTTATTATTTTAATGATAGATATAACATGAATACCATATATGAGATATTTAAATACGTTGTTTACCTTTTCAGTTCTGTAAGAATATTTAACAAAGATTTCTATTAACCCCCTCATTCGGTCCATGTCACCATGCATGTTTCCATGATAAAAAAAGTGTATTTACTGATATTTAATATTTAGACACACCAGGGCAGCTTATTACTGAAATATGTTCTTGACCAGCCGAGAACTTAATTATGCATTTGTTACTTATGGTAAAATAACCCTTTGAAATGCAAATTTCATAAAACCATTATAATTTCTAATGAATGCATTTTAGCTAAAACACTGTGAATAAACACACGCAGACCTGAATCTTATTAAAACTAACAATGTCTATTATACACATACAATCATTTTTGTTTTTCAGAGTTTTGTTAAATTTCTCCGCTGGCTTTGCATGTGTTTGTGGTGACAATGTTATTAAACAAAATGTGTTTTAAGCATCAGCAGGGGGAAACTAGTAAAGCTATATATTTGTAGTTGCATTAGTAAATTATTATCATTGATTTAAATGAAAAAAAATGAAATAATGACATTGATTTACACTAATAAATGATATATTTTTTAATGAATAGTTGAATCAATATTAGACAAATTCTAACTGCACATCATACTGTTTCTGTCTGCAGATTTGGCTTAAACCCATGAAGAAGCAGGACATTCCAGAGAGGCAGTGCTACATCTCTCCTGTCTACAAAACTAGTGAGAGACGCGGGACCCTTTCTACTACAGGTCACTCCACCAACTATGTCATTTCTATGACTCTAAATTCAGATGTGCCTCCAGAGCACTGGATTCGTCGTGGGGTGGCTTTACTGTGCCAGCTTAACTCGTAGATATTATTTCATTTAGAAGTATCATAAAGTAGATTGAGTTCTGTGATCCTTGTGTTTATTATTACTCATCATTAAACAAGTGCCTAAATTGATCTTGCCATCCCTACATTCTCTAAAGTTTACATTTTTAGATTTTAATAACCCCAAACTCACAAAGTAGTATTTGTAAACTTTATTTTCCACTTCCGACAAAGAAATGCACAGCCAATGATAACCTTAAACATTCAAGCCAAATAAACAAAGGATTAAAAAATTGTCCAGCCTTAACTGACTTCTAAAATTTAGGTTATGGATATTTAATAAAGCAATAAAATAACAGCAGTCTTTTTTATTTGTGTGCTTATTTCTCATTTCCAGTCCGTGTTTATTTCAATTAGAGTCTCAGATTTGAAAACAAAACAGACGATTTCACATGAACAGGATTTAGACCTGATCTCTGAAGGCAGGGATTAGGTTAGTTCACTTGACCCCTAAACTCATTGGCTTTACATTCAAGCTGTAAAAAGTTAAGTACTTCAGAAGAAGAGAAAATTAATTAACACTATGTGTTCTCATCTCTCTATTTTTAATAGCAGAAATGATACAGACAAAAACTGTTTTCTTCTTCCACCTGTCTCATGCATGTTTTCATCCAATCAGGTACATTTGATTAATTCAATTAACAAGAACAAATAAAGGGATGTCACATGGTGACAGGATAAGCATGAATCACATAACATGCCCCCCTAACTCGTGACAGTAGAGGACTGAAGCAGCGAATACAGCCAATGGAATGTGTAGAGGTGACTGCGGGCATAGGCAGTGTTTGTGCTCAAATTCAGAACCACAGCCTGTGTATGACACGCTCACATAAACCTACGAGTGCACAAAGATCAACAATCGAAATATGATGCATTGAAATGTGTCTACAATAAGACCGTTTTGATTGTCAAAATGAATCCGTAATAGCTAACTTAAAGGAATACTCCAGACAAATATCAAAATTACCCCATGATTTACTCACCCTCAAGCAATCCAAGATACATATGTCCAACATCTTTCAAAACAACACATTTGGAGTTATTTTAGTAAATATCCTTCCAAGAGTTTTTAATGGTAGAAAACAAGGATCATGAAACAATTTCTAACTTGAAACCCCCGAAAACGGAGGTAATCCACAAGGCTCCAATGGGTTAATAAAGGTCTTCTGCGAGTAATCGATGCTATTTTGTAAGAAAAATATCTAGATTTCAAACTTTATAAATGTTTATAACTAGCTTCCAGTAAAGGTACCATCTTGGACTCACGCTTCACAAGAGTTTTAGCGTAGTGAGCATTCGTTGCACATTTACTCGTGAATCCAAGATGGCACCGTTCCCAGAAAACTAGTTATTATATATTTATAATGTTTAAAATATGGTATTTTTTTAACAAAATCGCACCGATTGCCTGCAAAAGACCTTTATTAACCCTTTGGAGTCGTGTGGGGCTTTAAAGTCAAAAGTTCTCTGATTCCTGTTTTCTACCATTATAAGCTTGAAAAACAAGGACATTTACTAAAATAACTCCCGATTGGGTTCGTCTGAAAGATAATGGACATATGCATCTCAGATTGCTTGAGGGCTGAGTACATATATTTGGCTGGAGTACTTCTTTACAATTAAGTAAAAAAAGGATGGTTCTCCCAAAATGTGTACTGTAAATCATGTAACTTAAATGTAATAAAAAACCTGAAAAAGGTGAAAATGTCTGCATGTTTAACCCAAGTAATAATCGTCGATAGCAAATTTCCTCTTGGGAACATGATTTCACCTTAACATCAGCTTCTAACAGTAACCTAGATGTACCAAAATTCACCTTTATATTTTTAATTGTCAACAGCCATGACAACATTTTCACTATGCAAATACTCCCCAGTTAAATAAAGCAAGTAGTCTGCTTCATAAATGCTAATTCATCAATGATCAAGTAGACTTTAAGAAAAACTAATTCATTTCTTGATGTACCTATATTATGTTAGCTAGGTGTTCTTCATTTCAAAATCACAATGCTTCATCATTGGAGTTAATACTGGACTTGTTCAGTTACTGTGTTTAGTTGACCTTCTGAATATGTTCGGTCTTGCAGCAGCACAGTGTCAGGTTTTCTCATAACACGGTTGCAAACTATTTTCTTCAAATACTAGTACTTGGCCAAAACAATTGTACAATCCTAACCAATAATAGTAATAAAAAAAAAATATTCTAAGACTGAAAACTCTCCCATCACTATGAACAGTATAGTGTAACAAAAAATAAAAAAACAAGTAGTCAATACCGGCAGCAACGTGTAAACCAGTAAGAAGGTAGGCTCTTTAAAAGAGAATAAAGTTGGTTGTTTGCTATGGTCTTGACAGTAGGTGTCAATAAATTACAAACAAAAAAGCTGGGCTCTGTTGCACCATTTTAGCAGAACGTTTTGTGCCTGGCACTGCAGTGATGGAAACACTAGACATACACAGCACAAGACACCAGTCATAAATGGACTGCGAGCTACAATACAGATGAATGATAGGGCCAAACATGTCACACGGATCAACACTCAAATGAATGGGTAACTAACAGATAGCTGCTTCTCTCTAGTATTATTCTCTCTCTATATATTAAAGGGATAACCCAAATCAGAAATCTGCTGTGGATGTGTCTGTTTAGATTCGACAAAGGAATAAGAACAAGAGAAAAGGGCACAGCAGCTATGGCTAGATGAGATCCTGAAAAATTCAAGCAATGGGATGCAGGAGTGATAAAATGTAAACATGTCTACGTCCATTGTAAGCCACTGATTCTGTCTTTTGAGACGGTACCATCACAAAGCCACTTTAAGGCAAAGCACATGTGAATGTAGCTGATGAATGACGCCTCCCCCCGATTCCTAGAAGCCAAAGTCAAACACGATCTGATCTTCGAAGATGGCGATCAGTAGCATGATGCCAAACCCGGTGAGCATGCCAAAGTTCTGCAGGACGAAGTGACCCATCTCACAGCGCTTGTGCTCCTCGCTGTCACCATGAAGCATCTCTGGCAACTGATTAGAGAAAGAAAGTACGCAATGAAGATCATTTAGGGTTTGGAGGATAACAGAGGTATTGAAACACTCATAAAGGCCCACGGGCTGAACAATTAGCACACAGCCTGAAACAAAACCCCGGTCCCAACAGAACAAAGATGCAATTGATATCATGATGCATCCGTCACATTTTAGTTCTGCTATCTGGAGAGTTAAATCGCTTACCATATCCACCAATGCCACATAGAGAAACATGCCAGCGGTAACCGCAAAGATCCAGCTGGTGACGTTGTGTGCGTATTGACCCACAGCTGTGCCGATCACCATGCCGGCGTATGCCATGAGGGCAGAGAGGACGTTATACACAATTGCTTGCTTTACTGACATTCCAGCCTTCAATAAAACCGCAAAGTCACCTGTCACAGAAATGGAAACGTCCACCATGAGTACAGCAATAAACAATAATGAAGCAATGTTGGTTAAATTCTTGCAATTCTGCTTTAGTGTATTGAGCATAAACCCAGCATAACCCAGGCCAAAACTGAAACAAGTTTAAACACGGCGTCCCAGAAATATTTTAATGAAATAATGAATCACTGTCTGGTCCTCTTTTGGTATGGAGGTAAAGGTTTAAAGCACACAGTGTGTATATTAGTATTGATTGATATAGGCGTCTTACAGAGCATTTAAAGCCAAAAGCCGTGGCACATGATTTCACCATACTTAAAGGAACAGTATGTAAGAAATTTATATCAATTAATCATTAAATGGCCCTGAAATGTCACTAGACATTAAGAAATAATTTTCATTTCAAATACTCATATCACTCACAACAGCGGTCCGGCCAAGATATTGTCATTTAAAAAGTGGAGTTGCAGCCCTCAACTGATGTTTATGTTGTCGTTTGGTATATTGGCCACCAGCTGTGTGATTGCAATACCAGTTTTAGCCACACGTTTTGTGATTGCAATACCAGTTTTGGCCACAATCCTACATACTGTTCCTTTAACAAGTGGATTATGCTTGCTAACATCTCTATACAGTGTCCTTCTAATTTTCTAATAAATTCACGTCCATTACAGTCCAGTCTGGCCTTAGCTCTGCATCACCAGGCATAATTTAAACTAATAATTAAATGAATAATAATTATTGTCATCGAAAGCAATTAACAGCACTGCAGGTGGTACATAACTCATCATGGCTGTCTTTCACAGACACAACATAGAGAGTCCGGACTCTGAAGGGTGAAGTATAGTTTCTTTTTTATGCATACATTTCATCATGATTTTCATCATCAGAGGAGTGGGCGCATACTGTATGCACACCGCCATGTGCATAGGAAAGTGTAGTATGATGTAGTTCACATACAGGAAAATGTATTATGTGCCAACTAGAGATATTGCAATTTGTCACAATGCACATGCGTCGAATGGAAGTGCACATTTATGATTCAAATGAACTATGCTTTGCAAGGATATGCGCACATGCAGTCAAACACTTGTGTATGTATAATAAACTGACTATACAGGGCTTTAGGGGGCACTGACATTATACTTAACTAGACTGTACCCTAGTCCGACAGTCCCCCACTGCACTCCGTACCCGAGTGGGTGATTCTTGCGGAATTAGAATTATGAGGTGTCATGAAACATTTTGATTAAAAAAGTAAATGAGGATCAAAATAAGAAGCATACAGTTACAAATGACATCATACAAACCAATTTTGTTGTTTTTTCCACATTTAAGGGGAACATTTGAATTACCGCTACGTGTCCATGACTGGATTTGGGTTCTTTGACATTGAAATATTTATAACTAAAAAATAAAAAGCTTCAGTGCATGTTATACTATAAACATTTACAGTAAAGATGTATTATTTGGAGATCATTGGCAAATGTAGAGACAATAATAAGGAATATAAATGTGTCCAAGACCAATTTTCTCATCCTCCGCAACAATTTTCAATCATTGTTTAAGCCCTTAAGGAACTAACATTTTCAAAAAAATAAATAGTTGGAAGAGAAATAATTGACTGTGACACTCAAGATGGCTACCAGGTTAGCAGTTCTTATTTTTCTCTCCAGATAAAAGTTTGTAGTGCCTAGACAACTTTTTAGTTCTCATTACCGAAACATGAGTTTGTAAATGCATATATTTAACGTAATATCATGTTACAGTAATGATCATCTTTGATAATGATAATCTAAAAAATGTAAATAATTCTATAGGAAATATTTTTTAAATCCTCTAAAAATAATGGTTATAGTAAGTTCAGACCTTAATCTTGTATGTGCAAAAATAATGGCTTCAAGGGCTTTTTAAAAATTCTGGACACCTTCTAAATCTTGATTTTGTGAGAATCACCCACTTACATCATTAAAAGATCTCATTGTTCTGAAGAAAACTGAAAGTTATGCATGATGTAGTTCATAGTAATTATACATTTATGGCTTACTCTGTGTGTTTGAAATAATGCGCACTGCACAGATCGATTATCGTATGACTAAGTAACACTGATACGATTGAAAAGCAAACTGCTTCTAATATCTTTTGCATGGTTATTTAAGCTCATAAACCCATCGGTCTGTGCAGCACGCATGACGTCAAACCTTTGCGGTGACATGTATTTGTGCTGCGCGTAACAATGTTTTTACAGTGACAGCTGAAGTTTCGCACTCCGGCCATGTTGACGTTTGTGCTACGTCCAGAAGCGCAAAGTGACCGTGCCAGAAACCACCTCTGCCAGCTTACCAGGGTATGCTTAAGCATACCGCACCCTGCTATGGTACACGATCACATTAGCCAAAACGAACCGTATTTTGGGGGCCAAGCAAAGGTAAAATGTACTCTGGTAGAGTGTGGTACGCATAGTGTGAGTACACCTTTATCCTCAAACAGTAATACATTTTAAGGAAAAAGAAAACAAATCGGCAAATGGAAAAGATACATTCTGACATCAAACAAATACTGTTTATGTTAATTCCTGTCTGGCATTGTAAGATCTAGCGGAAGTGTAAACAAAAAGGGGCTAGACTATATCAAAACCTCATAAAAGCTTTGATTTTCTTTAAAAGCGGTTGTTGTTTTAGTTCAATGTTTGTTTTTGATCCATTCAAACATTAAAAGCAGAGCTCAAAAAGACAGATGAAGCTCACTGCTTTGATGTTCCAGAGTTGATGTCAATTGATAACAGATAAAGGAGGCATCATTGCAGATGAAAAGTCAATGCTTGCACAATGACTGCATACCAGCAAGGAGCATAACACACTCAGCCCCAACTCAACACTGTTTGAAAATGGGGGGCAGTGACATAAACTGGGGGGCACAGTAAAATAAATGTGTGTGTTTGAGTGGATGCATATATTTTGTTTGGGAAAGTATGCTAGGTCAACCAAAAAATGTATTATATATATATATATATATATATATATATATTCTTAAATATCTAAATAAAATATTGTTCCTGTAGCTCTTTTGTTAGCAGCGCAAGGGCAAGGTCTTTTTAAGGAAGTCACTGTGGAAAAAACGTCTGGCAAATGCATAAATACAAAGATAAAATATATCACTTATCTTACAATAAGGCTGAAAAGTAACACAATGTCTGTCAAACTGTAAAACATAAACACATCGTGTTTATCTTCTTGTCTAGAATAAAAATCTATATTTGGGGTTCTGCACCCATTAGTTGCTGTCCCCTTAAAGGCGGGGCGCATGATTTTTGAAAAACACTTTTGAAAAGCGAGTCGGGCCGAGTACCAAAACACACTTGTAGCCACTCAGCAGTAAGGTGCGTGTCAACTAGCAGACATCGTTGCCTGGGTTGCGTATGTGTGGGGCGGATCTATCAAAAGAAGGTCCAGAATCGATTGATCTATTGGGGTAGGGGCGTGTTTGTTTAGGTGATTTCAAATATCAACATTGGCTTTCAGAGAACATGCACCCTGCCTTTAAGCTTAACCTGACTTCTCTCACTCAGACACTTGACAGAGCATTACATGTCAATATCATTTTTCCAAGTTACTTTCCAACTTAGAGGTCAACTGGACGAAAATAGATTTGCTACAGACATGCCAATAAAAGCCACTTACCCAGTTCATGGGGTAGTTCATGACAGAAGACAGCGACGGATGTACTGATGCCTCCTGTGATGTTTGCACTGAAAGCAGCACCTGTAGGTGAGAAAATCGCACCATAATATCATTAAATTAGAAACCCTTCTTAAAAAAACTAAGCTAAATGATTTGGTACAGGTTTTACAACACCCTGTCCATAAACTGACCTATAGCAAGTCCATCACTGAAGTTATGCATGCCGTCTCCCATGATTACCATCCATGCTATGCTGGCAATTCCCGCATCTTTCATTTCCTGGTCAGAGTGGCAGTGTCCGTGGTGGGAATGCCCATGCCCGTGTCCATGTCCATGTCCATGCTTTTTTGTCTTTGCCTTTGGTACACTGTCCTCTGGTGTTTTTATGGCCCCCTTGTTGGGGTGATCGGAATCAGAAATGCTCAGCGGGATCGTGATAGATGAATCTAGAGGCTGCAACTCCGTCATCTGTGTGTCATTGTGTCCTGTTTCACATGTTGTACCTTCTCCTGCAAAAACAGGGGAAATAAATGTTACTGGATTAGGTATGTTTGGAGTTTAACAGTGATTCTTAATGTTCCTATACAGGGCTTTTGTGGCCCAAACTGTGATCATGCTTGCCCGGCTGCCAAGCCTCTCTAAATACAGCGGTAATTCATGTTCGCCGTCTCCCTTTATCTTTAGGTTACCAAAACGTTTTCATTTTTGACAAGGTATTTATTCCAGAGTTCAGTTTATCCCCTTCCCAGATCAATAAACAAACAAACCGGAAGTTAACTTCAGGCCAGGCGAATAACCATGGCATCTCATGTGCATCCAATAAAACCGACTATAGTATCCATAATAAGGGCTATGAAGGATATAAGATGAGAAATATGTTTCAAAATATTAACATTTGCAAATCTTTAATTACTAAACAGCCAAAAATGCATTGAATAAAGATATGGAGAACTCACCCTCTGTTAAAGGTTTTAGATTGAGCCACTCGGCATCTGAACGCCTGTTGAGATGGTGGTCTGACAATTTACTGCCAATCTTTGTCTGCTCTCCTTTCTTCTTTCTCTGGCAGATGCTTCCCTGTGTAAACCGTCAAAACACAAAATGTTTAGATGCGCCAGATTCTGAGAATTAAACCCAAGCTTGTTTTGCAGTGCTGCCACTAAAAGCACCCCACCATCTGCAGCAATTATAGATTATATTTTAGTCGAGCACTCGTGCTTGTTTTGCGAGACTTCTCATGTTTTTTATGCACTTTCCCATGTTTACGGTGTTGCTGTCTCTTACCCTTTGGTCCGTGCAGTGCTTGAACATGCCAATGCAATGTTCAATAATAAAGAGGAGGTAGATTCCTGCAAGCGCTGTCAGTCCTTTCCAAACACCATCAAACTTGATCAGAAAATCATTCTCCTGTTCATGCTCTGTTTGGCCTCCATGACTGTGTTCGTGGCCTCCTTGAGACTGCAAGTTGAATGAAATTATACACAAATGGTAAATATAAGAAATGTGCATTTATAAGGTTGTCTACAATGCAGAAATTCATTTCAGTTGGTTATACCTAATAGTATGCCATGTTTTTTTTTATCTAAAATGCACTTACGTGAGGTAGTAGATGCAGTAAAGCATCACCGCTTAGGGTTCCCACAGCCAGTGCTACCAGGAAGGTCAAAAGAAACTTAAAGCAGGACTGGTTGAGGATGGGCACCAGAATCACGCCAAGCAGAGACAGCAGACTGATGATGGTGATGGACACGAAACCCCAAATCCAGATCCACACTGGTAAAACATACACAGCAGCACTGGGTTAAACTGGAACACTTAAAGGGGACATTCATTAAGACTTTAAGTGCTATAATTGGGTCCCCAGTGCTTCTATCAACCTAGAAAATGTGATAAAGATCAACCCAGTAACTTAGTTTTGGTAAACCCTTCTCTCCAAGCATGTGAAAAAATAGGTCATTGAAATTTAGCTCCCCTTGTGATGTCAGAAGGGGATAATACCGCTCCTTAATCTGCACTATCCAACCATGGCACTGCCATTTAGTGCATAGATCAGCTCATTTGCATTTTGAAGGACACACCCAAAACCAGCACATTTTTGCTCACACCTACAAAGTGGCAATTTTAACATGCTATAATAAATTATCTATATGATATTTTTTGCTAAAACTTCACATATGTACTCTGGGGACACCAAAGATTTATTTGACATCTTAAAAAAAAAGAGTCTTGTAAAATCTCCCCTTTAACACTAGACAAAAATACGATTTGTAAATACAGACAGGATGAGAGTAGTACCTGAAGAGGTTTCCTGGAGTGTTTCGGTCTCAACATGATGGTAATGATGGATGCAGAGGCGTCTGTCAATCTGATATAGCAGTGCTGGACATAAATAAGTGAACTGTACTGGAGAGATGACGGACTCTGACTTCAGTCCATACTGGTCCAGTAACTGTGTTAAATTCAAACACTGAATGACAGACAGAGAGAGATAACAGAGAGAAATTACGCTTTGTCCTTGACCCATTTCTCATGCCAAATAAACGTGACCGTGTGTGTGTGTGTGTGTGAAATCCAGGCTAAAGTCTCATAATCTTAATCAACTTTTGATCTTACTCTGTCAATATTAAAGATATCAAGGTGCACCTTTAAGGGCCCTGAAGATCCTTTTTATTAACAATCACATTGCAGGACAGACCCTGAGTTGTACCTCCTCATGTTGGTGATGTGCTTGCGATTTATTGGATGGAGCCACCATTGCTCCTGGCACCTCTCTCTTCGCTCTTGTTTGTTTATCGGGGCTGTGCTCCTGACCGCTGTGATCGTGCTCATCTCCGCCACTCGCCGCTCCGCTGTCCGAACCGTGCTGGAGATGAGGATGGGGGTGCTTGTGATGGTGGTGGTCATGATGATGGTGGTCATGCTTGTGGTCCTCACTGAGGTCATTGTTTTCTTGGGTATGTTCACTAGTTTTTTGGTCATGATCCAGTTGTGCGTCGGTGTCATGTCCGTGATCGTGTGTATGCGAGTGTGTGTGCTCATGGTCATGATCGTGGGGATTTTCTATGTCATGTCTGTGTTCATGATCATGATCTTCAGTTGTGTCTTTTTCATCATCATCATGATTGTGTTTGTCTGGTTGGCTGTCACCTATTCTCACAGCTCCAGCGTCAAGTTTACAAGGTGGTTCCTCGGTACTAGAGGTATGTTCCTTTTCCGGATGGGAGTGTTGGGTTTTGTGTGAGACGTTGGATTTCTGGTGAGTGTGCGAATGGCCTGCAGTATGCGAGTGCCGGCCTTCCTGAACTTCTAGAATATCCAAGTGGGCCACGTGATCGTGTCCAAGATCCTCGTGCTCCAGCCCCACAACTCTTATCTCTCCCAGCCCTAAACTTAGCAGCAGATTCTGGAAGCCTTTAAAGTCCAGAAGGTCCTTTTTGCCGTACCGACAGAACAACTGTTGAATATAGTAATGCTGCTCATTCTTCGCAGGTTCCCCATGGCTGCCGTGCATTAACCGGTGTGACAAACCATCACACGACGTCTCTGAAATCTGCAGATCGCTGTGGACGTGGTCGTGGTCATGGTTGCGCTCACCGTGGCTGTGTTCGTGGTGATGGTGAGTCCCTCCTTCATGACAGTGACTGCACTGATGAAACAGGAGGGTCAGCACGCAGAGAAAGCAGAACCTGGTATGTGTGTGAACTCTCATTATCTCCTCGCTTAGAAACCTCTGCAAAGAAAAAGTAATTAAGATTGACATGTAGGCATTTGGTTTTATCTCAATATATTTAAAGTATGATCCTTGGAAATTGTACCCATGACCTTGACAATGCTAATACCATGCTTTACCAGATGAGCTACAGGACTATAGCTCAGATATTTACAGATTAATTTCTTCTACAGATCTAATTTATAAAAATCTAAGTGGGTTTTACTAAAAGGGCTGACTGCCTGCTGGAAAAGCACTGAAGAATATTAATGACCCCCCTACAGCGGCTACTGAAGGGTAAAATGAAAGATAAAATGTGATCATCCTGCTGCCAAACTACAGATTTTAGCGTGAGAAAAGAAACTTCTTTATACGAGTATCTGAACACCACCCGTTTATTATCAAATGTATAACAATTAGTTGTACAGTACCCTGCATTGTCCTCATCAAATGCGGACAAACGTACAAACGCAGCATGAAAAAAGCAGCCACTGTGAATTTACAAGGATTTTATATTAAAATCATTATGTTTATGTCTATATGAACTAAACAAACACCAAATATAAAATGATGACACGCAGCAGTGAGGAATATATTGCAGTAATATAATCACAGTTATTAAACGTAACTTCCCTATTAAAATGGGTCACAAGCCAGCCAAACACCTCCAGCCAAAGCAAAGTACGTTGTTAACATGGTAAAATTATGTAAATGTTCACTCGTAGGCTACAACAGATGTTAAAATATATTCAAAGAGCATCAATATTAGCAAAAAATAAACATCTTTAATTTAATAAATGTACATTTCATTTAAAACTCAAAAAAGACCTTTGTTCATAATAATGTTTGTACATTACAAACAAATCTCTCTCTTTCATCCACATGCTTCTTTAATAAAAAAAGATCCCACGAGCAATACTTACAGCAGCCTGTGTTCCTTTAGCGTGTTAAAGTGTGTGAAATGCAATTGTAGCGTGAAGGAGGTCAGAACATGCTTTATGATTCCTGATTTCCACAACACTGTGTTTATAAACATGAGCGTGAAGTGACCTCTGAACCCTTTAGGAGATAGGGATGAGGCAGGAACTGCCTATTTTCAGATCGACTTCGCTGTGCTGCTTCAATACGCTCTTTGTTGCTTAAATGACATCTAAAAAATGGCTGATCGTTTAAAAAAAAAAAAATCTTAAAACCCAGCAGTCATGTGCTACAGGAATATATCATGAGACAATGCTAGGGGACTAGATGTTTCCTGTTAAAGACCTCTATAGTAAACATGTACAAAGTGAAAAGCATGCGAAATTCAACATTTAAGTGGCACATTTCAGTGTGGACTGTTTTGTCACAATGTAATGTGGGCTTTGCAAAGTGGCTGTTATTAAAGGGACATCTCAAACTGATCTGACCACAAACCAACACCAAAACAATTTTATATGTGAATAGGCCATTTATATTTTGATGCCTTAAAGGTACAGCAGCAAAAAAAAAGTTAAATATAGTCTTTTAATTCAGAACAAGGGTAGGTGAGGGTCATTTGATAAGTAGTCCAAAATGTAAAAAAAACAAAAACTTACATGGCAAACAATATAAATGGAACCTCAAGGGGAAAAGTTTTATCAACTAGGTTTGCTGATATATGATACTGTCAGACATATTGATGCTGATAGTGATAGCAATTCTGATGACAGTAGTTTTCCCATGAATGCCTTTAATTGTTATGCTATCATTATTATCATCACATAAAACATTCCCGCATAACCTACACTTGCGACACCAATCTTGCATGCTTTTTTTGTGTGAGAGAGCTTGTAATGCACGCGGCACAGACCTTCCTCAGCTTTGTAATGCGCACGGCTCAGACTTTTCCTCGAGGTTGTTATGCACGCATGGGTTTTAAACCAGTGAGCGAGTTGTTCCTGTTGCCTGACACGTAAGTAATTTATAGCATGCCGGAGCATCAATGACGCGCTTGAATTGACAGTGTTGCCAGCTGCCTTTAAAGTAATGCAGCTTCTTGTTTTTGTCCATTAATCCAGCGGCTTGTCATAGATAATTGAATACCTAAATATGGCCCAACACAAATATCAATATTTGACATTATTATCTTTAAAATATCCCAGTAATCTGGACAAATTCTCATGAAATATGGTATAAGATATAACAGGTCAGGTATCTGAAAACTCATGTATCTGTTGCTTTAACTTAACCTATATTGAAACAGTTTGGCGTATACTCTGTTTATCCAGATCCTTTACATACAAAGGATGAGTTCAGAAATCCTTAGGGGCTTTACTGCTCAGACAGATGCACATAGGAATAACATGAATACTGATGCCGCCTATAGTCTCAAATAGTTTTTTTACACGGGGTGAGCGTACACAGTCGAACACACAGCCTTTGATTTGTACGCAGACATTCGATGCATACTGATTGTGCCAAATTGCAATCCCTCTCCTGGGCTACGTGCTACATACTCCGGTACGCTCGTGCGCAACCTACGCGACGTGTGCAAAGTACTATTCTGAAGACAAAATTTGCATCACATGCACTGTACACTGACCTTTAGGCTTAAGACAAAGCTGTTAGCAAAACATTAAGTGGTTAAATGGTCATCAGTGGAAATCCATTATATATACACACCCTGTGTCTTTAATGATCTTGGATTAACTAAAGCACTCTAATGGAGGCACATAGACCACTCCATTTGCAAATATGTTGTTTGATTTTTGTTTCATTATAGTGTATTTAACAGCTCTGTATGTTGTTATATTAACATACATAAATGTTCCTAAGGGTGTTTTCAAAGTAGCATATACTCTGTCTGCAATCACTGATAATGTATAAAGTAAAAACTCATAAGTTCTCAGCATAACTACTACGAATTACTTCTTAGTACAAAAAGAAAGAAAGTAAAGAAGGCCTTCATTTTACCTGTAATATCTGTTGAATATCAGGCTATAGTTCTCTTAGAAAACAAACCATCACATCGTATTTTCATTCTATAGCCATACAGTACATAATATAATGATTGTTATGCATGAACTATGTGTACTTTATACCATTATACCTATCACTGTTTAACAAATTGTCAAAGAAGTAAGAAGGCTAAATCCTTGCCCTAGTGTTATTCCCAATATAATAAGAGAGCAATTCTTTATTGCCTTCTTGTTGAAATGGTATGAGAGAGCGAGTCTCTCATATGACTCTCACAAGACATTTGCCTCAGCCGAGTATCTCTTGTAAGTCACGCGTGAGTCCACCTCCGGTGAATTCTTTGCCTACAACCATGTGGTGATCGGGGCAATAATCTCACAGATTTATGCCTGGACCAATTCATCTGCTGCTTGGTTAAGCCTCAGGTAGACTAATAAAGGTTTATCACAAAAACGCTTCAACTAATAACAACAGATGATTCTGCAGAGTTGTGCTTAACGGGATAGTTCACCCAAACGTGAAAATTTAGTCATCGTTTACTCACCCTCCATGTGTTACAAACCACTATGAATTTCTTTGTTCTGCTGAACAGAATGTAAGATATTTGTAACCAACCAGGAAGCAGGAGCCCCACTGACTTCCATAGTAGGAGAAAAAGAATACTACGGAAGTCAATGGTGCGCAAAACTGTTTGGTTACAAATCTTCTATTGTGTAATGATAACAGATTTTTCTCTTTTTTGAGTAAACTATCCCTTTAAGTAAGGTGGACAGTTTTACACAAAATTATCTAAATAACAACTTATACAAAAGTTGATGGGCAATGTCTACTAACCTGCAAGTAAGGGCCAATCTGCATTAATAAGTCACTGCACATATGGCATTTAGTGTGAGTTTTGTGGTGCCCAACAATCCACGTTTTTCATCAGCAATGCTGTCCCTCTGTGTGGATATTATTCAGTATCCTGTTTTTGGGAGAAATACAATTTATATATGTGGGGTGATCAACCAAGACTTTTCATGATCAGACAGTTGTCCGAGGAGTAATGACACTTGAATTGAAAGAAGACAACAGAAAATATGTACAAATGAGCCTTTCTGGTATTTTATATTAGTTTTTGAAATAGGATTAGCGCAACAGCTTGTTGCATATACTCACAAATGATGGCAATGCTAATCCGTCGGCTAAGTGCGTAATAACATCAAGAGTCAAATTTCACAAACAAGACAAAAATATTAAAAACCATAATGGTTTCTCTTTAAATATGTGCTTTCTATGTATGTCAGGAGAGGCCTTGAGGCATGAGAGATGAACAGATGCTACACAACAGATGTGCGTAAAGACAGGAGATTCTGGGAAATAACAACAACATATTGCTGCTTAAGGGACGAGAGATTCAGTCCACTGGATGCTAAACATCACTTTTCTAAACATCTAAACCTTTCAAAATGGTTCGTCAAAAAATAGCATAGTCTAGCACTGGCTGTATAGGCCTTGCTGAAATGGGTGGCGTGTGGAAAGCTGAGAATCAAAGGACTGATAAACATGACCCCGCTGACTCCAAACACACACACCTTTAAAATAAAGAAACACTTCAGAAGGTCTTGAACAGCAAGTCATTTGGGTCATGTTTATGAACTGCACCCTTATGCGTTGAAGAAACATGATGAAAGCCCATGATTATAGAAGGGCAGGTGTATGGTTATCTAGTTCAGTGGTTTTCAAACTGGGGGCCGCGAGATGGTGCCAGGGGGGCCCAGTTTTATGTCATTTTATAAAATACATTAATTTATCATGAATTCTGTGTAATTAAACCTACAAAAAAATAAGCCAACTAACCAATAGCACTACTAGGTATAATTTTATGTTTTGTTTAATTAAAATATTACATTTAGAAAAAAAGGCCCTGTACACAAGGGGGGCCGCACGCTGAAAAAGTTTGGGAACCACTGATCTAGTTTACTCTGACCATTACACACCAGAAACAACCTTAAATGTTTTTAACACAAACACCTATAATCTGAGTATATAACTTGCATTTACTCATGTTTTAATCATAAACTAGCCATCATCTTAAAAACAACAAGCTAAACTGCTTTGATCACAGGAAGCAGGTGCATCATCTATGGCGTGACCTGTAATACCTACAAACAATCATTTTTAAACAACATAACTCAACTCAACCCTCTACGCACTTCTTGGCAATAGAATCGCCATTGGCTAGTAAATATTTTAGTTTGCTCGCTAGACTCGCACTAGAGTTTACGGTACATCAAATAAAGGTACACTGCACATCCATTGAGCTAAATTAAAATGGTACAGATCATGTGACAGAGAGAGAAACTTTCATGCGCTTAAGCAAAGTGTTCAGCGAGTGAAACTTCTTATACTAAAGCTAAACTTAGCCATTGACACACACAATACAGAGTCAAATTTAAGAATATATTAGATAATGGCTAATATTATAGTTGCCCAAAGTAAAGTTTTTGTCGCATATGCAAGTGGTTACCTTGCATTTAGAGTAGGGATGCATATCAATTAATCGCGATTAATCTATAGCAGAATAAAAGTTTTTGTTTACATCATATATGTGTGTGTACTGTGTATAATAACTTTGTATAGTTAAATGCACACACATGCATGTATATATTTAAGCAATGTTTACATATGTATATACATTTGTATATTTATGTATAATTTATATTATATATAAATATAAATACTTAGTATATAAATATATTTTTTTCTTAAAATTATACATGCATGTGTGCATATTTATATATACATAATTATTATACACAGTTCACACACATATATGATGTAAACAAAAACCTTTATTCTGCTATAGATTAATCGCGATTAATTGATATGCATCCCTAATTTAGAAGTTTGCCACCTTAAATGCACATCAAACATCCAAACCCAAACATTGCAAGCCAGATCAATGGCTACCAAAGCCGATTCAAGTACCCAAAACAAGCTGGTCAACTTTAAGTGTTGCTGTTCCATGTACCCTACTCTTTTTTTAAAATGCTGATCTTCACACAACTAGACAGGCCTTCAACAGTTTATCCCGAGTGAAAGCATACAGTACAGATCAGTCTAGGATATATGCAGCTTTGCCTGCAGGTGCAAGCGACAGCTTACCTCTTCTGTCCGAGCAGGTCAACAGTCAGCGAATGCTCTTCTACAGCATTATGGATCAAGGTCTGATGTTTTGAGCCCCTTTAAGTGTGGAGATTTAGTGGAGAGGGGAGGGTGTACTGGACAAGTGTGTTTGTAGGTGGGTATGTGGGAGTGGGTGGAGGGATTTGAGCTGATCAGCTCCTCAAACATCAATTAAATGCAGAGAAAACAGCTTAAGGATTTTCTACAGTATGAGCATATTCCAAGATAAACTTACAGAAGGTCTTTTTGGCTGCGTACACACTACAAAGTTTTAGGTGTGATTGTTTAAAATTGGGCGGGAACCCCTTTAATGATTGTTTTATTTGTGTACAGAACAAGAGTCACTTCGCCAATTCAGATGATTGACAATGTAACCATAGCAACATTGTGGCATCACACACTTGTTATAAACCATAGATATATACACTAGATGTCGCCTTGGGGTTCTAAGCATGCGTCAAAACCGCCGCCATCTTGGAACAGAGGTCTTGTCATAGGAAGTAGCTATGTAAAGCTGCTATCTCCGCCTGTACTTCGAATTCATGGATGATAGCGGACTTTTGTTCTGCATATGGATGTTAGGCCTACTAGCACTATGCATTATAGTTAGAAAAAGTAGATTTTCATAATATCCAAACTTAAATTTTTTTCTGGACTCAATGCTAAATACATATCTGACTGTTGAAACGAACCAAAAGAAAACCAAGAAAATCACGTTCATGACGATTTATGGTGATTTTATTTCCGTTACAACATTGTCTACAATGACGCTGATGCAGGGTTCCCCTGTTTCAAGATGGCGGCTCTATTTGACACATTCGGTCCAATGAACTGCAGTGACCAATGTAACATCTAGTGTACAATATGGTTAAAAACGACAATGTAGGCCTTAGTTAAGCAAGTTTTGTATTTGCTGCTGATAAGAACATAAACTTTAGACAGTGCTAACATCTGCAATATTACCAACACTCCGTATGCACTTATGCCATTCCTGTTACTGTAGTTTAATGTATTGATATAATCCAAACCAGACTGACATGGACAATGAATTAATATTGTGAACGACATCACTGGATTTACTAAGATGTGGTGTAAAGTAGGGATGGGCACGAGTACTCGATTGCTCGAGTACTCGAACGTGGCATCGATTATCGATCACGAAAACGATAATCATGTGGGTTTATTTATTTATTTATTGTGGATATGGCGGAATTTGAATGTCTGGTTAGCATTACAATCGCATGTGGTAGTAAAGACTGGGTCTGGAGATGCGTGTTTGAAGTCGTGTCGAGCTACGCAGACCGACATATGACATCAGTAACATTACCATGCGTGATTCAAAAACAAACAGATAATTATGCACGACCGCACCGTGGCAGCCGGCCGATCCCATGAAGCCGGCCACATCTCACATCACTGAGGCACAATGGTTTAAAAGGATGCCGTGATTTTCGGAAATACAGTCAGTCAGGTGCAAAATGTACAGCGCCGTCAAAAGTTCAATGGGTTATCATCTCATATTTAAACATCAAATGTCAAGAGATACCAGAGAGCCATACGAGCATTAACATTACATCTTGACTGAGGTAAAAGGATGACACGACACAGCTAAACGCTAAAATCATAGCAAAAGACTTAAAACTGCGTAATGTTATGAAGGTTGTGCTTTGACTGGACGTGTTTAAAAGCGCGCTGTTTATGATGCACATCCAAAGGGAGTTAAACTTTCTTTTTTTTTAGATAACTTAGTTGAAAACTTAGTTGAAGTCTTGCATTTTATGCATATAGATGCACGTTGTACATTTATGTTGTATAAAGGCTTAATATTATGCAGAGTGCATCATATAGAAAGCGCATCAGTTTGTGCTTATTAACCATTTAGTTTCACTTCATCACGCAGCTTTTCCTGTTAGAGTTTTCTGTTAAAAACATTTAATTAATTAAGAATCTAGTATGTGTTTATTGTTCTGTCATAGTTTCCTCAAAATTAAGTTTTATTTGATTGTTTTTAATAAAAATATTTAAATTTTCACCATGACGTGTACGCCCCTTTGATTGCGCCGCCCCCAGTTAATCGAGTACTCGTTCTTCAGACCTATGGATTAATCGAAATGAAAAAATGACATAAATGCACATCCCTAGTGTAAAGTAGCACCTGCCCAAGGTGCTTGTCTCATAAACTTATATACTAGGGCTGCATCTTAGTTGGGGGAGGGGTTAAATTCAACTTTTAACTTTGTATAGTTAGCAATAAAGTATCAAGCTTGTTTACATTATTTATATTAACACATCTCTCCGCCATCATGCCAACTCTGACGTTAAAGCTAGCTACCTGACAATACGCAACAGGGCTCCAGACTGCCAACAAAATTTGAGAGCTTGCCACTGAATTTTACATCCAGTCGGACATGTGCGACCAGTAAATTTGACCTTTTTTTGTGATGTGACACTGAATTTGAAACAGCACGTTGTACTTTCTGCATCTATCATCAAAGTATTTATTATACAGTGGAAATTAGTAGAAATGTGAATATTTGGTTAGCATATTGATTTACGGTGTGTGCCCCTACATTTCTGGTTGCACCCCTAAAATTTTCAGTTGGGGGCTACTGTGCTCCTAGTGAAAAAAGTTGGTCTGGAGCACTGCGCAACCACTGGCCTGTGACTTCTGGTTGTACAATGTGGCTGTCACTCCCATAAATAACTTAACTGCGTGTGTGCAGAACAGATTACGCACTAAAAGGTGATGTCACAAGCAAATTTAGCTGCAGTGCAGTGTTCATCATCTTTGAATGACCAAGTAGTGTGTGTGTACTACAGTTTCAGGTATATTTCAAGTGGTGTTTAACCAAATATTCACCAAAAAACATTTGTACTTCTATTCTCAGACTAACCAGAAAGCAAGTACATCCAAACACCATTTTCCCCAGACCTAACACTGCTTTCTGTAAGTTAAACTTAACTACAGCAACTTCATGTAACTTGCACAACAACATCTGTAAATTGATTTTAAAGGTCAGCAACAGCTTAAATATCAGCCAGAAAAGTTAGTGCTATAAAAGTGAATAGTGTGGGAGAAAATACTTTAATGGTTGTAATTTAAGTTTTATTTTCCGCCAAGACTTTAGTCGGTGAAGTCCATCAGACACAAGAGCTAGTATTCAGACCATCAGAGAAGACAAGGAGTGGTGATCATTAAAGGGAGGACAAGAATTTAATCAAAGGGATTTTAAAGCTTGCCAAGATTAAACAATGGTGTAGTAGACGGTATAGGGGAAAACAGAGAGGAAGAGTTGAGATGTGTTCATATAGATAAACAAATATGATCATTTACAGTACTGAAACATGAAATGTTTAATGATGTTTCTGCTATATTAACTCCTTTTGGAAAGCCATATTAATTATTACATATCACTTCGAGCGTTTATCACAAGTTTATAAAACAGAATTAATGTCAACTAAAAATCATTTTGACTCATCTCACACAAAAATGCAAGCAAAATAATTTCAGTTACAGTAGGGTATTTACAATAGATGTACAGTGGCAAATGATCTACAGGCCGGCATGGTAGTATGAGAATAGAAGTCGTGTTTAAAGTTCCCTGTATCATACATACAATGACAACTGTAAAGTATATTGACATAATTAACAATAATAACAACTACTCTATAAGATTATCAGATATGAGAAGCCCCTCTGCTTCATGGTTGTGTTTAACATGTTTATAATATTGAAAGCCCCATTATCAGAATGATGCCCCAGAATTTAGGAAGTTCAGCTGAGCCTTAGGGCCTTGTTTATCACAGCAAAAAGAGATATAAATTGAACAAACAACCATTTATATCAAGAACCCTAGCAAGTTTATGTGAAGAAAACTTAATGACCCAGAGCTTTTTTGGTCATTTTAATGAATTTAGTCTTGATGGGTGTCTGAAGATTACAAGGAACTGAAAAACTGAAATATTTTCTTAAAGTTAAAGTCAGTGATGTGTGTAAGGTCAGTTTGTGCGGTGTAGTTTATAGTTTAAACTGCTGAATTAAAAACATAAAATAACTCAAATGTCTACAAAAACATGAAATGTCTGTAACACTTTACAATAAGGTTGTAGAGCTGCAACTAACGACTATTTCTTCTGTCGACTAATCTAGCGATTATTTTTCCGATTAGTCGACTAGTCTAACGACTATTTTTTATTATTAATACAGTGTTCTTTTTTTGATTAGCTATTTAATCTGTTGGATAATCTGTTTTCTACTCTCTGTCTGATCTGACAGTTATTGTTTGTTTTATTGTATTTTAACACAACTGAATGCTATTTTCACATATTATCTGTTCTGTTGTCAGACATATAGGGGCAGTGTCCCAGACAGGGATTAGACTAGTCCTAGACTAAAATATATATAAGAGCTGTCCAAACTGAAAACATCTTGCACTGACATATCTTAAAATACACCAGTGCCCTTAGTTTGGCCTCAAAATGCACACAAGTAATGTTTTTAGTAAGGCATGTTTGTTTAAACTAATTATATTTCCTAATTAAACTAAGGTCTAGTCCTGGCTTAAGCTAATCTCTGTGGAAACCACCCAGGGCCGGAGTGGGACTCATTTTCAGCCCTGGAGTTTCATGACTTAGACCGGCCCACTTTAGTTCATGACTGACTATATTAAAATAATACAGTTAAATCCTCAGTAGCCTATACATAAGTGTGCAATAGTGAACTGTTTTCTGCATCCTTGCAATTCATTGTATTTTTTTAAATAAATAAATTTCCAAATCAATGCAAATACAGTAAACAATTATGATTTTTGCTCTAATCTTGCAGCCCAAAGATAAGGTATTTTTATATTATTCAATTAAACATATTCAAAAGCTACTAAAAGGGAACAAATGTGTTTGTGTTTTCCCCTATATTTCTATTTTTAAAAAATGGTGGGTTTTGAGATTACCTGTTGGGTTGAAAAAGTTTAGAAACTCCTGATATACAATACACAAGCAAGATTTATCAAGTATGCAGAGGAACAGAAGGAAAAATAAAAAATTCTTATCTTAATTTTTAGTACTTGGATCATGTACATTGCCAAATACCTTGTGTCATAAAAGAACAAATATTGAATGGACTTGTTTTACTTAAGAAAACATTATATTCATATGAAACGTTTTAAATAAACTGATGAGTTTTGCATCAAATAAGTTTTTGTTATCAGAAGACGATGAATAATATAACTATTCATAGATCATTCATTATTTGTCTCATTTTCATTTAATTGGCCGTTCGTATCAGGTCGCACATCTAGACGCGCGGCAAACGCCCTCAAATACAGTCTCCATACATCTGAATCTAAACTCGTGTTCACAAGCGAGCGCTTTGAAAAGCAACCCGTGCGTCTTGCGCTAACATTTTTAAAGCCGGCAAATTACGCGAGTGGGGCTGAATAAGTGCTGGCAGCAGCAACCTTCAACCCGGTGGCATGACAACTCACAATTCGGCGCAAATTAAAAAAATTCCATTACACAGAGTTACTACAGAAGGCATGCGCGGGCATAGGAGAGAGAGCTCGCGCACAAGCACATAACCTGTTTGTGTGGGAAAACACTGCTAATCTTTCATGATAAACTCGAATCAGTCGTCTTCTCTGCCAGTAACATCTGACGTTTACGTGAAAATGCAAGTACAAAACACAGCCAACTTTTAATTCTTTCATTCAGTGTCATGTATGAGAGGCGCTGTCTAGGGGCTTCACGCAGAGAAAGAGAGAGAGCGCGCGTGCACAAGAGAGGCACCACCGAGCACGCACAACAATAAATGAAGCCGTTTTAAATGAAAATAAAAATGTAACGTTAAATGTTGCGGCCATTGTTGATTTTGTGGCGCACACAAACAAATCAATGTATGGATAACACTGCCAGGAGCAGAAGCCGCCATTACGCGAAATGAATGTAAACAGCGACGCGTCGACGCATTTTACGCATGTCGACGTATTTTCATAGTCGACGTAATCGATGACGTCGACGCGTCGTTGCAGCACTATAAGGTTGTATTTGTTATTATTAGTAAATGCCTTAACTTATATGAAATAACAATTAGCAATATAGTTTTCCGGTATTTAGAATCTCTTTCTCCGCCATTGACGAGTTATCTTGTTAATTAAAAGAAAACGGTTCCCTGCCAAAGATTTGTTTTTACGGGAATCCATATTTTCTCTATTATGCTCTAGGAGGCGCTCTTACCCACCTTATAAAACACTGCAGGATATACAGATCCAAAAGCAGCAAATACTCTGTGTATGTTTTGATTATCGTCCTAAAATCTGATCTCTATTAAAAGTCCTTTACAAAAATGCAATTATCTTAGCTTTTTGTTTAAAATGTGGTATTTTTTAAAGAAACCTATCCATATTTGAGAAGTGATCAAAAGAGAACAAATAAAGATAGGATGATTTTTTTTTCTTTTAAAGCAGAGGGGCTGTTCTTTCATTTGATATATTGTATGTTTTATATTTGAAGAACATTATCTGGAAGGCATTAAACTTTTGTGAAAATCATAAAAAATGCTGCTACCGGCTGACAACTATTTTATAAATGGGAACAAGTTAATCTTTGTTAAAATTAGTTAATTCCAATCCAACTTTTCATGTTTGTTATTATGCATTAAAAAAATGTTAACATTTTCAAAATTATGATAATAATAAATGCTGAAATTAACACTAAGTAAGACGAATAAATGCATATTTTTTAATTACACTATTGTTCTTTGTTAGTTCATGTTAGCTAACACATAAACAAATACAACATCATTTCATTGTAAAGTGTTACCGATTTTTTTTTATTATACAATTATAATACTTCATTAACCCTAAAACATAAGACTGTAAATATAATCATTCTTATCCCCCTATTCAGTGAGACACAGTTACTTAAACCCTCAGTGCACAAACAGTTTGTGTAGCTGCTCAGTATGTTCAGGCACCTACTGTATAGTTAATCATGTGAACAATCTTATGGATTACCACCTAAACCTAAAGTCTCTTTAGATTCCAACTATGCACATCACATGATGAAATGCCAGCCTGTATTTGCAAAATCTTGTGTAATGATGACCTGTATGCAAACTGTGTTTGAAACTATTTACAGTAAATACAAAAAAAAAGGTTGTTTTTTGGATTTTCAATCCTGTCAGCAATTACTACCAGCATCTAAAATAAGACCACACCTTGTTGTCTGGTCCAGTCTCTGTGGTAAGTGTATCATTTACAGACATAGCAAGTAAATGCTAAATTGGTTAAGCCTGGAAGTTACTACTAACACAGTCACCACATGAATGGAGATTGGCTGACCAAAGAAAATAGTCAATGTGATGATAAACTTTTAGACCTTATGTTATGGATCTTAGACCCATTTATATTTGAAACAAGCGTAACTTGTGATATGTATTCCCCAAAAGGGACATGTATTCCCCAAAAGGGACTCTGGAAACCCTTTTACATCAGTTACAGCGGACAGATAAAGGTGAAAGGTTTCTGCAGATGTGCATTGAACTGTAAACAGCATCACACTGCAGCAACTTCCCGCCACACTACACATTAGTCCTTATGACGCACTTCCGGTATCAAAAGCAACTAATTTATGTAAAAAAGACATCAAACTATATATTGCACCTGTACACGTCTGATACAATGTCTAAAACATAAAAAATAAATGAATGAAACCTTTTCCCGGGAACTGTTTGTCTAGGTTTCAGTAATACAGATCTGCAACCGGATCCCGGATGCGCATCAAATATGTAGATACTAACACGTTATATGTCGGTGTGGATTTTATTTCACTACACATTATGTCATGGCATAAATTTAAGAAACACAAAGCCATTCTCACCGCACACTGTGTGTCTCTGTACTTTAACGTTAAACGTGCAATACCGAGACCAACCAAGCGTGTGCATAGACACGCAAGTAATAAAACAAGACAGATCTGTAGTCCAGTAAACCAGCACAACAGGAACATGTGGTTTCGCAATCAATGAAATATTGACCTCAAGACGAAACCTTGCACGAGTTATTATTAATGTCACTAAAACTGTTAACTATTTAAAATGACTAACGTTAACCGTAAACCCAGAGCAAGCATTTGAACACATAATCTCTCATCGTTTTAGGTAACGTTAACAGCACATGGGATCATCATACACAATAATTATACATTTCGATTTTACTGCCACTATTCGCGTTAAACACATGAAATTAACACCAAAGCGCAGTTTGCCTAGTAACGTTAGCTTCTTTGAAATCGGCGAAATGGTTGTAAATCTCAACAACAGCAGCTAACACTGCTAGCCGCAATAACCTGGAAAATCAATAATAACTCAAAAAAATTGTCATTTATTATCCTAAATCCCTGCTCTCATGTGCACATCTGAAGCTGCTCGTGTCCGTGTTGTGGGAGTGTGTGAAAACAAAGCCGGTTTTATATAGTTTACCTCACTCGAGTGCCGTGTGCATCTCCTCTCCGCTCGGTACTAAAACACTCACGCTGCGCACCGCACAAAATCCCGAACACAGACTGCGGAAACCGCCATTCGCCAAGCTACTTACGTATTTACACTTGGCGTAGCTTCACCCACCCTCACTTTACGCGGCGCTGCGCAAACCGATCGGAGTAAGACATTTAAGTACCGCGAGAGCTGGGGTTTCAAGACACTCTCACGGTACTTTGATGTCACACGCCAATCGATCTGCGCAGCGCCTCATGCGTCGTTTGAGTGATGCGCAACGCAGTTTACGCAACTTGGGACGAGATCTATGACGTGTGCTTCCGCTAACCGAGAGCATGTTGTCATAAGATGATTAAGCCACATGACATTACCTAAAAAGAAATGACTTATAACATGCTATTATATTAAATGGGAGTTTCTTGTAATGTCTAAATAGAAAGATGAATGTTTTGCTGTATCAATGATCATTCTATTGCGTATGTGTTTTTATTAAAACTATAAATACTGTTATTTTTTGCACTTACATTTTTAAGTATCAACTCTCTAAGTTACTGAAAAATCTCCCAGCTTGGTTTTAGCTGGTGTAGCACGTTGCTATAGTTGTGTTTTGGTCACTTTTTAAGCTGGTCTAGCTGTGTTTTGGGCACTTTTAAGCTGATCTATCTGGATTTAACTGGTCAGGCTGGACAACCAGCTGACCCACCAGCTTTGCCAGGCTGGGAGGACCAGCTTAAACCAGTTACTACCACCTTAAACCAGCTAAAACCAGCTACCAGCTTATGCTCGTCTTAGTTGGATTTTTTTACAACGCTTACTGGTAAATTGTCAGGACCGATTCATCATACTTAAAAATGTCAATAAGTGCATTTTTTTACAGCGTACAGACATAAGCCTCTTTTACACAATCATTTTGGTAATTACCATAAATTTACCAGAATTACTTTACCAGTAAATACAAAAATTTACTATTCACACACACAACAACGTTACGTCTTTTTAATAGTAGGTTCCAAAAGGCCTGAAACTCTGAGGGCGGAAGTTTCTTTTTAACCACCACGTGGCAAGTTTTGGTGTTGTGTTGTAATGGTGGGTAATTACTATATCCACAGTTCAAATTTTTATTGTTTCTACTTTTTTGGCAAACGCTGAAAGTTGTGCACAGTTGTTCTTTTTTTTTATAATTAACATTATGCCAGTAACATTTGACATTTGAAAACATAGTATTATACAATGAATAAGAACAAACATTCTGTTAAAATGGATTTAGAATAAAATAATAATAATTATAATAATAAATAAATAAATACATAAAAAAACATACATAGATATAAAATAATTATTAAATAAATATTTTTTTGCTCAAGTAGGGGGTAGGAAAGTTCATTTAAAGATTTTGTGCACAGTTGTTATTGACCAAACAACGTTGTATTAGATGACTTAAAACTGAACTGTAGGGAAATATTCACTAAGATGTGGGTAAATAAAACATTGGACAGTAATGTCTAAACATAAGGCTTCACAGAGAGTGTGCAATGTTGGGCAATTCGGCATTAAACTGTTTTAAACAGTTTTTGGTGAACAGATTTGGCGGTTTTTAACTTCAAGCAGCATGTGGAGAGAAACTTTTGTAAACAGCGCAAGAGCATCTGTGTGTCAGAATATTATGATTGGCCTGAAGCTGTCAGCACTTTTCTGACGTAATCCGTGCTCATATAACGGTAATCCTATTCTCTGTTCACACATAGCATCGTACCAGTAAATTACTGGAAATCTTACAACTCTTACTGGTAAATTGTCAGGACCGATTTATTAGAATTTTAAAAAATCGTCTTGCTCACACACATGATCTCTTAAATGTAATTTACCAGTAATTTACCAGTAAATACTGTAAATGTATGGTAATTTATCCAAATTACGTTGTGAAAGAGGGTTTTAACATTCAATCACAAAATATGGGAAGCTTTTTCTCATTAAAAAGCCAATTTATTCTGCTATCCTACTATATGCACAAGTACAGTATGCAGTTGGTCCAATTAGAACAGACGTGAAACTGATTTTCAGGATGTGAACCACCAGTTAGTAATAACAGCTCTAAACTGATGTGCCACTTAAAGCTCAAAATGTCTTTCTAAATGTGTTTTACACAGTGATTATTTGCACCATGTTTTGCACTTTACTGTCATTGTAAAAGCCCCCTAAGTACTGGTAGTTTGCAGTTTGTTGGGCTGAAGATGTTAATTCTCCTAAGACCTGGTGTGTCCACATACGACGTGGAGTGGACATCAAATTTTTTGTTGTTTGCACCATTATACTTAATTCTGTGTAACTGGAAATTTATTGGTTCTTCCTGACCCCAAATAGCTGGAGAAATCTTAACTACACTTATGGTAACTACAAAGCCGGATGTTACTGCTGAGAGTGGGCGGGGAGCAGCTCATCAATATGATCTTTGGCTTCTTCCATTTGTGCTTTTCAGTAGAAAGGTCACACAGTGACATACCGGATTTGTACTGATCATAACGCTCCACGTGATACGAATTCGCAGGTCAGAGTTTACCAGACTTAAACTTTGCTATGCAGCGATGCGAAATATGGTCACACAAGCTTATGTTTCCGGTCTGAAACATTCTCATGCGTTTGAATGGAAGTCAATGGAACAAAAAGTCTAATGTGACCTCAGCTTTAGTTTCTACAGCGCTTGATTACCATGACAACTGATGAATCCAGCATTTCAAAGCACATATGCCATAGCCGTAGGCTGCGTGTAGCTTTACGGAGCCTGATGCGCACCTCAACAAAAATTGAACAACGTGTCCGTTTTACATGGACCACAAGCGCTGTGATTGGTCTACTAGAACCCCTCCCATCAGGTAAAAAACTGCATTGCATTTCTTCATAGGCATTTCCGCTTGCAATAGTAAGAACAAAAATGGGCCAAGTTAAGGTGTGATTTAAACTGCAACAAAAGTCGCCGTGTATTAACAGTTATTACTGCTGGTTTTCTTAAATCATACACAACAAGCTGCTTCTTCTTCTTTGTTTGTGGGTTTACTGGCAAGCTGCTTCTTCTTTGGCTGTTGCCCTGCTATTGTGGGTTACATGCATAAATATTTCCTACTAGCGGTCTTCACATGTAATTGCTACCCAGTCTTACAAGGTTTCGTGATATAGTCACGTATTTTATGTTTAATGTCACTTTATACATTGGTTTATACTATTTTTTCTGATTTATTTTTTTATATGTCGCCTGGCGTTAGGGTTAGAGTTGGGTTTGGGTAGGGATGTCATTTTATGTAAATCTAACCCTAAACCGAAGCAACAATGGTAAGAAAATAGGACAAAACAGTTGAGTAACCAATACGTGGTAATCACACGAAAACAGGAATTCGTTATACGATGAAATTCGTGATAATACCCCAAAAAAAGAAAAAAAAAATACGTGACTATATAAAGAAATTTTGTGAGATGAGGATGCAGAGGTACATATGAAAACCAACATTAGCCTACGGCGTATCATTTGAGTCTGACAGACAATTGAGATGAAAATATGTCAGGGTCGTAACTGAACATACATAGAAAATTAAATAGCAAATGGACAATTTATTAATAAAAATTGTCTGCAAAAACATTCCATACTTGGTAGTATGCACTGGTCTTTATGGAAATGAGATTTTTGCACCAGTGTTTTTTAACATGCCTTACCTTGTCAGTAAATCACCCCCTGAAATTTCTACTCCCATCGAAATCTTTGAAACTGTGCTCTTATTTGCCCTATTTAGTAAATCTGGCCAGAAAACTGCAGTCTTTTAAGTTACAGTAGCAAGAAATGTTTGTCCTCCAAGACACAAAACCAGTCCACTCCAACTGCGGGACTGTGGATGCAAATCTTAACAGAAAGCAATACTGTAAAATTACTGAGGTATTAAAAACATTATTTTAAAAACATGTTTTCATAAATAATAGACTAATAACTCTAAACACAAAGGGTGCATGGGTAAAAACAGTAAATATGATAGAGCTACAATAGTGTTGTTTCCACAGAAAATATAAAATTCATAAAAATAATAATTTTTCATTAGGGCCTTGTGGAGTCTGGACTTGTGAATCCATGCAACAGAAATCAGCCCCAGAGGTGCAGTTTTCGCATTCCATAATAACATTAACAGGAAGTGCGATGTATGCTGAGCCTAAAGATATCCTGAGAATATTAGATTCTACAGTCTTGGATTGTTTTTCAGACTCATGGATAGTTTCAGTTTTAGTAGTTTCTATCGCTTTTAAAGACTGAAATCATTTAAAATATGTAGGCAATTAAAAAAGCATTCTTATTAAGGCATAAAGTTTTATTTTGTTTGTGTATTTATATGTTTATTCACGTACAGGGTGTAATGCTGCGGCTGCATCATCAGTTTATATCAGGATTCTGGTGTTGAACTCAGGTCTCATGGGGAATTTTAGTGTTATACCAAAGTCCCAAAATATGGATGCGCATTTACAGAACAGACAGAATTGTGCTTTTGTGATCAGCCAAGACCTTGACAGTAAACATCAGCATTCTGAGAACAAAAGGAATTTATATGTAATAATAATGAAAACAGACCACCTCTGCATGCTATGTAAAAGGAGAATAAGGAAAGCATAACCAATGCAGTTTGAAAGTCTGGAAACTGGTGTGTAGAATTGTACTGACAGAACTCTCTTTGATTTTCCATGTAGCACCGACATTGAATTAATGTGTGATAGCTCCAAAAAAACACATCGGAGATGCTGTAACTGTACAGTTTTTGTCCATTTTTGTGGTGGCTAATGCAGTGGATTATAAGTACTTTTATTATAAGAGATTAACCTCAAATACACCCACTGCAGCCTTGATTATATAATACATTGTATATCTGGTACAGTATATGATATTACCCGAACAGAGGCGTAAAATGTAATTTCTGCATTATTTATATACAGTATATTTTAAGTGTATTAAAAATATGACTTTTTCTGCAAAATCGAACCAGACAGCTCAACTTTTAAATCATTATTATACTGTAGGCTTACCATAATTGTGAATTGTGGTAAGAGACCTTTTTGAACACTCATTTGTTAAGTACTTGCTTAATATCTGATTTTTGTTTTGTAACTGCAGCTTTATTGAATTCTCCTGAAGATTATGTGTCAATGTTTGCTCACCATTTCTTTAAAAGCATTTTTTTTTGTGTTGCATAATACTCTTTATAGGCATCTTCAAATGTTAACATTTACATAATAGTCTTTTTAGACATCTTCAATTTGAAAGAAATGGTGAGCAAACAATGAAACATAATCTTCAAGAGAATTCATTCAAGCTGAATTCTCTTAAAGACAAACAAACATACAGGTGACATAATGTAAACCAGAGATTAGCATAACTTGCACTATTCTTCCTTTATTTTTTTGCTTTACTAGCAAACGGTTCATTTTCAAGTTGTTGTACTCTTTTCTTACAGCATTTAACACAGTGACCTGTGCTGCATGTGGATTTAAGTTGTTTCATATTGACCACACCTTATATTCTGACTGCATCATCTATCACAAAAACAACACAATTCAAAATGTTGAGACTACATGCAATAACACAAAACTTTAAAATGATTAAATGCTCCTAGGAAAACTGTCATCAATCATTTACCCACAAGTGTTTCAAAAGCTATATAACTCTTTTGCAATGGTTTAATATTATTTAGTTGGGTAAATTCCATAAAATTACGGTATATTATGACTCACTTTAAAGCTTAATACTGTAAAACACCTAAGAGATTCACATTAAACTCATCAACACCATAACACCTTATGACATACTTGTTTGTTTCTGTTATATGCGGAAGTGCAGCATTCAAAGAGGAACTGTTTATGTCACTAGGGGACAGGACAGCCAACAATTTTACTGTGGAATTTTTTAATCATTGTTTTTTTCCAGAACCATATATGCAGAATTATATATATAAAAAGTGAGTCATAATGTACATAGGAGTTCGTGCGTCAGACGTATTTTCTTGGAAATTAGCATTTTTATTCTGGCTCTTATGTGTAGAGTTAGTAATTTCACTTTAATTGGCAATAAAGAGGTTATTAGTCAGTAATTTAAATGACTTTCACAAATGCCACTTTAGTCGTTTCATTGATATTTAACAAATTTGACTGTCTTTCGCTGCAAAACACTCTAAGTACACGCAAGCTAATTTGAAAAAAAAACTTTAACACTTCTAATAAAAACTTAAACGGTGCATCTTTTTTGTCGTTTTATTTATTGGTTTCTCAATTTTTTTGCATTTTTTACCATTTTCGCTTGGGTTTAGTGTTAGAACAACTTTTTGTTATAGAAAAATGACATCCTAACCCAAACCCCAACTCTAACCCCAACTCCAAGCCACCATGGCTTAAATATGGACAAAAACATGGAGAAACCTGTATATTAAATAACCTCATTAAGCAAATCTAAAAACTAACCCTAAACCCAAGCAAAAATGGTTTTAAAAACAGAAAAAAATTGAGAAACCAATAAATAAAACGACAAAAAAAGATGCACCGTTTAAGTGAATGGGAAGGACTGGCGTATCATATGCACGCCAAAGTGGAATTTGGCGTATGTATTGCACGAGTTTTACACTTCGTGCTATTTATACGCATCTTCAGGAGACTGTATTGAAATAAACCTCACATTAGGGGGCGCTGTGATCCATGTTATCTCATATTATTCAGTTCATGTTCTGGGCACTTAGAGGACTTTGCTGAAAAATTGACGTGGCGTTAAACAGATACAAACTGTTTTTCTGAATGGCCGGAGGCACATATTTGAGGAACATATAACACGTGCTGAAAGCATTTGGTTAATAGCATTATCTAATTTTTGACGGAGGTGACGTTAAGCAGCTTGCATCTGAGCTCCTCATATCTAAAAATTGATATTCATGAAATTATTCCTTTGTTCTACAGAAGTCAAATGGCTTCAACGTAAGGGTGAGGCCAGAATTTCCATTTTTAGATGAACTAGACATTTAGGGGCGGTTTCCTGAACAGGGATTAGACTAGTCCTAGACTAAAATATATGAGCTGTCCAAACTGAAAACAACTGGCACTGACATATCTTAAAATACATCAGTGCCCTTTGTTTTGCCTCAAAATACCCACAGGTAATGTTTATAGCGAGGCATTTTGTAAAAACTATTTATATTTCCTAGTTAAACTGAGACCTGGTCCTGGCTTAAAATAATCCCTGTCCGGGAAACCACCACTTAGTTTGTCAGGGTGAATCCGTTTCAATTTTTTAATTTACATTTTATATTCAAGTTTCATAAACATACAGTTCATTATTATGCAAGCATAACTGTCCATCATGACATGCATCAATACCGCCTCTTTGTGAACTCTGTAATCATGACATCAAAGATTTGTCATGATGCTCTCCAGACAAAGACTCACATTGTGACAGTTGAGTGCTTTTCTTATTTCTCATTCATTTGATCAATCAAATGCAATCCACCTCTCTATAAACATGGTTATGAGTTTCTTATAAATTCAGCACCCTCACAGTCTCTCGTTTCTGGCACAGAAATCAGAGAAAAATGCTGCACAGGAACATCGAGATGGTTGCTGCTAAAAAGGCAGGTCTATTCTTAACCTTTGCGAATCTCCTGCCTATAAATGTGAACCATGGCAGTTAAGCTGTAGCTGTCTGTTGCGTTCTGACGGTCTTGTCAGCAGTTACATTCTGAAAATACATTCTGCTTTAGAGATCTGAGTCTCTGGTCTAAAACAGCCTTCGTCAATCCCATGCATCTCTCAAATACAGGGAGAAAGCAATATATATAAAAAAAAATCCTGGTTAGAAACATCATTTGATAGGTGGAATCGCGGTCGAAGCTGGTGACGCTGAGAAAAGTTTCTAGGGAAAACTTTTACTTCCTTTACTTCAGCTGAAATCTTACTGGACTGGTGCTGAAAATAAACGCCTGTTTTTTTTAGCAGTCATGTAAGAACGTCTTGCCAACTGGCATTAATCCAGGTCATCCCAGAGATTTAAGTGACATGCATTCTCACTAGCCCTGGACAGTCAACATCCGGATGACACTCTTCTCATACGAATCACCTGTCAGTGCCGGACCGTGGTTGACAGGTGAGAGTCATCTGAGAAATGTGAAATAGTGTCTTTGCTTCGAATCACTTTACTGTAAGACACCTGCAATACACCCATTTCCTCTAGAGATCACATCGAATTATTGATGAACGCTGCCACTCAGCTGCAGTCTGTGTCATCTGTGTCATTTCTCATTTCTCTTCTTATTTGCTTCACACACACACACACACACACACACACACACACACACACACACACACACACACACACACACACACACACACACACACACACACACACACACACACACACACACACACACACACACACACACACACACACACACACACACACAAACATGCTCAGCAATAAACCACAGACCTTAAATTTTTTTACTGAAAATACAACAGACTGCTTTTCTTTTCTGTGTAAGGGAGTGAAATCAGGTGTGAATTTTTTTTTTTTAATCTCTATTAAAAATACAGGGTTCCCACACCTTAGTTCACTTCAAATTCAAGGACCTTTCAAGGACTTTCCAGGGCCAGTACCCTCAAATTTAAGGACTAAATGTGGGGACACATTTCAAGTGAGAGCAGGGTTACATTGTGTTACCTTAAAAGATACATTGTTACAGTTCCCTTTCAAGGGAACTCGCGCTGTGTCATTGCGGTGACACTTTGGGGACGCCTCCAAGGGTAAGTGCATCTGAATGTGTATCAAATTCAACCAATGGTGAGACTTAACGACAAAGACAGGATGATGTGGGAGCCAGGAAGTATATCGCTATCTGAAATATTGACAAAGACGGCATTATAGGGACGCAGGAAATATGGCAAGGGAGACACAGCGCCTCGTTCCCTTCACAGAGAACAACACGGACATACGTATATACTGTACGTAACCCGAGATGTTTTCATTTGTTAAACACAACTATGCAAAAAGCATTTTTGGATGAATCACAAACTTTCAATGATTTCAAGGACCCTAAAAATAAGTTCACATTTTCCAAAAATGTCTTTTAAAGTAAGAAAGATGGTTCCTCAAAGAACCATTCAGTCAAAAATACAGAGATTCAGTCAAAAACAGAGATTACTAAAAATATGCTTATATATAATACGATAGGTGCCATTTTGGTACAGATATACCTCCAACGTACCAATGTGTACTTTTAAGGTACAAATATGCATCTTTTTTAAGGTACAAAAGTGTACATTTTGAAAAGGTTTACGCCCCAGTGACAACTTTTGTACCTTTTTTTCTGAGACTGTGCCTTTCAGCTAAAATGGTTCTTCTATGGCATTTTAAGCATCTTTATTTTCAAGAGTGTATAGACATACTTTTTATCAGTATGTGTGCTCCATAGGATCAAACCCACCACCTTTTATTCTGCTAACACAATGCATTACCAACTGAGCTTGAGCATGCTGTGTTTGTGCAGTAACTCTATTGCTTATGCTTTTTTAAAGATGGCCCACCTAATTTCAGTGATGTAACACAGTTTGTAAGTGACTCTCCATCTCTATTTTAATGATTTTGTAATCTATTAATTAGTGTCATAGCAGAATACAGTAATTCACAGCCAAAAACGTAATGAATTATTCAAATTTTGCACCTGCTATAGCCTAAGGCAGTGTCCAATCGAGCATTTAAAAGCGACGCTTCATATGAAGCCTGAAGCTTCACCGTATAAATGAAAGAAAACTACCAAGCCAGTTGCAACAGAATTATCTATGCAGTTCTCTGTAATTAAGCTTGTTTGTCTCGCCGCTCATCACATATGGGGTTATCCTCAGTTCAGAACCTCTCCTCTGGTTCTTCGGGGAACAGCGCGGCCCCAAGCACGCCGACGCGCTCCCTAGTTTGATGGATACAGATTCTATTACCCCAAATCATTACCATAATTTTCTCCAGCTATCCCTGCCATTAGTTATCAAAACCACATTTCAGACAATTGCAAGGCATTTCTCACGCCTGCCAGATCTGTTTTGCCACATGTAGTCATGATCCATCAATGTAATTTGAAAGAGCACAAGTGCGCTTTGCTATAAGCGACAGGCGGTTATTGAATTAGAAGAGCATGGCTCATCTTCACCTGTCAACACAGCTGCTAATGGCCTTAAAGCTGAGTGCAGCCATTGCCAAGTTCCCATCGAGTCTATCTAGAGTTCACTATGTCTATGACACTAAGAAATTACATGTAAGTTAGCAGAACTACTTATGTCTATCATACTTGTGATGAGATTTTAACACTGATAAAAAGTTCAAGTGTTGTTTTAAATGTAGCACATAAGGCTTTTGAATAGATGATTGATGGATCCATACATCCATCAAAAAGCAGACATCACAGAATACTCAAGCTTTGTTTGTAGGACCATGAAGAGCTTTTAGATTTCTTTGATCTTACAGGCAAATAATTTCTCCGATGTAGCCCTTCTCAGACACGATGCTATGGAGTGTGTTTGATTTTATGTTTCTGTATTCCCACAAGCTCAAACCGTTATTTGTCTTTTCCAAAGTGACTGTTTGGATGTTTTGTAAGGTAGCAGCATGCTGGGCAGATTGCGGCTGACAGGATAAGTGGTTGGTCAGCGGAGTAACACTCCTGCAACATCCAGAGGGATTTCTGGTGTAGGCGTGGGGCAGTGCTTGCTGATCCACCTGCTCCGCTTCTCCACCTGAAGGAGCTACAAGTGGGTCACAAAAATAAAGAGTTGAAATTTAATACTTCAGCCTGCAGATTTTGGAAACTGGTCAGAACCAAAGCACACATTAGGTCAGTGATGTGAACTAACTTCTAACACTGCAGTTTAATTCATTAAGATCTGTGGCTTAAAGCATAGAAAATAAACACAAATAAAAACTTAATAACACACAGTTATAAATGAAGAACAGTGCTGTGGGTATTTCAGTTATGAAGTCTACTTCTTCTGGTGGTACAGCACTGTAGGTCTCTCAGTTATGTTTGAACCCTAAGTTACCTTTTTAGGCAAACATGGAAGCATCACATGTATTCTTTGTGAAGAGAGCAGTCCCAGAATGCACTGCAATGTACCAGAATGCACAAACAACAACCTGACCAGTAATAATATCTAGTGAAATTAAAGTTTTAACACCTTGTACCACATCCACAAGCAACTAACAGGGCAGGAAAACATTTGCACAAAATATGTATTTGTCACATTCACTTAATTTAAGAGTTTGAGGCTCCAACAGAGATCTTCTGTGGTTTTCTTTTAAGAGTGAATAACCACAGGGCTCCTGTGTTTATTTGCAAGCTGTTTAATAGTACGAAGTTGAAGCTCCATATAATTACAATCCTCGTCCATGTCTCATAAAGAGCCCGCCATCGATATTTATTTATTGATAAATGGTCTCCTAAACCTCATTCGCACAGCACTTTGGTCCCAGAAATTCCCCAAAAATGCGCAGACAGGCTTCTGTGTGAATGCACGGCTCGTAAATGTTCTGGGATCGCTCCTGGAAAGAGCACCTAGTAACATTCCCATAACACTCCCGGAAAGCCCTCTATGTGAACAAGACTCAGAAACAATGCTGTAGGGGGCGTGCCGTAGTGAGGACGTGTGTGCTATCGCAACAATGAAGTTATGGTTCAGCTCTTTAAAATAAATTAGGGATAAACATGTAGATTAACATTCACGACGAGAAATGTCAGCAAACTGGACTAAAGCAGATATCAGCAGTGTTGGGGGTAACGCATTACAAGTAACTTGCATTACGTATTACTTTTCTGAAGTAACGAGTAAAGAAACGCATTACTTTATAAATGTACATATTAATATTTGAGTTGCTTTTTAAAAAAAGTAATGCGAGTTGCCAAGGTGCAATGTGGCACGACGCGAAGCGGGTGTGCATTATTTTCTTATAATTCAAAGGACCGGAGTCAATTATTCCTCTTATACCACAGTTACCACAAATATTGCTCTGGTGCCTATTTTAAAGACATTTGACAAGTTAGGTGTGCGGTTATCAGAAATTAATGGATACCCACCGAACATTTCTCAGCCAATCAGAATACTGCATTCAACAGACCCGTGGTATACAGTAAAAGAAAATAATGCACACCCGTGGTGTTGGGTGTGCCTTATTTTTTTATAATTCAACGGCCCCCCATCAATTATTCCTTACATATTAATGTAGAATTACACACTCTATGCGTCACTGCTAAGCGTGAACAGTGTAAGTCAGAAACGGAGATGGAGGGCAGAGCTTAACATTTTTGCAATGGAAATATGCAGTTTATGAATGCAGAACTTCTCTGTCATAAAAACACCTGCAAAGCCTGAAAGTGATCAAGCCTCAGCCAAGAAAGAAAAAGTAACGCAAAAGTAACTAAAAGTAATATAAGCATTACTTTCCATGAGAAGTAACTAAGTAACTCAATTAGTTACTTTTTTGGGGAGTAACTTAATATCGTAATGCATTACTTTTAAAACTAACTTTCCCCAATTCTGGATATCAGGGAGCTGGACACTATCCACGATGAAGCGGAGATCATTCAGCAGCATAAATGAATAGCGCATCACATGCTCATATGAGCTTATAATTAAAAAAAATGCACGCACGTCATTGCAACAAGATATATCGTTCAGCTCTTTAAAACTATGGTTTTAAATGCACATAAACATTCAAGATGAGAAATGTCTGCATACTGGACTGAAGTAGATATCAGAGAGTTTGTCACTATCCACACTGAAGCGGAGATCATTCAGCATTATACTGATACAGCGCGTCACGTGCTCCTTTATCATCCTAAACAAAAATGAACGCGAGTGGTTTCTGGAGAGAGAAATTAAGGATTATAAGCAAACTTCAGGATGCATTATCCGTGTTTTTTCCGTAATGTCTGTGTGAAAAGGGCTATTTGGAGTCACAATGAATTTGCCCTATTCCCCAATGGCTTGCTGTATGCTAATTAATGATAAATTGAACCATGGCACAACCTCAGAGCGAGACAGAGAGTAAAAGAGACATAAGGTGCGGTGGGGTGAGTCTTCAAAAGTCTTCTTATTCTGGAAAGCCAGGAGAGATCACATGACCTTTGTGGAATTTGCAGTGAATTATAAATTGTTATTGAGGAAATGCCTGAGCCCCTCTCTCTATATTTCTCTTTGTTACTTTCTCATGTGCTTTTCTTTCATTAATGTCTTGTAATTAGAATTTGTTTACTGATCAGTCATGCATTGTATGACTTCATAGTGGCAAATAAGCCTGATTCTCCTTCGGAAGCTAATTTCTGAAGAGTTAGAGACCATTGTGATCTAAATAGATAGGGTGTGAGTTTGTTGTCGTGTATTTTAGAGTAGAAAAAAAACAAACAAAGCCCACTTCACGTCCTTCTCATCTCCTTTTCTGTCGCTGGTGTGGTTCATTTTTGTACCTGTGAGTATGCAACACATTGTACCTTTTTGTACCAGTTAAATTTTAGGGGTAAACAGTTAACTGTACCTTTAAAGGTACACATTCACAATAGATCATTAACCCCTTAAAATTCCAGGAGGGACACTGCATTATTTGACAGAAAACTTCATCAAATACAACAAATTAAAAACAAAAAGCTAAACGTGTCATATCTCTTTGGAAAGCTGAATTTCTTGTGATTCGAATAATGTAAACCATTTCAAGATACAATCAACACAGCAGGTACAATTTGTGTCCTTTTTAGGCATTTTTAGCTTTTTTCAGGAATGCTAATGTAACAATACAATATTGTATTATTTTTATACCTGTAAAGATACAATATGAAACCTTAGGGTACCACCCCAGTGACAGAAGAGGTACAGTTTTGTACCTTTATTTCTATTCAGAGAGCACACTTTTTGATTAAATGTATACTTCGTAATGCACTGTGAGTTGCTTTGTATAAAAGCGTCTGCCAAATGCATAAATGTAAATAAGTCACTTACAAGTTTATGTCCCATCTCACCATTTATGCTGAATGAGTGATGCCTGGTTCTTCCATCACAACATGAAACCAAAGCAGTCTCAAATTCTTTAATCTATTCTGTACCTCTCTTGAGGAATCAGCTTCACGTTCACTTAATTAACCCCTTTCAACTGTCCAATGTATATATAAAAAAACCTTTAACGTCTTTTTTGTTCATCTTTCCAAAGCGTCATCTGTAGTCCTACATGTAATTACAGCTTTGTAGACTACACTTATTGTTGTCTCCTTAGACAAAATGTTAAATACTCTCTCATTTGAATAAAAGTCTCTGCTAAATGCATAAATTCAAATGCTATGTAAATGCTTTCTCAGAAACACGACAGTGTCATAAACGTAAAAGATTTTTCATTGTGGAAGAAAGAGAACTTATTGCAACCTGAGGTCAATTTAAGTTCAAGCACAAAATAACTTCTGCATACATTTGATTATTGCACACAGGTAATTGCAAATTCTACATTATTAGCCACAAACATTATAATAAAACATATTGTATGTTTTCAGTTCTGTCTGGTCATAAACATGCACATACAGTAATGTTTCCCATCCTATGAAATATAAAATTTGCCTAGCAACTAAGTTCATTTTGAATTGGTTCTCATAAATTTGCGCTCTCTATCCAATTTAGCCACTATCAGGTTCGGTGTCGTCAGGTTAATGGCTTCATTAGGACACAAATTGTCACCCTCGGCTGTGCAGGCCCTTCTATTACCATATTTCATCATTTGCTAGATAAGCCATTGAAGATATTGCCAAAAGATCTTGTGAATTGATTATCGTGTATTCAGCATAGCTATTTATAAAACAAAGTTAGTTTGAGGTGATTAAGATTATGCATCCTGCCAATGAAATGAACAATGCCAAATACCATCAAGAGACACAAAGACTCAAAAAATGAAATCAGCTTTCAGACAGTAACATCTGATATGCGAAGGAGTGCTAGAATGATGGGACTAAAGCCATGGGCAGGACAATTTAAACTAACTTGCAAAAATTGCTCATGATTTCCAAGTCCAGCAGGTGTTGGCGCTTTAGATGACACTTTTATGTACCAAAGTGATATTCTCATGATCAGCATTTTTCATAGGAGGATATGCTGGGAGAATAAATTTTTGAAAAATCAAAACAGGTGTTACCATTGAATTAAGTGTAATTGTTGTCCTTGCTTTGTGCCATGTTTCAATTACACCAGCCTGATCATACGAGAAATTGTACATATTTTACGAGTTGGCTTATTCGTATCAATTCATACGAAGTTAATGCAAAGTCGTACGACTGTCATGAAACAACAACAACGAAACCATACCCCTAACCCCGCCCCTAATCCCAACATCACAGGGGTCATAATATTGTTTAATGCCTACTGTATTTAAACAAATCAGAAAAATGTGGTGAGAGAAATCAGATGCCATTTTTAAAACATCTTTTTGATGATACAAAACTTACTTTAGGGCTGTAAGAAATGCTTATGAATTGATATAAATAAATGATATAAATCCTTTAAAATGCTCATATGTTCAATTAATGTTACTGCGGTGCGTCATTATTATATACATAGATCAATGGAAAGCATGCTAACAATATGCTGCAGGCGCAGGGAATCCATGAGTGAAACTCTAATGACCAAAGCAAACTTTTATAGCTCCAGCTTTCAATGCATTTTCTCCACAATGAGTTCAGCTGCATTTCCTGAACGAGCTCTTTCATCATTAGAGCCTCAAACTATATGGAATATAATATTATTGACTTCATCACCATACATCTTCATAAGTGAATTTTATTGCCTTACCGTTCTCTTCTTTTAACGCTGGCTGGGGTGCCGAGACAGCATGCATTGTGGGTAATGACTGGCATCAATATTACTGTAATGTGATTGGGTGATATGTGGAAGTCATTAAAGGAGGCGGTCAAAGAGGGGTCTTCTTGTGTAACAGCAGATGCTGAGGAAACAAACTTTATTATTTATTTTATATATTCTCTCTCTCTCTCTCTCTCTCTCTCTCTCTCTCTCTCTCTCTCTCTCTCTCTCTCTCTCTCTCTCTCTCTCTCTCTCTCTCTCTCTCTCTCTCAATTCATACTGAATTTGTCTGCGTGTGCACATATAGGTCTACTTATTCCTACATTGCTCGGCACAAGTTATGTGAGAACCTCTGGCAAACTGTAAACAATCACCTACCGGTATTATGAATGAATTTGCATAAATGCTAATAGAACACATTAATTAATTAAACTGTGTACAAACAAAATCTAATGTATAAAAATGTTCCAATGTTGCCCCTTAATTCTTGACTATGAAACAAGGAAACTGAGTATATGTGCATGCTATAATAATATTATGTATGTATATTTGAAGAGTTCAGATGCAAAAGGCACTAATTGCCACCTCCGCCAAAAGACAATGATATTTACAGCTTGTTCTCATCACAAATTATAGTTCATCAAATACCTTAGCTTCAAATGTGCTTAATCCTGGCCTCGTGCCGTTAGTACCTGCTAAACGCCACATCGATTTTGTTTCAAACATCTGGTAAATGTCACGAAACCCATAAAAAGTGCACAAAAGATGAATTAGATAAATGACGATGTGCAAAACAATCGTGGATCAAATTCAAACTTGTGTCCACTGTGAGTAGCCTACTTGGACCTGAATACAACCTGTAAGTTGCTACTCAATCTCACGGAAAGTTGTGTTATAGACACAATTTAATTTTATTAATATATTTGTGCTATTGACACGATTTTTCACTGTTTTTCGTGCCACTGGAGAACGAATGCTTTTTTAGTGGCACACAGCACGAATTTCTATAAAATAAAATTTTATCGTGTCATTTCATTTTTTTGCTCAATGTTTTTCCTATTTTTAAATCATTGTCGCTTGGGATTAGGGTTAGATTCGGGGTTTAGGATGTAATTAGAATGTAATTTTATGCATCGGTTTCATATTTTTCGTCCGCTTTTAAAACTATTCTCGCCTGGAGTTGGGGTTAGAGTTGGGGTTTGGCTTAGGATGTCGCAGTAAGTGATTCTAACCCCAACCCCAAGCGACAATGTAAAAAAATAGGAAAAACTATGAGAAAACAAAATGACATGATAAAGAAAGTCGTGCCACAGACATGAAAAACTGTTTATAAAAATTTGTGCTGTATGCCACAAAAAAGACATTAGTGGCACGAAAAACAGCGGAAAATCGTGTCAATAGCATGAACACAAATAAAAAAATTTGTGACTATAACACGAATTTCCGTGAGATAGCAGCTCCCCTAATATGTTGTTCAGTTTCATTTTTTCACTTTGACTTTCATCATTTGCAATGTTTATAGTTGCATATTTAATGATTTTGCAATTGTTTACTATGTCTTGTGCAAAGAAGTGGATTTTTTTAGAAGCTTTTGCCACAAAAGCTCGAATGCATTTTGGTATGCAAAAAATAGGGTTTTGCAAAGACAGTCAAATTTGTTAAAATAGCAATTAAATGGTAAAAGTGACATTTGTGAAAATGATGATTTTAATTACTGATCTAATCTACATGACGCTATGTAAAGTTAAATGAATGTGAGCGATAATAGAACATGGATTTTTTTGTAGACAGTAGTAGGCTATATATTTATTGTAAGCAGCATCATAAAAGTGACGTAATTCGTCTACGAATGAGTTCGCATCAAGAGGTTTATTAACGTGAAAATGAATTTTAACAATAAATAAACACACTGGAAGTAGTAGTAAAAAGAATATTATGTGGTATTGGACTGTATTTACAATAGTAAAGCCCTGCTAATTTAAAGGCTAAATGTTACGTCCGCAGTAAGTCCTAGCATTTGTTACCATGATTTCTAAGTAAATTGTGATATACTATGTCTTGAAACCTAAAAATATCAACTGTGTATTAAAATACCTAGTCTAGTATGTACTACACAGTGATTTTTGCAAATTGTGCATATAGTATATAGGTGGACAAAATAACAAAAGCTTTTTAAAATGATAAAGAACAAAAAACCCATTTTCTTTTAATGCCGACTCATCCTGCATGCCTGAGAACAAAAAGTTCAGTTTTTACTTTAATCTCCCCTTTTGACTTGGATTGCTATAATTAATTAAATGGAGATTTTATCATGTACAAAAAGTGTGTTCCACACTAACCACACTAAGAGTCTCTAAAAGCCAACTGCACTTACACAGTTTAGAAGGGCAAGTCAATAACAGCAAGTTTCGTCAAACTTTTACGACCCCTCACCTCCAGATTCTTGTATCCATGGCAACGCACTCGTTGGAAAGCCAGAAATGAGATACAGATCATTAGGACCCAAGTTTTTGAACGTTCCCTCTCTGTAAAAATGCCGTAAACAACTTTCAAGGGCTCAGTGAATTTCGGTACGCTGCGGTCCACTGTCTCCTAATGAGCCACCTGTCAATACAACTACAATCTAATACACAATTACACTATCAGTTCTGACACAGACCAAGCGCATAAAAAGCCATAAAAACCGAGTGAGGAGGATTTGGGTTTGTTTGTCTCTAGGTGAGAAAGAAGTGCAAGAAGACATTTGGCAAACACTTCTGAGTGTCTTTCTATATTTCTCCTGGAGCTGTTTGAAAATCTAGAGGTACATCTCTGTCTCTTCCCCTCCAGAGCAGCCTGAGGGAGGAGAACAGGTGCGCTCGCGTTTACCATAATGCAAATGTGAACTTTACAACCACATAGTGGCTCCTCAGCTCTGCTATATAAAATCACCCTATTGGCGTCTCTCTGCCTCTAATGAGCTGCTTATCATCCTTGAGAAAAATAATGAGGTTTTTTAAACACCGCCACCTGTCTATCTCCATCAAATAAACAGGGCAGGACCTCATGCTGTGGGTTGGTGCAACAAACGGCCACCTCTGCATTTTTGAATTGTAAATCACTCATTGCAAACAAAGCAAATGAACAGGATTACAATAGGGAAGTAATTGCATGTAAATAGACCGTGTGCATTTAGATTTGATTGCATTTTTCTGAGAGAGGTGTGCAAGCAGCTGAATGACAATGTTTTGGTGAAATATTCAGCGTTTTATTGCTGAATGTAGATATAGAATAGATTATTATAGATTTTTACACGGTATAATTGACAGTATAATGGTGTTAATTCAATCAAAGGATAAATGTAAAAATTGTGACCTTCTAACTCATCCAAGGTGTACGCTGCACATGATGCAAGATGTTGAAATAAGCAGGTTTGGAAAATGGACAGTTGAATAAACATAAAATGTGGGGATTTATTTTTGCTAAAGGCAAAAACCAGCCTGTTTTCATTTCATCACATGGATAACATGTGCAAAAATCTCATTAACTTTGTTCGCCATCTCTGAAATTGTTGTTTTTGTCTTGAGAAACCATTTTGGACTATGATTACTGATTTTCTGGCTGGCAATCTTCAGTCAATTCAAATTAAAGACATTTACCCAGTTTCTGAGGAATAACTATGATATTGTGTATGCCAAATAAATCAGGCTGAAAAACCATCATTAAATCCTTGCCTTTTCTGGCTGATTGCATAATTGCTGAGATCATTTTGATTATGTAATTGAGCTCATGGAAGAACATGGAAAGATCACAGTAAGGGCAACAAACAACAAGAGTCCTCAAAGAATGTGTCACAAAAAGGAGAGCCGGGGAGCCAATGTGGATCCAAGTGTAGTTTTAAATTCTAAATAAAGAAACCAGAGCCAGTGAAATATTTCACACAAAAACATATAACAGTATCAATTCATGAAAAAGAAAAAACTAGGGCTTACGAGAGAAATTATGAGTGAATAGTCAGTGTATATATATATATATATATATATATATATATATATATATATATATCCTCACAGTCCAACTTTATAATCCTTGTGCCTTCCATATTCCAGTCCAGCAGAAATGTCCCTTCTTTGTTGGTTTGGTAACCACCATAAAACAACACAAGTAGTTACACTGTAAAAATGCTTGGTTATTTTCAACCCAGTGTTTGGTCAAAAACTCATTTTATACAGTATTTGACTCAAGAATGAGTTAAACAACCCAGCATTTAAGGTTAAAGCAACCCAGCATAGACTAAATTACAACCTATTATTGTTCTTTTTTAACCCAGCGCTAAGTTGAAAATAACCCAGACACACAATATAATTTGCTAAAAGCTATTCACTACAATTAGATAGTTTGGGCTTTTTACAATACCCAGCAAGCAATAGTCATTTCCCATCTAGATTAACTATAAACCCGACTGTAGTCGAGTTTGAATTTGGTTAAATTAAATTTTTGCTCAAGTGAGATATGATATTCTATCATGTAAGCAAAGTCAACAGTGATTAGGTTTTTGATTTAATTTATTGATTTTATCTCATTTATTTTTGGGCTAGCTAGACATAGCCATCTTAATTTTGCCTGGTTTAAGACTAGAGATCTGGGCTGTGTTTGGACATCTTGTAAATGTTAAATTGCTTAACCCCCCAGTCACATTAGCTACAGCTACAAGAGACAGAGTGAAAGGCTACCATTCGTTTTCAATGGAAGTGGACGTTTGCCAGCGACAAGCGACGAGCTCGCTGCTGCGCCGAGCAAGGTGGGACCAGATTAGACAAGAAGTTTATTTTATGCAAATGCTGAGCGATGCGACAAAGCGACTGCCAATCGGAGTGTAGGGGCAGTGTGACGTAGGTCTGTGGCTCGAGTCGAAGAAAAAATTCAATATGGCAGAAAATCCGTATTTCTGTATATACCTGATAAGTTTGGCATTTTATCTCATATATTTTGTTACTTTTTTTGAGAAATAAATACTTTTAAATAAAAAAAACATCATTCTTGTAACTTAGCAATACCTCTTAAGTGACTTTTGATACCGCTTTTAGATACTAGCCAAGGAATGCCCATTAAGCGAGTGCGTGTTGCTCAGTGTCGCTCACTTTTGTAGCTAATGTGACTGTACGGTAAAGGAGATGAGGAGAACATTTGTCTTATAGCTGAGCAGGAGCTACCTTTTTTAAAATTCAGCCCATGGAGGTTGACAACATTGCCAAACAAACTGTAGCCTTGAAATTTTTAACCAGGGCATTAACTTAAATGGTGATAGATTGTTCCACAGTCAGAGGTGTTTTTGAAGGTCTTGTCATAAATGTGTTGACAAATAGGACCCATCTATAACCTGCTTTGAGCTGACTGTACGTGGAAACCACTCACCTGTACACAAGCAGAATGTTGAGGAGAAAATTCATACAATATGGGGAAATTTTTAGGAACCATCTAGATGTTCTTCGTCTTTGTGATAAGAAGTTACAGCAAACGTTTAGCTAGTATGTTGCCAAGTATTTCAATCATTAATAATGACTAAAGTCAAAGCTAAAATACTCCAAAAAAAGCTCAGAGCTACAGTAAAAAGCATTTGATGCATTTTACTTTCCTAGTCATCTCTTTAGATCAAAACATACCCCTAACTGTCTTCAATGCTTGGCAAAGGAACAACCAAGTAGACTGAACTCTTCTCTATTTAAGCTCTAAAGATGTGAGAGTGCATGGGGAAGGGAAATGACAGATTTTGCTGATGTTTCAGTTCAAATATAGCAGCGATCACCTGACTGCATTAAAATCTCATTCTGTTAAGTCCCCTGCTCTGCTACATGTATTACAGAGACCATCATACTGAGAGTCATGCTGTTTGATACTTCATAAGACACTTCATGCAGTGCAGGTTAGTCGATTTATAATGATATCCAGGATTTAAATGCTATTTAGTTTTACATATCCATTTCTACCCTCTATCTGACCCTATGGTTTTTTCCTTGCTATAACTTTATAAAATGTAAATATATTTAAATGACCTGAATGGATATGAATAGCTTTGGTTTACATATACTGTAAGTATACTGCTGCATTCTTCAGTCTTTGCAAACTGAACCTTTAATTTTAGCATTTTAGCTTGGCTTCACAGACAGGGCTTAGCTAAAGCCAGGACTAGGCCTTAAGCCGGGTACACACCAAAAGATTTTTTAAATCTTATCAGATTTTGAAATTGTAAGTCTTAGCAAACAACGTGAGTCTTAGCTGAGACTTCCAAACGTAACTTCACAGTAAACAAACATGACGAACGGGCATATAGAAATGTCATTAATACAATGGACTGCTTTTTACATCTCACTTTGGACTGTGCATGCTGTGCCTTGTTATAGTTTATAGTTTTATCCTTCATCTGCTCGCTTTCTGATTTGATATTATTTCGTCAGGATTTGGATGGGGCTCACTCAATCGCTAACTAATAACCCCGCCCCTAACTCAATTGTGAGCATCCATTCAGGTTCGGTATAGGCTATTTGAAAGGTAGGCTACATCTGAAAACTTTACATTGCTGCCTTCTACGGCAACTTTCCAAGACAGGAAGGCATCAAGGCATGTTCGAATCCAATGGTTTACTTCCTGACTCTTGAGATCTTGTCCCACAATTCTATGCGTGTGCGCGCATGGGGAATGTGATTGGTCGAGCTTGGTCAAGTTCGAAAAAATAAAATGGCAACGACCAAGAAAGCGCCTGAAGCATAAATTTAGTGAAAATAAATGTATATTTACAATTTTTATACCTTTTAATTGCATGCATGTAGGCGCATGGGGAATGTGATTGGTCGAGCCTGGTCAAGTTTGAAAAAATAAAATGGCGTCCAAGAAAGCGTGTGAAGCATAAATTTAGTGTAAATAAATGTATATTTTCACTTTTACACCTTTTAAATGCATTTCTAGTGAGAAATTAGTATTGTAGTTTTCAAATATGTGATTATTTATCACAAAGGCGCTCTCTGTTTAGTCTTTACCTCATGAGGCAGCAAGGCAACAAGTCAGCTGCCTAAATTTTCCTATGCAGCCATAAAGAGTAAGCAGCTTTCCTGCGAGTGGGCGTGGTTTGAGTGACAAAAGTGGACACACCCTCAGCATTCAAAAGCAAAGAATCCCGAATATTTTCCTAGATTTTGAGAACTTATTTTATTTTCATTTATTTATTTATTTTATATAGCGATTTTTAATCACTCAAATGTGGCTGGGTGGTTTATAACAATTTTTTCTGTGGTGTGACAAACTGAAAACACATTTAATATTGGACTTTACACAGACTTTAAATTATCATAAATCACAGCATAAAAGCATGCATTACATTCCCAGGTCAAAATGTCATGGTAAGACTAAAATGAAATGACATTGGTAAGCATGAATTTTATCCTCTTCTTTCTAATGCTGGGTTTCAAACATGAATATGAGTGTGCTATTTGCAATTGGGTTGGAATTGGGTGAGCCGAGTTATTGAATACTGAGCAGTTGTTTATGTTTGATTTTCTGAGAATTTTGAGTGTTCAGCATAGAGCAACAAACTTTCATTTAAAAAAAAAAAGAAAATCAGTTTTTCTTTAAAACAACCTCTTTAAAAACAATTCTGTTTAAAGCTCATGTAAACTGCATTACATCTCTTGAATTTGAATTTGCCCCAGTTTGAGAAAAATCAACATAAAAATGACAACAAACTGCAAGTGGTAGCTAAAAAAGACACTTGAAAGACATTTTAATCGAAAGCAATTAATATGGTACATTTATTCAATCGATCAGCATATATGTACTCTAGGAATCAAACCCATGACCTTAATTGTGAACCACATGAATATAAAGCAAACATATTTCAATACATATGAAGCTTGTTCATTCGTTCACCTTACTACTCTATTCATAAACAACAACTCTGAAGAATCCAAAGCTCTTCTTTTATCTGTAAGAAAAGTGCAAACAGTGTTCATTTCTCTGTAGAATTCAAATACATGAATATCCTTTAAGCCTCATGAAGAAAAATACATTTATATGTTAAAATACTCTGTGACTAATACCATTGGCATTGAACAGAGATCTTTAATGTCTGGGAAGCATGCAGCTAAAGATTTTCAGCTCTCCATGCTGAGATATCTGTCTAGTCATGACCACTTATAATATTTTTGATTCAGTCAGCAAGTCTTTCTCTTATCTCCATCTTAATCAGATTTATTTCTTCATACATACTCATAATATCAAAACTCCCCGGTAACAGATTGAATGCACGTTGTATTGTCACCTGCAGAGGGCGATGTTGTTCCTTAAAACCTACACTCGCTTTACCATGGTCAGTGTTCTGACAATCGGTGTGCTATCCATTCAGAATGGGCTACTGTTTCCCCAGTACAACCAGCAGGTAACCCCAAACACTACCCCAACCCTAACCCTATAACTTTAAGCCAGACAACCCAAAAGTTGCACATTCTGAGATGTACACTCAGAAACAAATATAGGTCCTTTGGAGAATTTTAGTCAAAGAAAATGGTCATAATGGTCTTTAATCAAAACCTGTTCCATATAGAGAACATTTATTACACCAGAATGGTTAAGTAGATGCTAAAGGTTTGTTATTGAACCATACAGCCTGACAAAAAACCTTTTAGGGATCATTTATTTTTTGCACAGCCCCTCTGTATTGCACTGGTCATATGCTGCTTGACATTGATGACCAAATGATTGCGAACAAGCACAGTTGGATAGCATTTTGAGACTGTTTTTGGAAACAGTGAGATCATGTTTGCAATCAGAAGCATATTTTCTGCAAAACAAAGGTGACATGAGGTGACTCCAGAGTGAAAATTAATACCGAACAAGCTCAAGAGGCGCGTTTAACAGCGCTGTCACTTCAGTTGTTTTCACTACATTGACTTTTTGTGCTTCGAGTCTCTGGCCATGTTTTAATGCACCTCACTTATAAAATCTTCAGCAAACAAGCAAGATGACTTCTAGAGCAGGCGCACTGGGATAAGTGTCATGTCTGAAGATTACTCATTAAAGATTAGAAAGGCAATATGTGTATGCAGCCGAACCAAGCTGGGAACCTGTCACGACGGTTAGACATCTCCCCTAGTTTCCACTAAAACACAGAACAGCAGGTACATGAACCCAGCAGAGATCAGAGGAACCACATGCACTTCTGTGTTTGTGTGAGAAGATAGAAGGATGAGATAAAAAGGCAGTTTGTAAGATTTAGGTTATGATGAAATATGAAAGTCAGTTCTATTATGCATTATTCATTCTCTCTTTGGCCGTGTCATTTCAATAAATTTACATAAACCTAATGACATAAAAAATGTCTGTGTGTTAGATTTATATGCTAGCTAGCATACTTCTAAAAATGACAATATTAACAGCAGAATTTTACATTTAGACTAAAAGCACTGACAACTTACTGGCAAAAGTAAAAAGTACATAAAGTAAAAAATAAAGCATAAGCTATGATATCTTTATTTAAAGGCGGAATGTGGGACTTTAAAAAGCATCTCTTGACAGAAATGAAAAACAATATATATAAATAACTATATTATTAGTGGTGTATAAAGACCTTAAATAATGAACTGTATTGTTTTTATTACCTTAGAATGAGCCGTTTTTATATACACAGCGGGTCCCAATACATGTAAGCCCCCATTTCACGCCACCATGTTTCTACAGTAGCACTAAACTATAGATTGTGTTTTGTTACCATGTTGTCTCAGATGATGACATAATTGTCCTGTGGCGGCTACCGTAGCTTCACTATGCATTTCGAAAAGGTAGGGGTAAGCTGTGGACTGAGACGTTGATTGCAATTCAAACTTACCACTAGGTGCCACTAAAATTAAACATAGACTGTAAAAAAAGATTGACGTTATGTCCGTGACATCACCCATAGGTTTCTGAAGATCGTTTTTGAAGCTTAAAGTAGGCGGTGCCTGCCGTCACCATCTTGGCCACGCGTCACCACTCATCACTCATCGCAGATACCCGATAATTGGTATAGGCGGGGCGTGGGTGAACTCGTTACTCGGTGGATGTCAAATCCGGTAAACAAGTTACAGCTGGTTTAAAACGCCGCCGCAAGAATGCTTACTCGATCTAAAAAGTGTGCCCACATAAGTCCAATTCTGGCATCTTTACACTGGCTACCAGTTAAATATTCCATACAATTTAAAATATTACTAATCACTTACAAAGCCTTAAATGGCCTAGCACACTCATATATTAAAGAATTACTATCAGAATACAAACCATCACATACACTGCGATCACAAAATTCTGGCCACTTAATTATCCCTAGAATATCAAAAGTGTCTAAAGGTGGTAGATCCTTTTCCTACTTAGCCCCTAAGCTCTGGAATGATTTACAAAATAATGTTTGAGTATCAGACACAGTCGATCAATTTAAATCTAATCTTCAGACATTCTTCTTTAACAAAGCATTCACATAAAATGTCAAGTAAATGTACTTCCCTCAATAGTTAGTTGATCCAAAACAAAGCACTCACATACCTCATCTGTGTAATATACTTATGCCGCAATAGTTAGCCTGTCTGAAACCGAGCTGACTTAAACCACAATACTGTATGACACTTGCATTACATGTGAATGACTCCTACGCTAATAAGATTCTATATCTCTCTCCCTGTCTTGTCCTCGACCCAGTTCCTGCTGCTGTGAAGGTCATCACACCACTGATCTACTGACCGTCCTTTAATGTTATGCCCAGCCGATGTCTGACCAACGACCACCAGGGGAACTAGTTTAATCCGCTTACCCGTTCACATACCTCGATAGTATTTATATATATAAATATATATGGATCTCTCTAAGGGGTTTTTCTCCTCTTAGGAGTTTTCCCCCGGGCTAGCCAGGAGGGTTTTTCTCCTAGGGTTTTTTTCATCCCCTGGATAGTCCGCCACCATTGGCTTAACTTAATACTTTACTGTATACATTGCATTATTACTAGGCTCACTTTTCAATGCTTTTTCTACATCTATTAATGTAAAGCTGCTTTGAAACAATTAACAATTGTGAAAAGCGCTATATAAATAAAATTGAATTGAATTGAAGCTGATTTAACTGGTAACATAAAATGCATAAAAATAAAAATATTAATAAAAAACGGCACTGACCAGTACACTTGTGATTCTGAGTAATCTGTTAAAATATTTAACAGGTGATGTTATTTTTTCATCAATCTTTTCTTGTGGTTTTAAAGATAAGCAAAGGTAATAAAAAGATTTACAGAATCTTGGTTTTGGAAAATGTCTACATTGATTTGTAGTCTTAAAACCTTTGCTCCAATATTTATATGAGTGACATACATAAGGTTCAGACTTCAACCCTTTCCTCTCAATGTCCAAATCTATATCTTCCTATCAATTCTCTATACTATATATAATCCAGAAAAATAAATGTTGTGCCTGCTCAGACAATTACACCTAAAGGTCAGGAATCTAATGGACGTAGTCTTTAACAGAAATAGGTTAAAGTTTGTTTATTTACATATGAGCAAATAAAGCAGTTTGTATGAATAATTAAATAATAATATAGATTCAGATAAACAGGACTGATCAGGCCTTTAGTAACTCTGAGCCTATAGCACTATTAGCCACAGCTCAGCAGCCTATCTGCATGTCTCCGTCGTGACATTATGAGAAAAATCATCATCAGGAAGGAAAACAAAACAAAGCAACCGATATTGATTTATAGTAATGTGGCACTTTCAGAGTCCACAGTAGGTCCTCCTATCTGCCTGTGGATGCTAAGAAGGGCAAGTGAAGGTGGCAGAGAGGATTATGGGCCACAGTAGTGGGCCCATGGTGGCTCATAAAGAGGAGTTAATGGTTTAGTGTGGAGTAAGAGAACTCCTGAGCCACAAAAGCAGCGAAAAGCAATGACTTTTATAGCATGATGACCCTCACGCTCCCGTTGTCTTCGTTGGCAGGGGTTAGCAAGACTTTCTTTAAGATTTATGGCAAATAAATCGCTGTTAATGATGCCACAGAAGTCTTGCATGTGCTGTCGTGCGGTTAGTGCCATGATCTCCGTGTGAAGCTCGGGCCACACGTGTGGCTCTGAAGCGTCCCCCGGCAGGTGCAGTTTTCTGTGGCATGAAGAAAGATGACTGCAGAGAGGGCTCTTCTTGGCCGGAGAGAGGCTGCTCAATGTCACTTTGAGGTGGAATACAGGATGAAAAAAACATGTGAGTGTGTGTTTGGCTGATTACTGACTGGGGTGCGTATGATAACCAGAGCACAGCAAAACAAAAACTGACTGCACACATGTATTCACACTAAAAATAGTGACACTCACACAGCTGTATCTTATTCAGTGAACCCTGACGTGCATATAACTCTACCTCTGATGAATAATGGGATTCACATAGCAATAGTTAATGGCCCATGTATTAAAAAAAGAGGCCCAAATTATTAAATCAATAGGTCTTTGGATTTTTTAATTGAGAAAGCAAACAGCTAAATTTTGTATTTTGTAAATGTACTCTGGGGACACCAAAGATTTATTTTACATCTTAAAAAAGTATTGTGACATCAGACCTTTAATTCAATCTAATAACCCTTGCCTTTATTTTTTAATGTTTTTTCCTACATTGTCAGAAAAACATATCAAAAGAGTTCCCTAAAGCCGTCACTGGGCAGTGCCTTTATAAAGGTCCTAATATGTCCCGTTTAAAGATATGTATACATTTGGTAGGTATATGAACTCTTTAGGTGCAAATATATACTGCAAACATTTTCTTCCATTAAAAGCATATTTCTATCATAACTGTTTATCTTGTCCAAGCCCTTACAAAGTCAATAATCCATTTCAACCCAAAACACTATTAACTTTCCCAAGTAAGCAGATGACACCAGAATTATCATGAAAATGCCACTATGTTGTGTTTCCAAAATCCAGGGCATCTGTGATGAGTTGGCCCTGGTAAAATCCTTAGATTACTCTGAAAGCCGAAGGCGTGTCCCTTGTCACATCGCCTGTCATGCATGACCAGACATAGAGTATCAACACTGTCTAAAGGGTGAGAAAAGCAGAAGAGCCCTGCATTAAACCCTTCAAATTAACATAAGAAATATGAGGCAAACAGGAGCAAAAGTGCAGGTAATATCTGCAAGCAAATCTCCTGCAGGCTGTCGAAAAGATTTTAATTGGTGCATGTGTGGTTTTAAATGCAAGCAAATATCAGTGCAGATCTAAAAGCAAGCGGAAGGTCACTGACTGTTATTATTAAATCATCTTACGGTTGTAATTTTCACATGTGACTAGACATTCCTTTAAAAGCATCAAAGGGCTATGCAAAATGGTAACGCAGATCAGCCTCTGGTGATTTTACATAATGGGGTCTGAAACGTTTTATATTTGATCTGAAAGTCTGTGCATGTGAAAGTTCTCCATTTATTAAAAAGTGTGAGTTTAACCTTCAAAGCAATTAATGGGGTTTAAACACATTGTTGACTATCATCTTCCTTTGATAGGACGTTCATGAGATCAAAAGGTTTTCAAAAATTATTTCCCGCAGAAGATCACAGATAAACAAGACTTAAAGTTAACTTTTTATAGGTTGAAATCTTTATATTCATTAAAACAAATCTTGGTAACACTTTATTTTACGACCCGCAAAGTACCGCGTAATTAAACCGAATTTACAGCGTACCTATTTGTAACAACAGAGTACCTCTACAGTACGTACTTGTAGTTATAAGGGAATAATATTTTAAGTTTGGGGTAATAAGGGGGTAAGAATATATGGAAAATTATTCTCTAAGTATTTCATAACTACAGGGTACCTATTGTAATATTACGTGGTATGTATGACTTACGTCTATGGGTAATATGGTCTATGTGTAATAGGTTTTTTTTTTCATATTTGCTACTTACCTGATGAAGTGTTTTGTATAGCCTACAGTTGATGTCTACAAGCCACGTCGGCAAATAAAATATAACACACAATAAAGATAATAGCAACTTGTACCTCTTTGATCTGTATATGTATACAGGAGTTACCAGGTAACTCTTATATTTGCGGGCTGTAAATTGAAGTGGGGCTTATTCCCCGATTGTTCTGTGTATGTACCAGGTAACTCTTATATTTGCGGGCTGTAAATTGAAGTGGGGCTTATTCCCCGCTTGTTCTGTGTATGTACCAGGTAACTCTCATATTTGCGGGCTGTAAACTAAAGTGGTGCTTTGTTCACCTCTTGTTAATAAATGTTATAGGGTAAATACCATAAACATACAGAATATTGTTATTTTTATTTTAAAACAACTTATTTCAAAACATCTTTAAAACACTATAATTAAGCCAACACTTAATGTTTATTATCACATAACTTTTATTTAAAATAAAAAGTCATGACAATTTTTCATTGTTTTTGCGGCTTGGCTTCCTCTGTTGGTGTTCTTGTCCACTCGGATGATGAGTTGATGTCGTCTCACAAATGCTGTTCTGCATTACATATAAAAAACATAAATGAAAGCCTTCAGTAAATGTTTCTTCACTATGCCTTGACAGAAACAGAGTTTTCTAAGCCAGTTACGTTTATACATTTTAGGCTTACTTATGTGCTAGCTAACCTGCTACCGTTAGCTAGCAACTTTCTTGAAAAACATTGTTTGAAATGCGTGAGTCATGTATTAACAAAACCAGTCACCTTATCCAGCATGCGGAACCTGCTAACATCACTCGCAGCTGTACTCCACAGTGTAGAACGTTTTTAAAACCTCTTAAAGAAATTTCACCTCAGGATCGCGTTCCAGCAAACCTCCTGCAGACGACCGCGCGCTCTACACCTGCGCAGTAGTCTACGCATGTAGTCGTCTTTTGCTTTAGCGGGAGCTGATATCTGCTGTTGTTTCATTCTGGTTTGCCATTGCATAAATTATATTTGGCTAAAATACTTGTGTTTACAGTAAATAAATTGCAAAGCACCACTTCAAATATGTCCGCAAATGTAGGAGTTTCCTGGTAAATAGGGAATAAGTTGCTATTTTTATTGTACTTACCTTAAAAAAAAGATAACCACATTAAATCAGCTTGACTTTTGTTATTAAAAGCAAGTAATATAGGCTACTAAAATAAAAGTGATATGCTGTTATATTTATTTGCCGATGTGGCTCGTAGACATTGACTGTATACAACATTCAGTAGTCAATATGAAAAATTCACAATAAAAAATAAATAAAACATAATTTCCCCATAGACTTGACTAAGTCATACATACCACGTAATATTACAATAGGTACCCTGTTGTTATAAAATACTTAGAGTATAAATAATTTATAATTCTTCATATTCTTACCCCCTTATTACCCCAAACTTACAATATTATTCCCTTATACCTACAGGTTACCTACCCTGTTGTTACAAATAGGTACGCTGTAAATTCGGTTTAATTACGCGGTACTTTGCGGGTCGTAAAATAAAGTGTTACCATCATTTTAATCCATGCATTAAGCACACTATTAGCAATGCAAAAAGGGTAAAAGAATGTTGAGTTGACACATACAACGGGAACTTGTTGAAGTAATTCGAGTGAAAGTAGACATGGCAGGATGGAAGTTAGTGTGATAGCTCATCGGCATTCCTCTCCTGGTGTCAACTCTGTCACCTGTTGCCATAACAGCCATTTGCACTTTACATCAGCACATTGTTCAGGGCTTGTTGTTATATAAATAAACAGAATATGTCCTTCACTTTAATATGCTAAGGTTGTTATATTATTGATTTACTGTTTAATGCTATCAGAACAATTTATTCTCATTTACATTTATTTTAGATTTAGAGATCTCTCTCTAATTTAGGGATATTTTATATGATTTTGAGCTAGTAAATTACTGGTTATTTATTTTGCTTGTTATCAGAAATAAACAACTTTAGAGGGACTCTGTTGTTACTGATTCTATGTGAAAGCCTACTGGAAGTTAAAGGGTGGGGGGTAAGCGATATTGAAAAATACTTTGGAAACCTGTATCAGGATGATTACCAAAACACACTTGTAGCAGTAAGGTGCATGTCTACAAATGATGGGAAGGACAGAGCACTCAGTTCTATTAAACCTCTACGCCTACTAGTGATGCACCGGTCAGGGTTTTTTCCAACCCGCGTGTCCCGCTTTTATGAAATTATTTGGCCCGCCCCAGCCGCCCCGCACCACTGTATCTATTTTAACAACCCACCCCCACGACCATTAAATAGACATAGACATTGTAATGGAAGTGAAAACAGGCTTTATTTCAGCCTAAAAGTGTTTGGAAACAGCCATTAGATTATATCTCCATGTAAACTGGCAACAACATATGCTTATGAACCAGCATGGTCATATTAAAAACAAGATAGGATAATGATACACATTTTCAACATTTACAAAGCAGTGTTTGTATTCATCTGTAAAGAAGAACTATAAATACCTCTACATAAGATTTAGCAGCTTAACCTTCTTTTTCTTTATAATGATGTAAATTCCCAACCTCAATTTCTCTTCAATCTTTACTTTTATTTCTCCATTAGTTGTTCTGGCTGGCGGCGGGAGCTGATTGGGGCTTTGTGATGCGAGGTCAAAGGTTTAAGGACATCACGCAAGTTACATTGCTACGCAGGGCCGTGCACAACCAAAAAAAGGTCATTAAGGGGGGTGGTACTATTAATATGATTTTAATAAAATATGATTATTATGTAATAACGTTGGATTTTGACATCGGATCAACCTTGGAATCTGACGTCGGATCAATGTTGGATTTTGACGTTGGATTTTGATGTCGGATCAATGTTGGATTTTAAATTGGGATCAATGTTGGATTCCAACGTCGGATCAATGTTGGATTTTGATGTTGGATCCTGACGTCTAATCAACATTGGATCAACATTGGATCCTGACGTCGGATCACTGTTGGATTTTGACGTAGGATCAACGTTGGATTTTGACGTATAGGATCAACGTTGGATTTTGACGTAGGATCAACGTTGGATTCCGATGTCGGATCAATGTCTGATTTTGACGTCAGGCCAACGTTGGATTTTGACATCAGATCAACATTGAATCCTTGCTGGCGGTTGATGAGAAGGGCACCTAAGCCGATAAAGGCAGAAAAGCAGTGGCAGTGCCCTGTGCACAGCCCTGTTGCTAGGTAGCCCTACTGTAACCTTATCAAAAAAACCTAAGAAAATATATATTCCCAGATATTTAATATAAGTTATATGGAAATGTTTTTAATGATCCGCCCCAACCTGTCCTACAAATAAAGTCACATTTTCTGCCTACGGGTTATGAGATGACCCAGGCGTCACTAACGCCTCCAAGTTTCTACAGGTGTTGAACCTCGCCTTACTGAGCAAAACCATTCATGCGTTAAAACACCCAGTACTACCAAAACACATGCGACTTGGATAACCTTATAACAAACATTGCCGGAACAGCAAATTCATTGCCTGGGTTGCATACGTATGAGTGGGATGGGGCTAAAAAGGGTCCAGATCCTTTTAGGAGTGGGGCGTGTTTGTTTGTTTTAACTTTGGGCCACAAAAGCCATTTGTTTATGTTGTCACTGAACTAATTTTTCAGTAAATTGATTACATTTTTTGTTGGTATACAAAATAAAACACACTCTAAAAATGTCTGGGTTATGTTTGACCCATAATGGGTAAATATTGGACACAACACACCGCTGGGTTAAAACTGACCTAATGCTGGGTTGTTTTTACCCAGCATGTGTTCTGTCCAATATTTACCCATTATGGGTCAAAAATAACCCAGCCATTTTTAAAGTGCATGGTTAAAAACAACAAAATTGCAGAATTACATTTAGTAAAATTGACTTCTTAAAAGTTAGAGGACGAACTTATCTACTTTAAAGGAAAACTAAATAAAAACAAAACTCTGTCAAATCCTACTGCTTATGTCTGGATTGACTCATTTTTTATCTCTAGCTTGTAAAATGACTTTTTGCATGGGCAGTCACTGCACAGCTCTTCCCAAAGACAGACATTGCATGCATATTTAATATTGCTGATACGCATTCACTTTATTGGCTTGCCTTGAAAAGAGAAAGAAGTTTTTCAGCTTCCCATAAAAGGGACAGACTCCCTCTTAACAGCAGAGAGCTTCTTCATGTCAGTTCAATGAAAAATTACAACGTGCTAAAGATCACTTTGGTAGATGAATACATCGTAATGAATCTTCTACGTGTTGGACATTTAAAAACATAACAAATGTCACTAAAATTGATTTAAAAGGAATAGCAGACCTTCCAAGCACAGCCACAATTCATACATTTATCCCACAACCCCTATAAAAGTAATGTCACATCCTCTTCAATTTAGTTTTATCGATGTGACATTCGCGTTCTACGTTTGTTCTCTGCGCAAACTCTGTGTCTTTGCTCTGTAAGCGAAGGATTGTTTTTTGTGTGCATTTGTGCATCTGTGGCCTGAGGGCAGTGTAATTAACCCTCCATCGATTAGTCGGTGTGAACCCTGCAGCGAGGTGCTTCGTGATAACCGTGTGTTGCTTGGCTTCTATATGTGCTCTCAATTCATATTTAATCGATATTCCATTAAAGCTGTGTTGCTACAGAAGCACACAGTGATCTGAGGGAGGCTGTTAAAGTAAGCGATGCAGCCTTGTTTTTTGTTACAAAATTCAGCATGCTGTTTGTTGTTGGGAAGGACAGGGAGACGAGGACAGGTTATTCTGCAGAGTCCAGGTGACAGAGAGGATAGTATTGGTTGGTCAGCTTCCAAGGCCATCGATTAGGAGTTTTGCTGTCAGTGTTGTGGCCTTTGTCTGTCAGCGGTGACAAATTAGTTCCCTGTGGCAAATGCAGAGCCCTGGCGGCATCTGGAGACAAAGTTTGTAGGTATCACAGGGAGCTTTGCTTTGTTGCCTGATCATCATTCAGAGTATAGGGGGTAAACAACACAATATCATTAAGAAAAGAGTAAAATTTTATATACAACGTTTTATGTATATCCTCCTTAAGCTAACCAGCTTATTCACAGTTGCATTAAAGGGACACTCCACTTAATTTTGAAAATAGGCTCATTTTCCAGCTCCCCTAGAGTGAAACATTTGATTTTAACCGTTTTGGAATCCATTCAGCCGATCTTTGGGACTGGCGTTACCACTTTTAGCATAGCTTAGCATAATCCATTGAATCTGATTAGACCATTAGCATCACGCTCAAAAATGACCAAAGATTTTCATTTTTTTCCCTATTTAAAACTTGACTATTATGTAGTTCGTGTACTAAGACACACAGAAAATTAAAAGTTATGATTTTCTAGGTCGATATGGCTAGGAACTATACTCTCATTCTGTGTAATAATCAAGAACTTTGCTGCTGTACCATGGCTGCAGCAGGCGCAATGATCTTTCGCCTTGCCCAAAAAAAGTCCCCATTGGTTACTTTCAATAGCAGGGGACTATTTTCAGGCACTGCATAATATCATTGCACCTGCTGCAGCCATGGTACAGCAGCAAAGTCCTTGATTATTAATATTATTATTAATCAGATTTAATGGATTATACTAAGCTATGCTAAAAGTGGTACCGCCAGACCCGGAGATCGGCTGAATAAATTCCAAAACAGTAAAAATTAAATGTTTAACACTAGGGAAGCTGGAAAAAGAGCCTATTTAAAAAAAGTGGAGTATCCCTTTAAATGTCCCTTAAATGTGCTAATCTTTTACATTTATAAAAAATGCTTCTATGACAAAGCTGGATCCTTTTTGCAGGTTTTATTGTTGTTATCTATGGCCTTTGTATGGTAGCTCTCACGACAGAAGTTGTCCAGTAACTGCTGCGTCTGACAGCCTGTCACAGGACAGAGATGAGGAGCAGCAGTTTAGGAAATGATTAAATGCTCTTCGCTGTGCAGAATACAAAACAGACCTCTCTCTTTTCCCTGTGTGATGGCAGCTCCGGTCTCACACAGCAGAGAGAAATGAATGTAAATCAACCTTTTGTACAAACAACTTGGAAAGTGCATTAGCAAATGGCATAACAAGTTTATGATAAAAACCTTAACAGTTGCATATAATAAGACTTCGGACTTTCTAATGATCAAGTCAAAATTGAAGTCATTATTCACTGACAATCTTCCTTTGAAGTGGCCTGACTGGATCATTGAAGTCAGTCAGTCGAACTTGAGAACCAGATCAGTCACAACTGGATTGTGAAAGAATCATTCAACTCTTATGAGGGTGTCAATGGGTACCAAGACAGTCGTTTAGCTTAAATGTCAAAGATTTTACACCAAGATATCAAATGGACTCAACATATTTGAGCTTCAGTCCAAGTGGCCAGGATTTACATCATGTTTGAAACAATATGAGGTTGATTTAATACTGAACAATCACTGAAATAAGGTCAAATACAGTCAAAACTCAAGGACATCTTAACAGCTGACTCTTTGAAACTGTGTGAATAACGTACAGAACTCAATTTCCTCATTGGGAGGTCATTTAGTAAGCTGTTAAAGCTACAATAAGATGTATTAGACTTCCGGTAGGTCTTATCAACTTGTGAAATTGAATTTTACAATACGAATGAATTAGTAAAGACTCATTTATCAACCATTTACATAGTGGTTTTGCAATATTAATACCCTCTGAATAAGTTATTATCAGGAACTTGTAAAAATAGGAGCATTATTCTGGTAGCATTGTTAAATATTAAGGAAAAACATGACAAACTTCTGCGGAACAACACGAATGAAGGATGTTAACTCTTAAAGGTGTCTCCCGAATATGATCAAGTTAGTAGAAATGCAAGTGAGAGAAAGTACAGAAATAGGAAAGAACGTAATTGAACAATGGACATTATGTGAACATTTCCTTAGGCCATATGTCATACCAATGATACAGTATTACCTCCAACCGCCCCAAAAAGCTGCAGGCCAGCAAATGATGTAGCTGGAGCCGATGCTCGAGGCGAAGAGATCTAGCAGAAACATTCTCACATGAGAAAGCAGAGAGAAAGGAAAAGTAAGTTTGTGAAGAACAAGCTTGCTAGTCTCTTGCTCAGACACATAATCTGACCTTATCCACCGCAACTCTCTTAGTAATGCATGGGAGACTGTCATTTAGTTGGCCAGATCAGGACTGTCAGCCTGTCTAGAGATTCCAGTCCTTCTCTCCAAGGCAGGCAGAGGGTGGGGATTCGGATGTAATGTGATTGGGATGTCAGTGATGGCATCTCTGGCTTATCGCCCGGACGTTGGCTGCAGGTGACGCGGGCGACAGTAATGAAAGTCTTACTCTGGCAGAGATGAGGCCATCAGAGCTCAGAGTCAGACCTTTATCTAATACAGAAGAAAGAACGTGAACGAAAAACTCAATGCCCAAGCTACAGAACACAAGAATGTTTTCTGGGTCAGTGAAAATTATGTTTTATATTGAAACAACATTTTTTTTTACATACTGTACTTCACATCTTTATCAATAATTAAAATTAAATGTTTGTTTTGGCTGCATCAACAGATAAGTTTCAGAAGTAAAGTTAAACATTTAAAATAATGAATACCGTTTCCTTAATTAAAGTAAAATTGCGTAGCAGCGCAAAGGTCATGGGTAAGAGACAACATGTGTACCTTAAACTGTATATGTTGTATTGAATAAAAGCATATTCTGAATGCATAATTAAATTCTCTATTTTTCACATTTTAAAAAATCTTGTAAATATGAGAAATTATGTGATTTAAAGTTGTTTTAACTAAAAATGTGTCTTGTCAGGTTTACTTTATAAGTACTTGCTCAGTCATTATAATATAACCAATATATACTTCCCCTTCGTAGCGGAGCTTTTTTACAGATACAATTAATCTAGTGTTCCATGCCATTTTATTGTTTTAGGTAATTCATTTATGCTAATCTATTGCCTATAAAGCACAGGGTCACAGCCAATAGTAACTGTAAGTCATTCTTTAATGGCTGAGTTTTGCATTATGGATAATTGTTGTTTTCTCACCCTATTGCAGCAAGTAGCAACATTAGTCAGCTGCTTTTGTGAAATATATTTAAATTTTGTTCTGTGAATCCAAATATATAATAAATAAAATGATATTATTTTGCATTTATGAGTACACTACTTAATTAAACCCATGTCACGCTGCCAGTTTGTTTTCCTGCCTGTTTCCCCTAGTTCCCTTTCAATACGGTTCACTTCGCATTGCGTCAGTTTGCTGACGCTATGGGGGAAACTCCTGTTTACTCCGTGATTGAAGCCTATTGGTTAACGTCTGTAGAAAATACAGACCAATGACGTTTGAGCCCGCGCGGGGGCGTGGCACACGTCCCTATATAAGCCGGTGAAATACGTCAAGAGCTCATTACTTTTCTCCTTCAGCGCGAACCTTCTCGCTGCTCCGAAGAAGAAGCCCTTACTCGCCGTCGATCCAAGCACTGCAGCGGACTACAACACACCAGCGTGTTCCCCTGCCGCTTTCCGGTGAGCCTAAAAGAGAGTATCTAAAAGAGCAGAAGCGCGTTGAGATAATGTCGCTTCGGCATTGCGGCTCCTGCCGAGCCCCTTTGCCTGTGGAGGATTTCCACAAGGAGTGCGTCATCTGTCTGGGTCCTGCCCACGCCGAGGCCGTACTCGCCGAGGCGGGCTGCGCCCACTGCGAGCTCCTTCCTATCGCGGTGCTGCGCTCCCGCCTCGAGATCTTTAAACGGAAGGCTTCCCGTGCTCTCCCGCCTAAACAGCAGCGGAGCCGTGAAGCTGGAAGACGCCCTGAGACCGAGTCCACGCCGGCTCATCCCCCGCGTGCTCTGTCTCCCCGCCGTCACCCTGTCACCTTCGCCCATGAAGACCTGCGCCCCCTGCCGAGTGCTAGCGGCATGGTTTCCTTTGGGTCCGGTGACAACTTGGAAGTGATGTCATCCTCTGAGGAGTTAGAGGATTGGGCGGCTTCGGATGACGACGCCCACGCAGCCGCCGCTGATGAACCTACCGAGTCGCGTCCTCACGACTCTGAGCTCATCCGCATCTTGACGCAAGCTACGGCGGAGCTCAACATCAAGTGGTCGCCGCCGTCAGAGCCTCAACTCAGCCGGTTGGACGAGTGGTTTCTGCAGCCCGGGCGCCGTCAATCGTCCCGCCAACGGCCGGCGCCGTTTTTCCCTGAGGTTCACCAGGAGCTCACCAAATCTTGGCGTGCTCCCCACTCCACCCGAGCTCAGAGCGCCGTCTCCCACGTCCTCTCCATAGTGGACGGCGCCGACGAACACGGCTACTCCAAGATGCCGCCGCTCGAGGAAACTGTCGCCGCCCATCTCTGCCCGTCTTCAGCCGGCGGATGGAGGGCGAAGTTGAACCATCCATCAAAGCCCTGTCGCCTGACATCGACCCTGGCGTCAAAATCTTACGCCGCTGACGGCCACGCTGCATCCGCTCTCCATACGATGGCGGTGCTGCAGGTATACCAGGCAAAGCTCCTCCGTGACATGGACGAGACAGGTCCGGACCCGTCGACCTTTCAGAACCTGCGCAGCGCGACTGATCTGGCCCTTCGCGCCACTAAAGTCGCCACTCAGGCTGTAGGAAGAGCCATGGCCAGCCTGGTTGTTCTGGAGAGACATCTGTGGCTGAACTTGACGGAGATAAAGGACACGGATCGGGTTGCCCTTCTTGACTCGCCCGTGTCACCGTCGGGGCTCTTCGGCTCCGCTGTGGAGGGGTTCACCCAGCGCTTCACTGAGGCACAGAAATCGTCGCAGGCTATGCGGCATTTTCTACCTAAACGATCTGCCTCAGCGTCTGAGACCGGCCGCCCAAAACCGCCGCCAGCTCAACGCCCTAAGCCAGCACCAGCTCAGCCCCAGCAGAGAGCTGAACCGGAGGTCAAGCGCCAGCGTCCTGCACGACCGACTGGCCCGCCTCGACGCCGCGGTCCCCGTCCTCGGATTACGCTGGACCCGACGCCGGCGCCGCCTCCCTGAAGAGAGTCTGAGGAGGAAAAGAGGCTCTGGTCCCGCTTCGGCCGGCCCGCCCTCGAAAGTTCTGCGTGTTTCAGTCCCCTCGGGCGCTGGACACACCCTCGCTGTAACAGCGAAACACAAATTTTTACCTTTTCACAAAAAGAGCAAATTTCCTCCTCTGTACACACAAACACACACACACGGCTTAACGTCCATAAGCATATCGACGCTCGCCGTCAAATTTCACGTTTGGCAATCCACCCCCGGTATGCCGGGCTGGATTCTAAACGTAATCCAACACGGTTATTCACTCCAATTCGCCCGGAGACCACCCCGGTTTCGCGGCGTTCTCTACACCACTGTCCCAGACGATCGTATGCAGATCCTCAGGGAAGAGGTGCGTTCTTTATTACTAAAAGACGCGATAGAGACGGTCCCGGCGGATCAAAGCGAATCAGGCTTTTACAGTCGTTATTTTCTCGTTCCAAAGAAAGACGGCGGCCTCAGACCGATATTGGATCTACGCGTTTTGAATCGCGCTCTTGCCAAACGGCCGTACAAAATGCTTACAGCCAGACGAATCATGGCGTTAATTCGACCTGGCGATTGGTTCATATCAGTGGATCTGAAAGACGCTTACTTTCACATTCCGATAGCGCCACGTCACAGGCCGTTCCTAAGATTCGCGCTCGACGGGACAGCATACCAGTACAAAGTTCTGCCCTTCGGATTATCTCTGGCACCACGCACATTTACCAAATGTGCGGATGCGGCTCTCGCCCCTCTCAGACAGAGCGGCATCCGCATATTGAATTACCTCGACGATTGGCTTATTCTAGCACAGTCAGAGAGGGAAATTACTGCGCACAAGACCGTTGTACTCCAGCATTTGGAGAATTTGGGGTTCAAAATCAACCTCCAGAAGAGTTTGCTCACCCCCACGCAGCGAATCGCGTTCTTAGGCACGACGCTCGACTCATTAAAGATGCGGGCATGGCTTACACAGGAACGCGCGCTCACGGTCAGACGCGAGGCGGCATCGTTCAAAGCGGGTTCACATCTCCCTCTCAAACGATTCCAAAAAATGTTGGGTCTGATGGCAGCAGCATCCCCACTAATACCGTTGGGAATGCTGTTCATGAGGCCGCTTCAGTTTTGGTTGAAAGCGAAAGTTCCGCCCCGTGCTTGGTTGTCGGGCCGCTTATTAATCAAAATCACGTACAGCTGCGTGAAAGCGCTTTCGATATGGACATCCCCTCACCTTTTCCTCTCGGGCACGGAGCTCGGCTCCGTGAGCAGGAGGAAAGTGGTGACTACGGATGCGTCTGCGACGGGTTGGGGCGCTCACTGCGACGGCGAGCTCGCCTTCGGTGCGTGGAACAACCAGTTGTCTCAGCTACATATCAACCACCTCGAGATGTGGGCGGTTATCTTGGCGCTACGACACTTTCGACCGAAACTCCAACATCAACACGTTCTAGTGCGGTCGGACAGTATGACGGTGGTTTCGTTCATAAACCACCAAGGAGGGCTGAGATCTCGCTCCCTATCCAGGCTGGCGAAACGGCTTTTATTATGGGCTCACGCGAACGTACGTTCGTTAAAAGCGACTCACGTACCGGGTGTAGCCAATACGGGTGCAGACATTCTCTCGCGCAACGGTCCGCCGCCGGGAGAATGGAGACTGCATCCTCAGACGGTCGAGAGAATATGGACCGTCTTCGGCCGGGCGGAGATCGATCTGTTTGCATCAGACGAGAACGCGCATTGCCCGATCTTCTTCTCGAGACATCACGATGCCCTGTCGCAAGCATGGCCGGCGTGTCTTCTGTATGCTTTTCCTCCGGTGGCTCTGTTACCACAGGTCCTTCAGAGGATAAGAGAGACGAAATGCGCGATAATTCTGGTCGCCCCGTTTTGGCACAATCAACCATGGCTCCCCGACCTATGGCAGCTGAAAACATCAGCACCATGGCCAGTACCGCTGAGGAAAGACCTCCTATCTCAGGCGAGAGGGACGATATGGCATCCACAGCCGGAGCTATGGAATCTACACGTTTGGTCTCTGAACGGCAACCATCACGCCTTTCAGGACGAGTGTTAAATACTCTAACTGAAGCTAGGGCCCCATCTACCAGGCGCCTTTACGCTCAAAAGTGGTCTATTTTTTCTGATTGGTGCACGACGAAAGACTTAAACCCAAACACCTGTGAAGTGGAGCATATTCTCTCCTTTCTGCAGGAAATGCTGGACAGCGGTCGCGCGCCCTCGACGCTTAAAGTGTATGTGGCGGCGATAACGGCGAATCACGCCCTTATCGCCGGTCGCACCGTGGGAAAACATGATCTCATCATTAAATTCCTCAGAGGCGCTCGCAGACTAAACCCACCGCGACCTAACACGGTCCCGTCTTGGGATCTGTCCACGGTCCTGAAAGCGCTGCGCGGTCCCCCTTTCGAGCCCCTCGAACAGGCTGACCTGCGCGCTCTCTCGTTTAAAACCGCTCTCCTCCTGGCGTTGGCATCGGTTAAACGAGTGGGCGATTTACACGCGTTTTCAATTGACCCGTCGTGTCTGGAATTCGGTCCTAACGATAGCAAAGTGATCCTTAGACCGAGAGCGGGATACATTCCTAAAGTTTTGACCACGCCATTTAGAGTTCAGGTGGTTTCACTTCTCGCCCTTCCGACGGCGGACGGCGAACAAACCCCGAACACGCTCTGCCCCGTCAGAGCGTTAAGAATATACACGGACCGTTCTGCCTCATACCGCAAGTCAGATCAGCTGTTCGTAAGCTTCGCGCAACATTCCTTAGGTATGCCGCTCACTAAACAGAGGCTATCTAAATGGATCGTCGAAGCCATTGCTTTGGCTTACGCCTCCCTGAATGAACATTGTCCAGTTGGTTTAAAAGCTCACTCCACGAGGGGTATGGCTTCATCTTGGGCTTGGTCTACGGGGATTTCTATCGTTGACATTTGTAACGCGGCCGGCTGGTCCTCGCCGTCTACGTTTGTCAGATTTTATAGCCTGGATGTCCCTGCCTTACAAGCACAGGTCTTATCGGCTTAATGATTCACGCGACTGCGTTTCTGTATGCCTTCACGGTGCGTTGCTAGCTCACCGTCATGGCTACCTATTAATAATTCACGCACAGCTCGCGGCGCGCTCAGGGAACCCGCCGTCTCGTGCTCTATTGTATATGCATCATGGTGCGTTTAGAAACTTCACTGTATGCGTATTACTGTCTCATATATGGTGCTTACACTTGCGCTCGCTAGAGCTATGTATATGCTGGGTTAGGGCCACATGCAGTGTCTCTCCGGTAAGGGCACCTCAGTCCGTTGTGTATGCACGGCGGGATGGGATTACGTTCCCCCATAGCGTCAGCAAACTGACGCAATGCGAAGTGAACCGTATTGAAAGGGAACGCTTAGGTTACTCACGTAACCCCGGTTCCCTGAAATAACGGGAACGAAGCATTGCGTCGCTGGCCGTGCTACAAACGTCTACGCAGCGAGTGTTATTCGGCTGCGCGCTTCAGTCGAATAATAATGAGCTCTTGACGTATTTCACCGGCTTATATAGGGACGTGTGCCACGCCCCCGCGCGGGCTCAAACGTCATTGGTCTGTATTTTCTACAGACGTTAACCAATAGGCTTCAATCACGGAGTAAACAGGAGTTTCCCCCATAGCGTCAGCAAACTGACGCAATGCTTCGTTCCCGTTATTTCAGGGAACCGGGGTTACGTGAGTAACCTAAGCGTTTCTCCATTCATCTTGGTTCTGGCTAGAGGAGATACAGCTACGACCAAATCTTGTGAGATGTTGAGTTTAGGGTTAGATTTGGGGGTAGCATTAGGATGAAAACAGCGATTATGGCTAGATAGCATACAGCTACGTCCTAAGTCACGTAAAATGTTGAGTTCAGGGTTCAGGGATGTCAGAAGGGGATAATACTGCCATTTAATCTGCATTACCCAACCTCATTCGCATATTAAAAGGCATACCCAAAACGGCACATTTTTGCTTACACCTACAAAGTGGCAATTTTAACTTGCTATAATAAATTATCTATATGATATTTTAAGCTAAAACTTCACATAAGTAATCTGGAGACACCAAAGATTTATTTGACATCTTAAAAAAAGTCTTGTGAAATGTCCCCTTTAAATGAACATTAAACATTAACAAGTCATTATCTTTACAGAATAAAACTATAAAATCATAGCCTCATGCAAAGCTTTCTGGGTACCAGAAATCCTCATCAACCTTTTTCTGTTTTTCCTTCAGATTTTGGTTACCAGAATGCTTTGGATGAGGCTGTTCTTTTATTTTTATTCTGTAAAGATAAAGACTTGTTTATGTTCAATGTTTATTTAACTTTAAACAAACTTTTGCCAGTAAATAACATAAATTCAAATCTACAGTAAGTTACTGGCAAACAGCTACTAGTAATACTGTAATTTTGAATTACAGTCATTTAGCCTCTTGGGCGGTCCTTGGCCATTCAAAGCTGCCATGGTTTGGGGGTAAGATTAAGATAAAAATAACACTCAACTGGTGAGATTTTTGTCATAGCTGTATCCCTTTTAGCCAGAACCATTCATCTCCCTCCAGACTCCATTGCCCATCATCCTCCACGCTCCCTCACCTGTTTCACGTCTACAGTATAGTCATCTTCACCTGACAGTGATTATTCTCATCTCATATTCTCAACCTGTTCCCTTTAGTGTAGTCATCATTGTACAATCATTTTTATAGTCTGTGTTTTTTTTTCTGCCTGTCTTAATGTTCATGTTTATCGTATTAATCGTCTCTCTGAGTCTCCAGTCTCCCTCCTTCTACACGCACGCCTGCAGCAGAGCTAATAAATATTGATTTTCCTTAACCACTGATTGTGTTTAATTCCCCTATTTTACTTTTTCGTTTTATTTTTAACCAATCAAATAAAACAAATTTTTATACAGTATTGCTGTAATTATTCTTAAACTTAAATGTATTTACTTGTGGTTTATTATATGTCTCCTCGATTATTATCCTTTGCTTGCAGAAACATGGTTATACAACTAAACTGAAATGGCTCAGTTCAGCTCTAATTTGTCTTTTAAGGAGATGAGAGAACAGTGAAGATGACCAGTCTATCTCCATATGGTAAACTAAATCACACACATATATTTGGCTTTTATTTTAACGAAACAATTAAAGACTTTCATAGCCCTTGAGTCATGTTTGACTGCGTAGTAAAACCAATTAAATGTTTCTGAGAGCGATCACAAACACTAAAGAATGTGAATGTGCCAGGTACAGTTTCCTATCTACCGGCTCCAATTAGCTTTTGGAGATGGCAGGATGAGACTGACTCCGGCGACGGGTAAGCTGGACTGGAGGTGGCTTCACTGTCCTCACCTCTCTCTCTCTCTTTCTGTGTGTGGGCAGCCAGTCGTCTCATTACCACACACATACCATATCCTCAAGTTACTCTTTCTTCTATTTTTGTCCTTCTGTTGCTTTCTCATACTGCTGTACTGTTTCTGCTTCTCCACTCACCTTCACCATTAAATTACTTTTAATGATCTTTAGGCTTCTGTGTCTGATCACAGGAGGAAAACATCCACAACAGTCAGTCTCCTATTTACGGTTTTGAGCAAAGATGCCAACCTTCCTTGTCTGTATCATTTGGACAAGGGATAACAGTAAACAAAGCCAAACTTGGATCATGGTAATCAATGATCTAACGTGACAATATTTGATTAATTTATCATAAACACTTTCAAACTAAACCTGATTGATGCACCACAGAATATACAGTATTGACATTTGTCTAAGGCCACCACCAGCTTTGTTGTTTTGTTAAATACAAATATAAATCCTAAATATGGAAATATATCACAAAATGTAAAAAAAACATTTATGAAAATGATAAAACAACTTATAAATAACATAACAACACTATAAACATAGATAAAAACAAGAAAATGTCTGAACTCACCTGTACATGTCTTACTGTATTAGTCTGAGATGGAGCGTCTGGTTAAAGATGAAGATAATGTCAAAACAATGTCCCCCATCTTTGATCATAACCAAGTGTATCTCACGCAAAGGAGATCAGATATTATTGTTCAGACGAGCAGTATCATCAAGGAGCGTATACATGTTTTTTATCCAATTTGTTGTGGAGAACAGTCTTTCAACACTGCATGATATCATTACCATAGTAGGCTAACGGGTGCTCATATCATTTTGTTGATGTTTAAGATGTGCTTAGGACTGTATCCAATATTTCCATAAGTGATGCAATAGTCTCTGTCTCCAAAAGTGTTTGAACCGGGTAACAGCAGGATGCCCAAAACTATAGGCAGCACTGAAAAGCTGTTAAGCTCCACGATTTGCTTCACTATTTTCAAATTAAGTTCCACAACGGCGCAAATCTACATTAACGGCTTTACGTTATCACCGAAATGATAATTAACTTGACTAAAAGTGTCTGCACCTACAGTATGTAGGCGAAAACAACAAAACTGCCTGCAATTGAACTTGCATTTATTCTTGATTTTGTTTTACTTGTTATATGTAGTGTGATTAGATGCATATTCTATTATTTATTATTGTTGTTGTTAAATTATTTATACATCTCTCTGGAAAATGGCTTCTGATTGGGTGGGCCACATATTAAGTGGGTGGATCAATGCCCACCGGTAGCTTTGCCATTGAAATGAAGTTAAACATTACAGTTTCATTCAATTTAGGTTTAATACAGTAGAGCCTCACGTTCCTGCTATTGCTCAAGTTTAAGGGGAGGCCATCATGAATGCTTGTCACTTTAGCTTAACATTTTATTCAGGTTTGCACATGCAAAATGCATGTAGACACGTGGAAAATGTGATTTTTTTTAGGAGAACAGTCACTGACCTATTTTTTGGCAAACTTTAAATGAATATGTCATGGCAATCATGTTAAAGATAAGCAGCCGATAATCAATTTAAGTGATAACCTGCTTCCATACAAAGCGTGCTAAGACCTCTCCTCCATTGACTTCCATTTAAACAGAACGGCCGTCTGTCTTTCGGGAGCCTGCTGTGTTATGCATTTTTGAGCTATGAAAGGCTTTACTTGAGGAGTGGCTGCATGGAGCTCTAGATAGTAAACATAGGATTTTAAAGTGAAATGGCAATAGGCATGCTTTCACAAACACTGCAGGGCTACAATGGTGAAGGCTATAACAAGGTTATGATTATAAATTAAATCGGAATCTATTTTTGTTGCTTAAGGCATTATGAATATTAATGCTCATAACCAGTGTATTCTCAGAGCCTCTTCTGCAGTCATGTTTCTGTCTGAATGTCTTTGTGTAACATCAATCTAGACGTGACATGACCACATCTCTTGCAGGGAACGAACTCTTCCATGGAAGCACCGCTCAGTGAGGAAATGAGAATGACCTCAAAACAACTCGAAACCTATTTACATCGTAACTAATATATCACAATGGGTTTTTAATTATATTGTGTGTGTATTCTTGAAGTTATTAATGTCAGCAGCCATGCACTGGATTTTTTTTACGAATTATAAGACATTTATAGTTGTTGAGATATTGAGATTGCTGTGTCAAAGGATTTGACAATGTTGATTAAGTTTCATTTATAATTTTGCAACTTAAATGGAAAATGGTGCAACACTAACAATAGAGAAGAATTAAACTTTTATTACACTATAAATGTAAAATTCATCATTTTTTGTTAAAAGTCATTTTAACTTACTATTATTTATCTTGACAAGATATGAGTTGTTATAACTAAGTTATAATAATATAGTTAAAATATGTCGACTTCATTTTATAATTTGTAACAACTCATCTCTAGTCAAGAAAGATAATAGTCAGTTGAAACAACTTTTAAATCTGAGTTGATTAAACAAAAAATTAAGGCCCTCTGATTTTAGGGTTAAGTTTTTGTTAGGGTTGGGGTTTGGGTGGTTTAGGTTTTATTTACAAAAATGTTGTCCTTGGGTCAGACCACCTAAATTAGTGTTGTAGTCATGACCAAGACCAAGACAGGCCGAGACCAAGACAAGACCAAGACTTTAAAGGGTCTAGACCAAGTCAAGACCAAGACAGGCCGAGACCAAGTCAAGACCAAGACCAGTGCAAGTCACTGCATTAAAACACTTATGATAAAATGTGGAATATGCATATGATTAGGCACTTCTTGTCTGTGTGTGTGTGTGTGTGCCATCAGAGAAGTTGATAAAATAATCAAAGGCATTGCAGATATATGGGAATTTATCTTTGTTTATAAGCATATAAAAGTGAACAAACACTAAAGAGCTGAAATCAACTTAACCATTAATCTGAACTGTCTTTCCATGGCTTGCCATCCACTTAACACAATGCAGGTGTTTTTCATAATAAAATGTGAAACATTTTCATTGGGAGAAACCTAAACAATGCCAACATCATATGCCAAACCTGAATAAACTGCATAAAATGACTGATTAAAAATAAACTTGTGATGTGCCATTAGTTGTGGTCTTGACCAGTCTTGAAATTAAATTCCAGGTCCTCTTTGTCTGAAAGCCGAGTAAAAATGCGGTCGTTTCCAAGACGTTTAAAAAGTGGCCTCGAGACTGGTCTTGAGAACTACAACACTACTAATTATGTAATTGGCTTTCTAATAGAATTAACATTGGTATATTTTAAAGTTAGTTTAATTATTTTCTAGAAAGAGTGTGTGTTGCTTTATTTTTCTATTTAGCATGACATTTTGGTTGCACTTCCCCTGCATCTCTTTTTTAAACATATTTTTGCAAATTCACAGTGTTCAAATGGCTTAACTAAGTAATAAACGTAATAACTAAAGTACATGTAAATAAAACTGCATACAATGTAACAATAAAAAACATCAAACCAAGTGTTATTTAATTGCATTAAAACACAAATACACTTTTAAGATAAATTTAGATAATTAATCTTACATGTGTTTGTCAAACACTAATAGAGCAGTAGACCCCAGGGGAACACTTGAGGAACAGACTTCACCATGATTCCAATACAAACATGTTTAATTATCATATTTTTATAATCAAAGTCTTTCAGTGCAGGTCATGTGTTATTTATATAATTACTCTGTAATTGTAGTCTGTTTGCTACCAGCTAGACACCTTTGCAGAAATCTCCCTCGATCAAGCATAAACACTAACAAACTTAACCAGTGAACATATGGGTAGCACTTTATTTTACAGTACGTGTACTTACCTTGTACATATGGTAAATAAGTTGTACTTACAGACAAATGTGTGGTACTTACTTTTGAGCATCTACATGGTAATAAAGGGTATCATTACTGTACTTAATTGGTAGTTATTATGTAACTCTAGGTAAGTACTAAGTAAAACTAGTGTACATAATATGATAACTAATAACAATCATTACTGATGTGCCATTTTGTACTTATCAAAGTAGGCTAATGGGTGCTTGTATTATTTTGTTGATGTTTACGATGTGCTTAGGACTGTACGCCAATATTTTCATGAGTGATGCAGTAGTCTCTGTCTCCAAAAGTGTTTGAACGGGTAACACAAAACTATAGGCATCATTGAAAAGCTGTTAAGCTCCACGATTTGCCACATAGAATCAATTACAACAGAGTCCTTTTACAGGAGTTTATTTCTGATAACATCCCTTGGCGCTGTTCACATAGCACACATTCATCTGTTAACAGAAGCTACGGAGCGAATCAAAACTGAACAAAATGCAGCTGCAAGAGTGAAGCGGGTATAATATTCGAGACAGCATCTTTAAAGTGCAGCAGTCAAAAGTGCAGAGATTTTCAAATTATGTTCAAACAAAATGTGTTTTTTTTTTTTTTACAATTTATGCATTATCTGTAACATCTTATTGTAAATCTCATAGTTTTTTGTTGACAGTCTTAGGCAGCTTGAAGGCCTATCTGAGGTTTGATGCAGTCCACTTTTGAAGGAAGTGAGGTAACAATGTTTCTACATCACGTCATAAACGTTAAAAAGATGGTCACAATTGCTGCTTGTCATTTCAAACTGTTGTTTTAATCTTATATACGAATGAAATGAAGCTCATAAAACCCCTCTCTGGCTTATTTAGAGCACTTGTTGCTGTTTAGCTTAGACATACGTTATATTGGTACTGTAAGTGTTTGGACTGTTTACTGTAACTTCTTGAATGTGTTGAAAAGTGAAAAAACACCATGCAACTACTAGATATAATGTTATTTGTTCATGATACATGAATGCTTGACTGCACTGTAAGTCACTTTGGATAAAAGCATCTGACAAATACATAGATATAATTAGTGTTCGCTCATAACAGTCACTATGTTAACCACAAACCTTTCTTTTTATTCTTCATCAAGACATTTAACGGATCTATGAGTCTTCATCAAGACATTTACAATGCTCAACAGATATGCAGAATGTGCAAGAACTCATAATTAGAGATTTCAGTTGAGACTGAAGCCTTTTCCAAACATCTGTTCCAAATGTGGCTTCACTGTCAAAGTTAATTAATCTTCTTGTATCTCAGGTGGTCGTGGTAGCGTATCGAGATGCTGTCGTCTCTCCGTGTCATTCGCCTCTAGATAATCAAAGCAAATTGAATACACTCCTTGAAGAAAGTTCGAATGAGACCTAACAAGAGCCTTTACAATCCTGTGTTGCTTCGGAAGTCTTCAGGCTTCAATGTTTATGATTTTAAATTACTTTGTGTCCCAGATTGAAATTTTAACTGTACCAAAAGTTATGAACTTCAAGGCAATTTGTGTGTCAGTGCAGTGTATTAGTTTGTGTTAGGATTTGATTGTATTGCAGTATCTGTACCCATCATTAAACCACTAAGACTGGGGCTTTGTCATATACATAGCTTCAACTTGTTTTGCATTCTTTCACAATAGCTTTTGCTTATAAGACAGAACACAAAAGTTATTGTGATAGAATGCAAAACTATTGCAGAAATTATATTCCCACGATGTTGACATGGCAAATAACATGATTTTGTTTTTATTGACAACCTTTCACGTTAAAAGCATTACTCCAAATTACAACCTAGTCCAAGTAAATATTTGCAAATAATGATGCCCTTTGCAACCAGGGGCAGTCTTTTCCACAACATTATTTGTAGTAAACCATCAAAGACTAGATGCCCAGAAGGGTTTAAGGGAAAACCTACAATCCACTGCTCCGATCCATCTCACTTAAATAAGTAAGACCGTAACAATCATTAGTGATTTTTGTATATATTTATTGCTGTTAATATTAATGTGATATTTGGCTGAGATTTGTTGAGGGTGGTTGACATTTGTCAAACACTAAAGGGGGTCAATGTCTGAAAAGTTTGAAAAGTAATGTGTGTGGCTGTGTTTTGATAATAAAGGAATTTAAAGGTGGGGTGTGTGATCTCTGAAAGCCAATGTTGACATTTGAAATCACCTAAACCAGGATGGGCAACTGGTGGCCTAAGGGCCGCACATGGCCTGGGGTAAATATTAATATGGCCCGCAGGACCATATTATGCTTAATTAAATACTTTTAAAATGTTGATTTTGTATTAGGACGTAAATACTCCCAACCAGGAGGGGGGGTGCTAGGTTCTGCGGATCGTCACACTAAGCATAGTGTGTTAAGTAGAGGTCTTCACGGGTCCAAAAACCTGAGGTTCGAACCGAGAACCGATCAGGTTCGGGTCTAAAAGTTTTATGCGTGCCTCGGACACGGGTCGGGTACAATAATTGGGTCTCTGGTTATTTAAAAGGAATGTGTTTTTGCCAAACGGACCCGAGAAGCCCTGAACTTGCGTGGGTGTGTCAATGTCCTTTTCAAACCTCTACTCTGTTTGCCAAGAGCACTTGCAACATCATGTTGCTGGTTAATTTTCGGTGAGACAGACATGTCAGAGATTTTTTAATGTACGTTTTAGCGGTTACCTTGGTGCCGTCGTCATATAAACTAATGGAGCAGCTCGCCAAATTGGTTGCGAGGCCCTTCTTTTTTGTGTGACTGCTGCATGTGGGGCTGCAGACTGCACACACGTCAGTTTGAATTCGGGTCCGGTCAGGTAAAAATAAATGCCACTGGTTCAGGTGACGGGTCGGACTCGGCCCAGAATTGCAGATTTGAAAGGTAAAATACATTGTTATGAACTTTTTTTCAAGTTGAGAAACTCCTCTATACTACTCATTTAAAAGTGCCTTGCTTGTTAAAGCAGTAAAGAAGTTTTATCTGAAATGCTTGTCGACTGAAAATAAAGTTAATTTAGAATTAGCATAATTGCTAAGTTTTATAGTTAAAATTTTTAAAGACAGGTTAATTGTATATTGTGGTTTCTTAATAAAGGAAATTAAGCATGATGTAAATTGTGCATGTGATTCTGGCCCCCTTGGTGTAAAGGAGAAAAATGCTGGCCCTCGTCATTATCAAAGTTGCCCATCCCTGACCTAAACAAAAATGCCCCTACCCCAATAGAATCTGGACCTTCTTTTGATAGACCCGCCCCACACATAAGCAAACCAGCAATGATGCCGGTTAGTAGACACGCACCTTACTGACGATTGGTTATAAGTGTGTTTTGGTACTCGGCCCGACTCCCTCTTCCAAAGCGTTTTTAAAAAATTGTACACCCCTTAATTCAATAGTTTATCATACTTCTTACACTTTTGTATGTCTCAAAATGTTCTCTTTTACTTTGCCCCCTATATTCACCCAGTTCCAGTTTCCAGCCTTTCAGTTGATCTCTTTATCTTTTTATTAGTGCATCTTTGTTTGCAATTACCTCATTTTTCCAAACCTGCATTACATTGCAACAGAGAATAGATAGATTTATTTGAGGATGAATATATGCCACAGTCTACCTGCTAATGGGCGACACAAATGCAATAACGCACTGCCGTGATAAATATGCACTCTAATGTTTTTCTGTGTAATCTACAAAAATGTTCCCTTCCTGACACTTCTTTCATATATTATTGCAGCTAAATGTAATTTTGAAGGATAAAGGTGTTTCTCTGACTTGTAATTATAATGGGACTGTGGCACAGCACAACTCAATATATGTGATTGACAGAAGCAGTAAAGAGATTATTTTGCAGTAAAACTGAGTCAAAATGTAGGAGTTTATCTGGGACGATGCAATGAGCATTCTTCCCCTGAGAGATATATATATTATGGCAGGGTCAAAGCTTTGATCATTCATAACCTCTTGTGCCGACCTCTGTGACCTCTGTATCTGTCTTTTCCCATTTGCCTTTTTTCCAACAAATCTCTAACCAGGTTTCTTCTGAATTGGGGTCAAAGCCACTTTCACTGCCTAATGTTTCACTGCCTAAGAAGTTCTAGGAATGCACTTTTAAAAGCATTTTTTCCTACTATCAGACATTAGCCAATTGTTTAAAAAACAAATTATATCCTGGCAATCAAAAGGAGCAGAAAAATTTATCGGATATGTGTGTTTATTTTAAAGTGACAATAGAATTAGTTTGTCTATTCTGTACTCTAGGATTTAATTAATTATAGTGGATTTTAGATTCAATTAGAATTGTATACAAATTGTATACAACATCTCTACCTAATAAAGATATAAATATTTCATTAAATAAGATATAGTAGTATGGTATCACTGTGCAACCCAGTATCACAAAATTATGTACCTATAGTCACGTAAATATGTGAGTCTTTATCGTGACACTGACATGGTTTTCCGCCTTTTTGCGTGAACGTCTTGCATTTTTTTACGTGTCACTGTCACGTATTTGTTACTCAACTGTTTTGTCCTATTTTCTTACCATAGTCGCTTCGGTTTAGGGTTAGATTTAATTAAATCCTTACCCAAACACAACTCTAACCCTAATGCCAGGCGACAATGGTTTTTAAAATCATAAAATATAAATAAAGAAATCATGAAAAAAAGGTATAAACCAATACTTAAAGTGACATCCTAACGCAAACACCAAATCTAACCCTATACCGAAGTGTCAATGGTTTGAAAATGGGACAAAACAGTTGAGTAGCAAATACGTGACAGTGACACGTAAACAGAAATGCGTGACATGTTCACGCAAAAAGGGCGGAAAACCGTGTCAGTGTCACGCAAAAGACTCACAAATTTACGTGACTATATCATTTTGTGATACAGGGTTGCACTGTGACATAGGCTCTCTAAACATCAAAAATACTTTTACCACAAAATGCTATTGTTTAACCACTTAAAATACTTTGAGATCTTTACTTTTATTCAATTTGAATAATCGGATTTGCTTAAAAAGTAAGTGAAATGGCTATTATTGCTTAGAGTCTCTTAAAATGTATCCATGTTTTAAATGATGTCTCTCAAGCAGTGTTATTTTAAATATGGAGCTGGACCTGACACACACCAGCCATTGCAATTATCAATAAGCATAACATATTATTCGATTGAATTAGTAATTGCTTTCAGTTTCCAAAGCTCTGTCTATTGTTGGTTTGACAGTAGAACAGCATTAGCTAAATGATCAGACTTTAATCCATATAATAAGCATTCATTATATTCAGCTCATAAATATTCATATCATATCTGAATCTGTAGCGAAAAGCACCACAAACACTCAACTGGCACTTAGCTGTTTTTGATTTTAGTTAAACTATTTGAATGCGCTAAACGCTGTGTTGTTCCACACGGCAGCATTTTGCATGCATTACAGGTGTACAGCTCTAAATCTCAATACACCTGAGTTTCACACACTGCTGTTTATCATTATGGACTTTGTAATTGCATAATAAACCTGGATAGAAAAGGAAAAATCACAGCTGTTATTATAGGCAGGCTTACCAGCCACTGGATGCCACCCAATGCGTGAAGCCCTTTTTTCCAGCTTGTGCATGTATGTGTTTTTGACAGATGGGTTGCTTGGCTGTCTGCCCGTATTAAACCAACCAACAGTTTTGGCTGTCAAGCACACAGGCTTTGTGTCTCTGCATGATGTCAACACCGACTTCTCAATATTTCTGTCATTCTTGCAAGCTAAAGTTTTAAATGACCCACGATGCTCTTCTTTTACAGGTAAATCCTGTGGTGTCCTGTTGTGAAGGGATGCGGTGAAACAACACTTCAATATATGCAACAGTGAGCCATGATGGGCAATTTATGTGGTTGTCCAAAGCTGGCAGTGACCCATGTGGTGCCAAGGACGTAGGGATTTAACGATTCTCAGGTAAACGGCGGCAACTTGAGCAGAAGAGCTTCTGGTAACCCTCATGTTTGTTTCCTTGTTTTGTGTGCCATTTGTCAAATATTTGAAATCTTGTTGTACTTTTCAAGGGTACACACAGAATACTATAAATGGAATTGTTAAATTAAACTATAAGAATTTTTTAATTAAGACTTGTTGGTCATTTATAGCTAAAACAAAAACAAAGCAGGTTAGTGTCTTAATTTAGAAGATAGATAAATTCATAGCCCAACAAAGGTTGCATGAACACTCCTAACCTGTCATTCACCTTCAGGTTGTGACAGAGTCTCACTGAATTTCCTCCAATGAAACCACAGCAGTTATTACATGCACTGCTGCATGACCCTGAATTCCTCAGACAACTGGATTAATTATAACAAGGACAAAGAGAGGCTTATCTCTGCTTCTGTGTGCTCGCTCATGCCAGTGCATGAGAATAACCCAAAAAGCAAAAGATAAAGCTTTCTCTAAGTTTTGTTAACTGCACAAAACTGCTTATAGTCCACACCCAGAACTGGTTAAATTAACAGAATTATTGCAGTTGGTGGGATAATCACCTGGATAATGAAATGCTAATTGAAATATTGCCTTTTTTACCATATAGACACACTATAAATGTCACTTTATTTATATCAAAGTACAAAAGATTATTAGGCTCTCATGATGATGTAAATTAGTCATGCAAATTCATCTGCAGAAACACACAGATCCAGATAAACAACAATACAGTTTAGTTTCACAAGTAAACTCTCTAGGTGAAATCGTGCAGACTGAAAGTCCCCTGGTGGTTATGCAATGCATAAATATTTCATTGGCAGAGTTTAGACTTGAGCTCATTGGATTGGAATGTGTACATTTTTCAACATGAAAGATTTAAGCTGTGATGTAGATTTCATTTGAACATCACTCAACGATCTATCAGCTTACCAAGGAAAGATCTGACATGTAGCCAACCACAGTTTCTTTTTACATCTCATGTCTTGTTTGTCTTAAATAGATTATGTAAGAAAAATTTGACAATGGGCCGTTGAATTATTTGAAAATAACTGGACGATGCAAAGCGGAGTGCCGTTACATTGCGGGTATGCCTTATTTTCAAATAATTCAAAGGACTGGAGTCAATTATTCTGCTTATACCATGGCTACCACAGACATTGCTTGTGGAGGTTATTTTAAGACATTTGACAGGTTATGTGTGAGTTTATCTAAAAATAATGCATACCTATACCAGTGGAACAATTCATTTCAACCAGAACAAAATCATTCAACAGTTTAAACTACAGTAGCTTAATAAACTTGTGTGGTTATATTCAGATAATGGTGATAATATTAGAATGCAACCATCCCATTAAATATCAACAGAGTTGTCTTTGTACTGTATGTATACTTTTGGACTCTTGAGCATGTTTATTATACATTTTATTTATAAATCAACACACCAACATTTTATTTATAAATCAACACAACAATGTAGTTGGTGCATATACATACAGTACAAAGACAACTCTGTTGATTTTTAATGATTTTAATATATATATATATTTATAATTATAACTAAACTATAACTATAACTATAACTATATATATATAATGTCTACATATCCAGCAAGTGGCACAGCTTCTAGCGATTCCAAAGTAATTTAAAACCAGTAATGCTTTCTGTTTTTGTTTTAAAACTTATTTTAGGCATTTGAGTATTAGCAACTTACGAAATGTCAAACTTAATAAGACTGGTTGTCATTAGCAATAATGTGGGCCTGGAGACTAAATGCATCTAATTTGCATTGCATTGATTGTCACAGTGGCAAAGGGCCTTTTCATACACCCAGCGCAATGAGCGACCCAAGTGTTTTTTGCAAGTTTAAGCTCGGCGCAGTTATCATTTTCATGTTCAGTGCCACATTGTTTAAATACTGCAGCAAATGCTTTTTTTGCCATTTTTTGTACCCATGGGCATTCTGGTCTGAAAACGAGATGTTTTCAGGCACATTGTTGGCGTGTTGCTATTTTGAAGCAACTAAAATAGACTACTACACCATTGACCAACTAAAACCTGGTCTAAAGTCTAAAGGCAATATTGTTTTTGTTATTTAAAGAGCCTGTTAGTAATATGTGCCTAACGGACGAAATCGCGCGTTGGCTTTCACACAGCGGCACACAAACATTTTAAAATATACAAATTTAAGATTTAAAATGTAAAAGATTATTATTGAGTCTCTTGGACATTAATATAGACAGATTACGCGACATTATAAGGTGTAAAAAGCTGCTTCACCTGTAGCCTGCGGTAAGTAATTAAATGTTTTGCTTTAAACAAATGTAAATGTAAATATTGCATTTATTTTGAAATGTTTTTTTTTTAAATGCCACCCCACATATTAATTCTATTTATTGCACGGCTCTCTGGAATGCTTGATTCTGATTGGTCAGTTGAGACATTTGCAGGTTCGTTCTTTTCGAATAATAACCGCTCCAAAATAATAACGCATAGCCGGACTACTTGCACGAGTAAAATCGCTCCGCGCCAATAAAGATCAATAAAGATTACTGTCTGTTTGGCGCCATCTTGTGACAAACACTCAACAACCACGACAAGACACAGAGAGCTTACTGAGACTGAACTTGACAAAATAGAGCATGACAGCTACGAAGCCAACACACACAAAAATACAGAATGTGCATTAAAACTTCTCAAAGACTGGTTAAAGAGAAAAAAATGGAGACAGACAAGTATGAAGCAGAGGATCTTAATAAGGTATTACGATCATTTTATGCATCTGTGCAAAGTTTCGCGGAAGGATAAAAATGTTAATTTAAAACAAATATGCCAATAAAATGTTTCAAATTCATATTAATGTCCGTTTTTTTTCTTATGTGGCAAGTAGCCGTGTAATAAGCGGGATAATGTAGAGGCAGCCGGTAGTTATTGGGAAATAAGCCCCTTCAGTGTGATACAAGACCCTCCGCTTCGCGTCGGGTCCTGATCACACGGTCGGGGCTTATTTCCCAATAACTACCGGCTGCCTCTACATTATCCCTTACATGATGACTTTGTACACTTGGATATGGTGAGATGAGAACCTTTTTAAGTAATGCTTTTCAAAACACGGCACTGTCCGAGTGCTGAAACGTTTTGCTACATTTAAGGATAAAATAGGATAAAATAGGATACGGATAAAATAATCGTATAATTTCAGTCTACAATGAAGCGAGTTTCTTCAGCCCATTCATGTTGCTAAACTCTGAATGACACCCTGTTCCAGTAGCTTATCAGAGAAGAAACAATATGTGTTTTATTCACTGAGATAATAAACTGCAGCACTTATTAGCATTTAAAGTCTGTTGCATTTCAACAAATTATTTCATTGTTTTAAAGTCATTCTACATCCTGATCTATGATGATACATACATTGAATAAACCTTAAATATGATAATGTGGGAAATGAAAAAAAAATTAAATAAAAATGGCAGAAAATATACAGTACTGTGCAAAAGTCTTACGCCACCATCACCAGCTTTGTTGTTTTAGCAAAGTTTTAATGTCTATCCATATTTATTTTTCACTCTTTTTTACAAACAGAAAATACAGGAAATATGTACACAAAATTAAAAACAAAACTAATTTCAGGACTAAATGTCTTCCTCAGGCATCAGACAGTATTAAGTGTGATCTCCCTTGGCACGAAACACATCTTGAGCTTTTTTGAGGAGACTGAAGTCCTGAAGTCATTTGATAAGAATTAGAAATTAGGATTTAATTTCATTTAGGTTTAAAAGATCCTGCAGCTGCCTGCTATTGCTCAAGTGAAAGGGGAGTTTACCCTAAATACTTGACAATTCAGCTTATACTTTTATACTGTTTTAATAATACATACACATTTCCTGTATTTTCTGGTTGTATTTTAATAAAGGGACTAAGAAATAATTATATATACACTCTAAAAAATGCTGGGTTGTTTTTAACCCGGGGCTGGGTCACTATTGGACAGAACATACTGCCGGGTTAAAATGACCCAACTGCTGGGTTATTTTAACCCAACTGCTGGGTTGTTTCAACATGGATGATTGACAATAACCCAGCAATTGGGTCCTTTTTAACCCGGCAGTGTGTTCTGTCCAATAGTGACCCAGCCCTGGGTTAAAAACAACCCAGCATTTTTTAGAGTGTATGATCACTATACATGGTGGCCTAAGACTTTTGCGCAGTACTGTACATTTTCTGTAAATTCCTATATACATAATAGTTGGCCTTTTTAAAGACTGACAAATACTTTGTTATATGTCTGAAAGCTTGAGTCTATATGTCTATTTGAAAGTATTGGCCCAATTATCCTGGTTCCCAGAAGAATATTTCAAGCTCTAAATTATACTGACATTGAGTAGAGAGGTTTGAGACCAATTATCCTGCTTAAAAACGCTTATTTTAAATGACTGTTTGCTTAGCAGTAAATGCCAGTCATTAGAGCTTCTGTATTGATCAAGTCAGTGGCACAGCTCTTGAACTTCAGGACAGTTCTACATATCAAGCGTCAGTGAACTTATTCGGCATCGTGGCTGGGCTCAGCGTTACTTTTAATGAAGGGAAAAATTACGATTCATCCACCTTATAACGCAGTCACTGCTGAGCATGTTTTGACACAAACTCCCTCTCTTTCACTTGGTTTGCTTTTAATCTGCAGCCTTCAGCACGAGAATGCCAGCTCGGGACCCTTTGAGCCGTCTCGGGTCCCCTTCATCTCACAGCCGAGAGATTGAGTTCTTCTGTTTGCTGCCATCCATGGGCCTCCAAAGGTTTTAGTGATATAAAGGTGTGTGTGAAGAAAAGCAGCCTGTTGGAACCCTGTAATCTCAAGCTCTATGCTGGTAGCTATTGTTGAGTCTTTCACATGAAAAATATAGACAGACGGATCCGTCCCGTCGACATTGCAGTCTCTCCTTCACCTTCAATTTAATTAGGTTCACAGGGTTGTCAAGCACATGAGAGAGAAAACATCAGGGTCTTCAGAATAGTAAGAAATATGATTGGAAGTTCAAAATGAGAAGGTGGTGAAGGTGATCATTATAATAAAAAGGTGCAAAATTAAAGCAGGTTCAGAGTAAGTGACATTTTTGAAACTTATTAGATGAGTAATATCAGAATCTTACAGAAGTCACAGCTTGGTTTTTCAAAGTTATCTCCTTCAACTTAATCAGATCTCTTTCTTTATTCACCTTGTCTTGTAAACAGCAAGCATGCCAAATCTGTTGGTTTAGTCTGATTTCCATTGGTGTAACTGTACACAGCCACTCTTTGCATCTTAAATCGGTAATTTTTTATTAATAGGGAAGTCAGTGCTGTCATTTTAACCATCATTCAATATTTTACAGCATGACTTTGTGACCCCACATAACAGTCAGTCATCATAATAAATAGTGCAACATTTTAGCAGCCTGAGCTTGTGAATAAAAATGGTTTCCCAATGAAACAGAATCATTAGTCTTGATGCGAGACGTCTGACATCTGTTGTTAATCAAAAGATTTTGGTGCGTGATGATTCGAAGCCTTTTATTGCTAAGCTTTCTTTGAATATGAGAAGAAACAGCCATGAGCTGCAAAAACACAGAATATCTTCATTTCATAAATTGATTTTTCAGTGACAGTGCCTTTTTGCACCCCCCAAAAAACACAGTCTTTGACTGGTTAAACATGCTTAATTCTCCTATTGGTTCATTTAAATACCTGTAAAAATAAAGATATTGCTACTGTATGTGCAGTTCTCTTTAATATGCTGAAATAAAATATCAACATACAGTTTCTGATCCAAACACATGCGCATGCTCGAGGTCACCTGAAGTTCACTCGGTTCAATTACCTTAATGCGTGCTTGATCTGTCATCCTATCTTCCAAATGTCCTTCATGTTTGGTTAACACATGAAGCATGCAGCATAACTAAAACAATTTCCCTTGAAAGGACAGGATGTGGCACCTGTGTTTTTGCAAGGCACTTACCTTAAAGAAGACTGTGACCAGACACACGCACATGCTATAGTATGTGACCTTTTACAGAATCATTTTTTGAACACGTCCAGTAGATGTTTTTATAGCCGGGGGTATATATGCTTATTAGTTTCATACCAATTTTTTTTACATTCCTCACTGGGAACAGCTTGGTACAGCATATTAGTAGCCACCAAAGGTCATGGGTTTAATTCCCAGGGAATGCACGTAGTGAAAAGTGTATAGCTTGGATGCACTAATGTATAAAATGTTAAATATACTAAACCGAATTAAAGACCCTGGCAAATTGATATTCAAGTGTTTCATAGTGTTTCATTCAGTGGTGGCTGGCGAAGTTCGTCACAACATGTACACTCACCTAAAGGATTATTAGGAACACCATACTAATACTGTGTTTGACCCACTTTCGCCTTCAGAACTGCCTTAATTCTATGTGGCATTGATTAAACAAGGTGCTGAAAGCATTCTTTAGAAATGTTGGCCCATATTTATAGGATAGCATTTTGCAGTTGATGAAGATTCCACCACATCCCAAAGATGCTCTATTGGGTTAAGATCTGGTGACTGTGTGGGCCATTTTAGTACAGTGAACTCATTGTCATGTTCAGGAACCAATTTGAAATTATTTGAGCTTTGTGACATGGTGCATTATCCTGCTGGAAGTAGTCATCGGAGGATGGGTACATGGTGGTCATAAAGGGATGGACATGGTCAGAAACAATGCTCAGGTAGGCCGTGGCATTTAAACGATACCCAATTGGCACTAAGGGGCCTAAAGTGTGCCAAGAAAACATCCCCCACACTATTACACCACCAGCCTGCACAGTGGTAATAAGGCATGATGGATCCATGTTCTCATGCTGTTTACACCAAATTCTGACTCTACCATCTGAATGTCTCAACAGAAATCGAGACTCAACTGAGTCTTCAACTGTCCAATTTTGGTGAGCTTGTGCAAATTGTAGCCTCTTTTTCCTATTTGTAGTGAAGATGAGTGGTATCCGGTGGGGTCTTCTGCTGTTTTAGCCATCCGCCTCAAGGTTGTGCGTGTTGTGGCTTCACAATGCTTTGTTGAATACCTTGGTTGTAATGAGTGGTTATTTTAGTCAAAGTTGCTCTTCTATCAGCTTGAATCAGTCGGCCCATTCTCCTTTGACCTCTAGGATCAACAAGGCATTTTTGCCCACAAGACTGCCGCATACTGGATGTTTTTCCCATTTCACCCCATTTTTTTAAACCCTTGAAATGGTTGTGCGTGAAAATCCCAGTAACGGAGCAAATTGTGAAAAACTCTGGCACCAACAACCATGCCACGCTCAAAATTGCTTAAATCACCTTTCTTTCCCATTCTGCCATAATCTCATGCGCAATCAGAGTTTACTGTTAATGGAGTGTCTTACGTGTATTTTGTAAATGTGAGCGTCTCTTTTATCATAAACAATTTTGACGCATATATAGCAGGCACTTATTTTGACAAAACACGTGATGCACATGGTTCACATGATGCAACAAACGCATATTTTGAAAACGCAAGCAACACACATGACACCCCGAACACATATTTTGAATTTGCACCCCTCAGATGAGCAGTCATAAGCTGCAACTGGTTTTATTTTTAAGTGGCCTCAACTTCTCTATTTTAAGAAATAATACAGGTAACGCTTTAGATTACAGCCCGGAAAGTACTGGGTAAGTACAGGGAATTTACAGCGTATGTTTCTGTAATTATAGTTTACTTATGAAGTACGTACGTGTAATTATAAGGGAACAATGTATAATATTTGGGGAATAAAAGGGTAAAAACTAGGAAAAATACAAATTATATATGCAGTAAAGTACTGCGTAAGTACAGCGAATTTACAGCATACATTTCTGTAATTATAGTGTACTTATAAAGTACATACGTGTAATTTTAATATTTTCGGAACAAAGGGGTAACAAGTGCCACTTTAATTTACAGCCAGCAGATGTTGTATTTACTCTGTAACTATGTGAAACAAGGGGGTAACAAGTGCCACTTTAATTTACAGCCCGCAGGTTCTGTACTTACTCCTACTACGTGAAACAAGAGGGTAAAAAATTTTGACTTAGTATGTAACAACACAAAACAATGGTATATTTACACAGTAACTACAGAAAATACACTCCTAGAAAGGATGTGTTAATTTTTTTAACATGTTTGTGTGTTAAGTTTTTAAAACATTATGTGTAATTTTAACACATTATGTGTCATTTTGTGTTAAAATATCACACAAGTTGTGTTAAAAGTAACACAAAATGTGTTGTTTCCATAATAACACAGAGATGGGTGGATTCTGGGACAACGCATTTAGTGTGTCGTCCCAGAATCAACACTAATGTGTTGTTTTTAACACATCCGTTCTAAGAGTGTAGTTCTAGTTTTGCTTGCTTTGTTTTCACCAGAGTTGCCTTGCCTATTTTTAATTTTGCTTGATGACCCAACAAATTCCTGTACTCTTTTTCTTTCTTAAGGTAAGTAACCTTTATTGAAAATTTCTAAATAAATTGTATTGTATAGCATAAACACATTAACTGAATTTCAAGTTTTGTTGTTTAGTAATCTAAAATACTTACTGCATATATTATTTGTATTTTTCCTGGTTGTTACCCCTTTGTTCCCCAAATATTATAAATTGTTCCCTTATAATTACACGTACGTACTTCATAAGTTTACTATAATTACAGAAACATACGCTGTAAATTCGCTGTACTTATGCAGTACTTTACTGCATATATTATTTGTATTTTTCCTGGTTGTTACCCCTTTATTCCCCAAATATTATAAATTGTTCCCTTATAATTACACGTACGTACTTTATAAGTAAACTATAATTACAGAAACATACGCTGTAAATTCGCTGTACTTACGCAGTACTTCAAGTAGGGCTGTAATCTAAAGCGTTACCATAATACAATTTAATGTTCATTCTTCATGCTTAGACAGACAACCTTGTGTTTCCCCCATATAAGATATTATGAATAACCCAAAATAAACTTACATTTGTTTTTACTAAATAACTTGCAAGATGTAGTCAACAGTAATTACAAGGTGTTTGGTTTCATTATTTATTTATTTCATTTATTTTGGGGTTTTTGGGATATGGTTAGACGTCTATTACATTTTGTGTTGTTTAACCCTAGATGTTTGGACGACTATAGTGCGTCTTTTAACTGCAAAATTGTTTGCTATATCATGAAATGTGAAATAGTTAAATAATATTCATTGCAGCCTTGATTCGAGTTTAACAAGCACTTGAACCTAACATTGTTTTGTCTTACACAAAAGAAATGTTGTCATATTCATATTTCTTTCAAGGTGCTGGATGGCTGAATGGCAGGCTCTTATTGATGTGAGCGACCTTCAGAATTGCATTATCTCAGTCAGTCTCACATATGGAACTGTGAAGTGAGCAGAGTCCTGCCCTCTCCAACTTAATTAATCAAATGTCACAATGATGGGAGAGAATTTTGGTTCGGGGTTGAATCTTCTGCACCATTTAACCGTATAATGGGATGGTTTCTTCTGTGTCTTTCCAAAAGCTGACCTTGCCAGTATCTTTGAAGATTTGCTTGCATTTTTTTTCTGAATGGAACTACTAATGGATGAGACAAAAATGTCAAGTAGAGCACAACGTGTTTACCATGACTGCTGTTCAATTGTAAGGGAATGCAGAAACGTGTAAAGCACATCACTTTAAGGAGAACAAAAGTTCGGTCAAAATGTACAGTTCTGAAATAGCAGGTTCATCTTTTTAATTCATGCTTGCATGTGCGTTTTGCCCTGTCTGTGTTCACCAAGTGCATGCACTGTCTTTTGTAAAAATTAATTAGATAGGAAGTGACATAAAAAAGAGGGAAATGGTGGGAGGGGAATTATGCAACAGTTTATACCATATTAATGAACATGCAGTACAGTGAATCGCAAATTCAAAAACCATTTTTGGTTCCTCACCAGTGATTCATGTTAAGTGAAGACATTGCTAAGGATCAGACCTGCCTAGCTGTGCTCGTGTAAAGGGAGAAAGAAGATGCCAGGCGATCCATGCATATATTAAAAGCATAGTGGAGATGTGTGGATGAGAGGGCATGTGTTTGTGTGTGGCAGGCAGGCTCAGACAGCGCCTTCGGCTTCTCACTGCCTCTCAGATTAGACTGACAGCTGAGTGTCCCTTAGGAGTCCACTGTGAGGCCTGAGTGAAGTTCTCAGAAACTGGGCTAAAAAAGGACAGAAAACACAAAGACAAGGCAGAAACATGCAGCAAAGCCAGAGCTAGGCTGCGGTTTTCGTGACTTCTCTGTGGAACTTTGTTCTTATCTCATGTTTTGGTTCACGAAAATGTATGGTATATTTATAGTATATTTTTATGATCTGTAATTGATTAAATATATTTTTTAAAGGTGACATAGAATGATTGAACGGGGTATTTATCCTTGTTCTGTGATGTGACATGTAGACAATTTTTTTTTTGGGGGGGGTCTGTAATGCCTTAGAAGCTTCCTAAAAACCTCTCTCAGATAGCTCTATTAGGGTGGGGGATTTTAAACAAGTGGTTTTGCACCTATTTGGCTCCCCCTACTGGCTTAACTTGCAATCTCATTACTGATTGGCTGACTTTGCTGCCACTCAAAAAATGTAGCCAATTATTTTAAAGTGGAGGGGCAGGGAGATGCCTGTGATGTCATAAGCATCAGTTTTTCAGATTGGGCCGTTTTCTGGCTGACATTTCTAAAAGAGGAATTTCTATGAGACTGAGATGTTTAGCATGTCTAGCACTTTTTGTATGTTCGTAACTGCGGGTAGACTACAATTATTCAACAAAGACAAGGTAAAAATGTTTTTTCATTCTCTGTCCGCTTTAATTCTTTCATAAAGCCTTGCACATTTAAAAATTAAATTCTAACTTTAGCAGACACTTTTCTTAAGTGACTTACAGTGCATTTAACTAATACTGTATATTTTGAATATGTGGATTCACTGGGAACAAGCTCATGACCATGGGGTTGCAAGCAGTATTCTGCAACAGTTGAGATACAGGAGAGCTGAAATCATTGTTATTTCAATTTTAAACAAAACAACTGTGCTTCCACTTGACTTCTATAAATCATTTCAGTGTCAAATGTAATTCGCATAAGCTGTCGGTGATTTGTTTTGTGGAGCGATATCTAATCAGTCACCACAACACAGACCACAGTGCACTACACATTAATGATATACTTTGCTGAAGGTAAACAGCTATATTGAAATGTCAAAAACAATGATACCATTATCGTTTAACCATAAACAATTCAGAAATAAGTAACATTTATTTTTTCTTATTACATTTACACAAGTATGTTTTGATTTGACTATAAAATTCAATTTTGGCACAGTAGGCTAACTTTATGCTGAAGATGAAGGTGATTTCTGATCAAATGTTTACTGTTTCAGTTTACGTGTGCACAGTCTTGCCCATTTACATCAGATTCATATACTGTAGATCAAATCTGAAGCTCCTAATCTGAAGGCAGACATATGTATATGATACCCAAAACCTTCCCAATGACTGGTCTGCTCGGATGCTTCAGCAGGTTTTATTTCCTGAGTGTTTCTGACAGCCTGTCGCTGAAGTCAACTGCTCCTAAAGCACCTGAAAATCAATTGCACTAGCTGAAGCATGTTTCACTCTCTGACATAATAGGCAACGATGTCCTGTTGTGCTCAGTGACTTCTGAAGACTCTCTTATAGAGAAGGAGGAGTTTAAGGTAAAGGAGTAAATCTCCAATGACGCTAGCCTGGTCCCACAGGGATTCATAACAAGGTTTTACAAGGTGGCTCATTTTTATGAACTTCCATGATGTGAATTTTATGAAAACTTACAATTAAAGCCACAATACGCAAGTTTTGTGTAATAAAAAAAAAACACATGTGATGTAATTCATATAGCTGTGCACTAACATTATCCCAAAAGTTCCCAAGAATTTGTAAATCTAATAAAATAATGTCTCGTCACTTGTCATTGTTGCTTACCAGTGAAGTAAACTCTGTGCTATCCTTGGTTTCCGCTTTGTAGAAACTACGGCAACGTATGTGGACAAATCTGAAGAGGTGGTTATACAGCATCTAGCACGCAGCTGCTGTGCCTTGCAGCTGATTCATTACAATGATAAAACTGTGTGATCAAACATGGTAATAAAAAACGTATTCAGTACCTTATCCATTAACATGATTAATGAATTCAATACATCTCTGGATGGTAAAAACATCATCTCCCATTGTTCCACTCGTATTTAAAGTGCACCTTTTTCATTGCTAAAAAACTGTTATTTTGTGTATATGGTATAATACAATGTGTCCGCATGGTTTATGGTTTAAAAACACATTATTTTTTCAATTATTGTACATATTTGTAGCTCCAGATATACTGCTTTCCTCAAATGCACAAACTCATAGATCTGAAAAGCGCTGTGTCCCTGATTGGCCAGCGTATCTGTACGTTGTGATTTGCCTGAATACCTCTGACGTCAGCCGGAAATGTGAAGCTCCTTACCATGTTTGAAAGATTCGCTCACAAATGCAATGCTGACAGGAGTTAACTTACAGGCTATGAGCAGGAGGATAATGTCTGTCTTGTCCATGTCAACAGACCCAGAAAGTAAACTGTTGCCTACAATCCGTGTGTTTGTTGTAGTCCAAGAAAATAGATTTACGTTGGAAACGATAACTCCCGTCATCGTTTACTTTGGGGTATGTACCTTTTGCAAATCATTAACATGTACTAATACACACTTACACATCAAAGGAACTGTAAAATTGTGAATTGGATGATAGTTGCTCTTTAACGTCATTATGCTTCGCCTTTGTTATTGTTTTGGAAATGCAACCTCTAGTGGTGAAATCCTTCATATTGTGCCGTTGATAGAGCAATTATCAAGCCCACCCCTAAACCCATTGGGGTTGGAATCATTATATGTGGGTGGGACAAAACCCACCTACTTTTAAAGACAAATGATATTAGACTCACTCAATCTAATTTAGCACAAATGCCTGTTCACTTGTCAGAGCCGAGGGGCAACCGTCCGATATCTCTGATGAAGCCAATAAGGGACTTAAACTGCAATTCATCGACTGGCCGCTAGAGGCTGGCTCCAAAAGGGAGTCAATTCCCATTGATCCCCAACAGAATGCCCAACTTTATAGCAGGAAATAATATGTTTATAGCCTGGTACAAAAAGTGTTTTTGCCCTTCATGAAAACTGTGAGGGGGGGGACTTTTTGTACCTAATCCGTTTTAATTATATTAAGCCTTAAAGTTCTGCATAATTAAGGGTGTGGCCACTTGAGTGATGGGTGATTTGCAACTGCAGTCACTTGAATCAAGCTAGGCGGGCGTGGTTTCAGCATCCAGCCACCTCAGCTTCACCCATTTCCCGCCTCTTTACCCTTTTTCAGTTATCCGTGAGTGATGCACGATGACGTGAGCTAAGATGACGACTACTTTAAGCTTTAAAAAATCTCTTCACAAACCTGTGGGTGACGTCACGGACACTACGTCCGTATTTTTTACAGTCTGTGGTCAGAGCGCCATCAGTCAAATCCATTTCCCTAAAGAAATGCCATAATAAATTTAGCTCCATTCCGCATTTCAGCTATAGCCTTGACTTATGCTACTCCTTCCTAAAATCCATCCCACTTGGTACATTTAGAGTCTATATAAATTAAACTCAATTTCGTGTTTTACTACATTCGTCAACTATTAATTAAAAGGCACCAAAATACAAGAAAATTCCATCTACTCCAGTAAACTTTTCCCCATATTTCCTAAGATAACATGAACCTTTACGTCACCCTGCTGTCACACTTTAACGAAGATGGTCTGAGGCACACAAGCCACTGCCTATTAACTAATGATGCAAAAAGTAGAAGTCTGGGGTCTATTAGGTATTCACCAAGGCCAGCGTCAGCCGCTTGGCAGGTAGCCCTCCATTAGCAGCAGCATTTGGAGCCATTAACATTGATAATTTCTAATTAGGATTCAGCAGTGACAGACAGGCTAATTGGCCGTTCCCCCTAAAACACACTGGTAATGGCAACTCATATTAATTACATGCAAGAGAGCATGTTTTTAGACGGCAACCGGCGTGAAGGAAATAAAGTGGTAAAATGAGGGCAGGGGTGAAATGGCTGATGAGAGGGTTTAAAACACGAGGCATCGGCTCCATATTTATGGATTATTTTACAGTGGGCATTCAAACGTCATGTTTCCATACGCTACCCTAATAAAAGACATTTTAGCACTAACGACACATATCTTAATGCAGTGGCTTGTATTTAAAGCTTTAGTAAATGAATCATGCATTTGCTTGTTGCTTCTAGAACATCAGCGAACATCATCAAAGCTCAAGGAGAAGTGCAATTAAATCTTCATTAGGAGCAAAGTGGGGTTTTATGTCCGGCTAATAGCTCCGTGTCACTTTGGAGAGCCTCAGGCTTTGCCTCGCAGATGAATGAAGTATGTGCTCAAACTACAAAGCAAAATGCAACATGGGTGACTTTCTAGCATGATAAGATTACTGTTCCATAGTAGCTGACCTGCAGGTCACTGATCTAATTATTTGATACATTGTGGCTAATGTGATGACATAGTTGAAAGGGCAGGCCATACTTCAAGGCCTATTCACAGGGCCAGCTTGTTTTGCGATATAAATAATAAAAGAGCCCCTTTTACATTATTCCTGAATTGTTAAGGGCATGCAGATGAGAACAAGGTTATGTAGCCTTCCCCAACAATTGATTTTGAAGATACATTCAAGATATATGAACATTTTAGAGCTTAGAGAATCAGTGCAAATTTTTTAAAGGCTATGGTTAGTTCTGATAGGAAAGTACAGCCATACTGTAGCAAGACATAATAATTAAAGAGATGAGATGCAAAAGTCAGTCTGACATGTTTTCTTGTAAATTAGCATTTTTATCAGGCTTTTATGTTTAGGTTCAGTAATTTTACTTCATGGCAACGAAAAGATTATGAGTCAGTAATTAAAATGTCTTTTTTTCACAAATGTCACCTAAGTCATTTCATTGGCTTTTAACATGTTTGTCTGTCTCGCTGCAAAACCGTTTGGGTGCATGTAAAATCTCCACAAAAAAGTTTCCAGTCACTCTTCACTGTCCTTTTTGAATAAAGGTGAAAGTCTCAAAAAAGTTTTTCAATATCTCAATAAACCTCCTTTAACCAGGTAAAAAAACTCTTTGCACCTTATCTTTGTGCACCGTCGTTCTTCCAATTCTTCTTCTGTGTACTTAGAGGACTTGGCTGAGAAATTATCGTTTAATGGATTCAAACCAGTATTTCTGAATGGCCTAAGGCCAGGATATATTCGGACTTGAATCATATACCATTATATACCTTCAATACCATTATATTATTTTTGACAGAGGTCACGTTTAGCAGCTTTTGCATCTGAGCTCTTCTGATTGTAAATTTGAGAAATTTGATTGTTTTACCAGCTGATTAAAACAGTTATAGAGTACTTAGTAGTGAAAATATTTCCTAAAAGTCAGTGTTTCTAATTTTAGTTTTTCCTAATTTTAATGTAATTGTCTGTCAAATACCTACAGTATGAATTCCCTTTCGAAAGATCTATACAGATCTCTTGGCTGTGGATTTATGTTGTCACCCATTTTGTTCCTTTTCAAAACTAAATGGTCTTTCAATGCAGATGACCGTATTGATCGTCCATTCACTCTAACAATGGAAATTGATCCAAAGTACCATCACTATAAAGTGTATAGATTTGCCCAAAGCAGACATTTACCACATTTATGCACTGTAGTCAAGATTAATTCATGATTGGGAACACCACTGAGTACCATTCATATACTTTCCTTTCACAAGAAAATCTAATAAGAAAAAGCTTTTTGCCATTTTTTGGTGTATGATCATTATTCAGCACATTTTGCCTCTAAAGGCATTGTTCTTAAGGCAAACAAAGCATTGTAACCCTATAAAGACACCAACGGTACCCATAGGAGTCACTTAGGAGTGAGAATGGGTTGCATAATTTTGAATTAAACACAAAAGGCTGCTCTTACAGTAATGGTGATTGGGGCTATTGTAAATCTTAAAAGTAACAATACAGTGTATATGTTTAAGCAGTGCTATTCTAGACAATGCTGCCGCTCCTGTATTTTGCCTTCAAAGTAAAATGTACAACAGACGTGAAATAAAGAAGACTAATGTTCCATTGCTTATTTTAATAAAGTTGTCCTTCAGTATTGAAACTGCAGTATCCACAATGCGTGTCTAACATGCACTGCATGACCACAATCAGTTATTCTTTGAAATATGAGCACATTGTATTCTTTTACTTAATAATTAATGTCATTCATACATTCATGCACTATTCAAACACTACATTGGAATGCCCTTTAAGTCACCGAGAAGCTTACCCTAGGTACATGGATATGGTGGATTGGTCCAAACTAGATTTTTCCACTCACTAAAATATCAGCAGGAAATATTTTCTGCTCTTTTCATTTTATTTATCGTGGGTAAACAGGCCATCTACAATCACTTCTAGTTCCTGTAGGCTACTCCTTGCCAACTTGATGGTCTCTCTAGTCCGGAGGATCTCCACTGATCTCATTCTTGTCCAGATGGCAAATAACCTCTTGAACAACTGCTATGTTTTATTTATGTTCAAGAAATTCTCCACATCTAATAGCAAAGAAGAAATCTTTGCTTTTTCTAAAAGATATCTCAACACTTATGGCCACTTATTACATCAAGCACCGTCTCATAAGAACAAGCTGCTATTCTTCTGTGCCAAAATGCATTAATGTGTTTTCCATCTGTGTTGAGGTTTAAAGTGAAGAACACAGTGGTCATTTCCATCTCACCCATTATAGCCGTTTGAACCTTTTTAAAATGTGCGCATGCAATGCATATCTTTATCTTAGATTGAACAATACGATATCCCAGGTTGAACAATGTGAACGATGTGATGTGTTTTTGTTCCTACACCCATATTTCAAACCTACTCTCCTGTTGCTTAGAGAACTAAGACCTACAATAGCTTGTGCTTCATGTCTCGGGTAATTAAATGTGTCTGACAAAGAATTGCAGCAGCTCACTCGTTAGTTCCCAACACCAAACAAAACTTCAACAGCCTCACCTCAGTCACTTTGACAACTGCACCTCGGTTGTACGGCTGACAACACATACTTAGCAAAGTATAATTAATAAACAAAAGTAAAATAACAGCAAAGTAATGAATTTCTATCAAAATAGATTTAAATATGCCTTTAAAATGCTTTAGATTTTCTCAACCATACTGCATTATCATACCCATCATACATTAATGATTGTCCAGCTGTTTATATATAAACGTATTCACATATAAATAATAAGTGTGCTGTGTATTACAAGAATTGTTCTAAAAGAACACAACACAATGGCACAATGGCAGATATATTGTATGTTTATCTCTGTGTAGCTGACCTCTGACCACCATTCGCCTGTTAAGAAATGATGTAAGGAATACTGTTTCCTCGACTCCAAACCTCCATTAATTTCAATAGAGGATATTTTTAAACAGCCATTTATGAGCATTTTTTATATTACACATTTAAGCAAAAATGTTATAAACTCAGTGTACACAGTCTCCAGGTTCACGGAATCCCCAGCAATATATGAATAATTCATAAAAAAATACTTGTCCATGAGTCCATCTGGTCATTGAATTTTGATATGGGGATAATATAAACCGATAATAATTACGCACTATGCGTAATGCTGTGCAGGCAATTCCGGATGCCGCACGCGGTCTTGGTTTAACTTACAATCACAGTGTCAGTTAGACTTGGAGTAGTGGAAGATGAGGCAAGTTATTAATGGCCCTATGATTTCCACGATGCAAATAACGCGGACGGAATCACAGAATCCAAATGCGCGAAAACGTTTTCCTTTTGTGTAATGTTGGACGCGCAGGTTTTGTCAAAGGCTGGAACACAGCAGACAAAAGAGGTACAGTAGTGTGATTATTTTGTTATTTCCTTATGGCATTTGATATCAGTTGGACCCAGAAGTGGTGCATGACGTCAGACTTAACAAGAGGATTGAGACTGATGCAGATAGAAAGCTTTTTCAGGACCATGGACAGTGCACTAAACAGCAATTCACTTAAAATGCATGCTTTCAGTATGGAAGTATCAAAAGAAAAATAATGTGTTATTAAATATTTGTTGACACAAACCTTATTTTTGAACTATCTTTCTTTGTTTGAAGTAGTCTCTTTCATTTTTAGATATGTAAAGTATTGGAGTATATGTATTCATTACTGCAATTGAATATGTTTTTAGCCACTTTGTATTTTTACTGAGAATCAAACATATGAGCAACTTTTACTCTCTACTAAACTACATTTTGGATTGAATATATGTACTTTTTACTTGACTAAATTTGAACTTACACTTACGTTTACTCATTTCATTGTGCATGGCAACTTGGCAACTTTATCCTACTCAGTCTCATGTAGATGCGTATAAATATCACGAAGTGTAAAAATCTTTTTATTTTATTTTTTCATTTATTGGTTTCTCAATTTTTTTCTGTTTTTTTAAAAAATTTTTGCTTGGGTTAAGGGTTAGATTTGAGATTTGTTTAAGGAGGTTATTTAATATACAGGTTTCTCCATGTTTTTGTCTATATTTAAGCCATGGTCGCTTGGATTTGGGTTTAGAATAGGGGGTTGGATGTCATTTTTATATAAAAAAAGTTGTTCTAACCCTAAACCCAAGCGAAAATTTTAAAAAATAGCAAAAAAATTGAGAAACCAATAAACAAAACAACAAAAAAATATGCGCCGTTTAAGACTGGGTCCTTTATCTGCTGGAGCTTATTTTTTTCAACAGAAGATGTCGTTTCACACCTGTAAGACCTTCATTCATATTTGGAACACAAATTAAGATATTTTTGATGAAATCCGAGACCCCTGATTGACAGCAATGCAACTCCCACATTAAATGCCCAGAAAGGCACTAAAGAAATTGTTAATATAGTCCATGTGCCTGCTGTGGTCCAATTTTCATTTGATGAAGACTAATTTGTGTTTCGCTCTGCCATGTTTAAGATGCTATTGTGTTGATCCTGATTTAATGAAATACTGAGGTGTTAAATAAACATTTTATTTTAGGAAATAAACCCTCACAAATCAGCGGTTCCTTGTTTTTCACTTATTTCTTGGACTAGTGCATCTTTTAACCTAATTTGAGTATGAGTTAAAGAAGTTGTATTGGAATGAGTGACTTGTATCTTGTAATGGAGTCATTTTTGAAGTAAGGTATCTGTACTTTTACTCAAGTATGTTTTTCAGGTACTCTTTACACCTCTGTTCCTTTCACCTGGTTGAACTCCATTTGCACGTTTTTCTCCTCTTTAAAATGAATTACAGGAGGAGCTCAACCCAAAGCCCTGGTAATTTAGCACTTTGGGAAGGTGTTTTCCCCTGTGCCGCCTTCCTCCTGAGAGAGCGTCATACGCCTCAGGCATTTTACTTTCTGACCTCCAACCGAACAAAATGCTACCTATATGACTGTTTTACTATTCCAGACAACCCTTGTGCTGTGGGACGGAATGCCATCAGAATGTGTTAGTTTTCACAAATTGCTTGAGGGTGATAAAAATGTAATCAAGAATCCTCTGTCCTCACAAGCACTCTCCTGCGCCACCTCTTATACTTTACCCACGCTTTAATTTGGTTTTAACCGCATTCGTTGCTTTCAAAGTGATTTACTGTTTGTTTTAGATACTCCCTCTGCGTGCATGTGCATTTCATGATGCTAATGCCGATGTCTCATTTAACTTTGTTGTCCTCTGTTCTTTTTTTAATATGTTAACCTTGCATCTGTTCCATCCTGTATTGTGATCACCATCATTAATCCATTGGTTTGGAAAGATTTATGTTGCGGGAACATCTCGTTCTATTTGCTAAGAAGCAAATACTTTAACATTGCAGTTTGGCTCATTGAGCCTCTGATTCCCCTGAAACCATTTGAACGATGTTCTGGATGCTGCATGCCTAATTTCACCTTTATGTTGGCTGCCAACAAGCCACAATTTTCTGGATAACATGCTGTTTAATACTCATTGTTGAGAAATGATTTGCCAGTTTGTTTCTTCTAACTGATCTGTCAGTTTATTTGCTCTACATTGTCGTCAACATGCAGGCTATGCTGTATGATAAAATAAGAGTCAAAAGTTGTTTGAGTGATGATGTTGGAATGTTGTCTTCAAATGTGATTTCAAAACAGATATCAGTGAAAGCTACGAGTGCCTATGTGCTTTGGGTAAACAGGTTGCATGATCATAACATATCAAAACTTTACTGACTGCCACTTTCTCCTTTTTAATATGTTGTTTTTGGGAGTGGAAAAATAAGCGCCTCAAACCTCTCAATAAGTGTACAGATATAATCTCGGTCATAATCGTATTTTTCCATGAATAATCTCTGCCATCGACACAGGCTTAGGCCTGTCAAAGAAGATCAGTGCCTTAATTCCATTCTATGTTTAGCACTTAACCAATATCTAACATGTACAGGGACAGATCACATCCCAAATCTTTGATTCTTCTCATAACAAAGTGCCGTAAGCTACTTGTTTTGATCTGGATTGTGGTGCACCTTGGATCAAACCTTATCAAAATGAGAAGGTTTGAGATGGATAGATTGTGACCCTGTTATGGCCCAGTCTTAAGCTCTGGTAAGTCTTACCGGCTGGAACTGCTAAGGAATGCTTTGAATTAGAGAATAATTTATTATGAGCTTTTTATCTCCTGTTTGATAAGAAAACTAGGGTTATTGCTATACAAAAGATCACCACATGCTGCCTTTTTCTCATGTGGCTTAACTGGTAGAGCATGGCATTAGTAACAGTAAGATTATGGGCCCTATTTTAACGATCTGAAACGCAAGTGCGAAGCGCAACGCGCAAGTGAGTTTGTGGGCGGATCTTGGGCGCTGTTGCTATTTTCCCAGCGTGAGAAATAACTCTTGCACCGGGCGCAAATCAATAAGGGGTTGGTCTGAAGTAGGTTCATTATTCACAGGTGTGGTTTGGGCGTAACGTCAAATAAATCAGAACGCTATCCAACATTCCCTTTAAATGCAAGGGCGCAAGTTCCATGGCGGGTTGCTATTATTATGACGGATTTACCAGGCGCACACCAGGAGCGGTTCACAGCCGAGGAGACCGACGTTCTTGTAAGAGCAGTCAAAGACAGAGAAGTTGTTTTGTATGGGGATAGGAGAAACCCGCCCAAATCAGCGTCGGTTAAACAGGCGTGAGAGGAAATAGCCACAGTCTCATCAGCTGGCATCCCCATCGTTGCATCCAAAAAAGCGCTACAATGATGCCAGGAGACGGGGAAATCCCAAGCTTGCCAGCGTAAATCGGGCACACCGTGTAACGGGAGGTGGATCTGCCTCTACACAGACGCCAGCAGAGGACATTGCTGCGTCCACCCTCACCGCTGAAAGGGTTTGGGGGCTTTGAAATCGGACCCAAGAAACGCAACCAAGGTCCAACCCCAAAGTACTCTTACAAATCAAGTTCATATACATTAAACATTGTAATTATTATTTACATAAAATAAACGTAATACAGCCACACAACAAACTTATGAAAATATTTTAATCGTTATTTGCATGCAAATTTTTTAACGCAGCTACACAATAAATAAAAACTATCACCACAGTGCTCACCACTATGATTCCCCTTATCTCGTGTATTAATATTTTTTAGTGTAACAATTTATGATTTGCAAAAATAACTGTTGCATCTGTGTAGATTAGATAAGCAAAGTGTATGCGCGTTGTGCACGCTATACATTATGGTCAAGCATGCGCCCTTAAAATAGCATAATGAACCACGCGCAACGCGCCACTGACTTTAAACTTTTTTTTTCTGGTCAGTGGCGCAATTGTTTTTTGAAACTGCAAAATAGCATCAGGGATGGTTTGCGCCGGAACACGCCTCTTTTTTTGCGCTGAACCGCCCAGGGAGCGCAAGTTTATTCCCTAGTTTGCCGATGTGCGTCTGTGGAGGGAAAAACCCGCTGTGTGCCGGTGCAAAATACGAATGATACATGCGGCACTGACAAAGTCAATTGCGCTGGGTGCAAGATAGGGCCCTATAAGTTCAAGGGAATAGGCATAATGATTAAATATATACATTGGATGAGCTATAGTAGGTTGCTATGGATAAGTGTCACACAGAAACTGTCAAAAAGCAAGGTACTTAAATATTACCGTGGGGCTTGTAATATTCATGGACCAAATCTATTAACTTAACTACTTATTCTATATAAATATGTACAAAAAATGCACAAAAGTCCCAGTGAAATCAAAACTGACAATTCTTACTTTTTTAATGTAATATTGCATAGTTTATTATAAACATTTTGGGCCCTATTTTAACGATCTAAGCGCATTGTCTAAAGCGCACAACACACGGACTAAATGGGCGTGTTCGAATGCACTTTTGCTAATTTAATGATGGGAAAAATGGTTTGTGCGCCGAGCGCACGGTGGAAAAGGGTTGGTCCTATTCTCCTAATGTGTAATGGGAGTATTTTAGGCGTAACATGCAATAAACCAACGAGAGTCTCAGCTCTCATCCCCTTTAAAAGCCAGTTGCGCTGGCGCTATGTCTAATCCCTATTTAGATGACGGACTTTGTAAACTGAAAAACTAAGCGGAGGAAGAAGATCCCTAGTTTAAGATTAATGTTAAATAATTGAGTTGTTTTTTACTGGTATTGAAATAATTTTTTTATTAAAACCTTTAAAACCCATTTTCTTTTAGTCATGGAAGTAAAAATAGCAGGCGTTTAATTGCTGTAAATGTATGGCTATCCAATATCAAATAATAATTTACAAGTATGTAACTTAAGAAAATGTTTGTACTTTAAAAATACTTAATTTGTAACAAACAGGAGACAAAGAATTTACAAACGGCTCTCCGCACATTTCAGCACTCGGACAGCGCCAGTTTTTTAAAGCATTACTTAAAAATGTTTCTCATCTCACCATATTCACAGGTACAAAGTCATCATATACAATTAATCCGTGGGGTAGCATTTAAAAAACATTTTAAAACAGATGCATTTGTTTAAAGCAAAGCATTTATTTACTTACCAGGCTACAGGTGAAGCAGCTCTTTACACCTTCTAACGTCTCATAATCGGTCCTCATTTATGTCCAAGAGACTCAATAATAATCTGTTACATTTGAATGCTTTAATTTTTCATATTTAAAAGCGTTTTTGTTCTGCTGCGCACCCATGTGTGTGATTAAGCAAACCCGCGTTGTCGTCCCGTTTATAGGCGCATATTACTATAGTCCGTTTCACTCAAAAAACAACACAACACGGAAGTCGAACGCTACTTTAATCGGACATTAATAATACAATTGCATCTAATTGTTTGCAACAAGACCATGGCAGGTGGAAGGTATCTGGTAGTAATTTTACCTCTTACAGATGAAAGACTTGTATAAAATGTATATAATTTTGCATATTTTGGTTATAATGCAATGCCTATAGACCATTTCAAAAGATGTAAACAACACTGGTCCAGAAGCACTTCCTGTTTCAGTTTTAAAATAAATATAATAAACAGGGATAAAATAAACCAACAAAACATATAGAACTGAATTAACTGATGTTAAACAAACATCTTAAAGATAATGATATGTGTGAAATAATAAAAAAACAGTCACAAACTGAAACAGGAAGTGTTTCTGGACCAGTGTTGTTTACATCATTTGAAATGGTCTATATAGGATTTCAAATAATGTTAATGACTAAATGCAACTATCTGTTAGGATTGAATGTACAGCTCTGAAATGTTTAACTTATAATGGCATCTGTAATTTGTTTGTGATCATAACAGAGCATCTACTGTACGTGTGATCCAATTGTAACTGTTATTTATAAGCAAAAAGCACAAAGGAGTACCTCAGTGAATATCAGAGACTTACACTGTAACAATGTTACCTGCGCCATGTGTGCTAAATTTAGGTTAGGCTTCTGGCTGGTTATTCATAACAGTGTTGGTAGGTTCAACCTCCCAGCAGGAATAAGTTTAGTGCAGGCAGAGACCTACTGTGACAGACAAACAATAATGGTGGGTCTTACAGTGAGCAATGAATGCTGGGAAACTGGGTGGAATGAAAGAAAAGATTGAGTAAAGGAAAGACAGTGTGAAAGAGAGAGTGTGAGTATGGTGGTAATGATTGAGGATTATAGAGAGAAGACAACAGAAAATAGTTTGAGTTTTTCAATGAACAATGTATACTATACATTCTCCATCCAAAAGAGATTTGAAAAAGACATGTAAACCTTTGATTTTCATGATGATATTAAATAAAACCTGAAAACTGCGTACCACTTGATATTGTATTAACACTAATTAACACATAAAAAAGAGCGATGTGTTTTGATAGCCATATTTTTTAAGCACCGAGACACATGACAGGCAAATAAGCTTTGGAATTACAATGCCAGAAGTCAACATATGTTGGCTTAAAAGCTGTGCGTGAAACACAAATGTTTTTTTTTATCAGAGATGTTATTTTACTGTAATTCCAGATTTAGGAATCTAAATGTAAAATACCACTGTTTTTTCTACAATACACCCAGTTTGTGTTTACACCCACAGATGCCCTCCCACACATGGATACTGTAGTTGCATATTTGCTTGTATAGTGTAGATATGGTGCTGTGATGAAAATTGCATAATATCTGGTACTGTTTATAAGTCCCAAACAAGACCCATAATATGTTTTTTTTTTACATGTATAATAACACGCAATACAAAGTAATATACAGTATATTTTATAAGTAGTATTAAATGACAAAACATAATATTTTTCATGAATACTTGACATGTAGATGCTGACTATTCTTATCTAAAACAAATTAAAATATTTAAACACAATTAACTACAACATTTTAACGATCTAAGCGCATTGTCTAGAGCGCACAGCGCAACGTCTAAATGGGAGTGTCCGAATGCACTTTTGCTAATTTAACGACGGGAAAAATGGTTTGTGCGCCGAGCGCATGGTCGAAAAGGGTAGGTCCTATTTTTTTTATGATTAATGGGAGTATTTTGGGCGTAACGTGCAATAAACCAATGAGAGTCCCAGCTCTCATCCCCTTTAAAAGCCTGTTGCGCTGGCGCTATGTCTAATCCCTATAGATGACGGACTTTGTAAACTGAAAAACTAAGCGGAGGAAGAAGATCCCCAGTTTAAGGTTAATGTTAAAAATTTTTGTTGTTTTTCACTTGTATTGAAATTGTTATTGTTTTTGAAAAGTAATTAGTAAAGTAACTAGTAAAGTAACTAATTACTTTTGAAAATAAGTAATCAGTAAAGTAACGGGATTACTTTCTTAGGGAAGTAATCAGTAATCAGTAACTAATTACTTTTTCCAAGTAACTTGACCAACACTGTTCATGTATGTGTTAAGCAAACCCACGTTGTCGTTCCGTTTAGGCGCATATTACTAATGCGCTCTTTAAATAACAAAAAAACATATTGCGCCATTGACTTTAGACTTTAGACCAGGTTTTTGTTGGTCAATGGCGTAGTCTATTTTAGTTGCCTCAAAATAGCAACGCGCCAACAATGCCCCTGAACACACCTTGTTTTCAGACCAGAACGCCCATGGGCGCAAAAGGGGGCGCAAATGCATTTGCTATTTAAACAACGCGTGGCTAATCGTGAAAATTACAATTGCGCAGGGTGGAAACTAGCAAATGACACTTGCGTCGCGCATTGCGCTGCATTGCGCCGGGTGTAAGATAGAGCCCAATGTGTAAAAATAACACATAGGGCCCTATCTTGCACCCAGCGCAATTGACTTTGTCAGTGACGCATGTATCATTCGTATTTTGCGCCGGCGCACAGCGGGGTTTTTCCCTCCACAGATGCACGTCAGCAAACTAGGGAATGAACTTGCGCTCCCTGGGCGGTTCAACGCAAAAAGGAGGCGTGTTGCGGCGCAAACCATCTCTTATGCTATTTTGCAGTTTCAAAAAACAATTGCGCTACTAACCAAACAAAAACTAGTCTAAAGTCAGTGGCGCGTTGCGCGTGGTTCATTATGCTATTTTAAGGGCGCATGCTTGACCATAATGTATAGCGTGCACAACGCGCATACACTTTGCTTATCTAATCTACACAGATGCAACAGTTATTTTTGCAAATCATAAATTGTAACACTTAAAAATATTAATACACGAGATAAGGGGAATCATAGTGGTGAGCATTGTGGTGATAGTTTTTATTTATTCTCATGCAAATAACGATTAAAATATTTTCATAACTTTGTTGTGTGGCTGTATTACGTTTATTTTATGTAAATAATAGTTAAAATGTTTTCATAAGAAACCTTAATGTATATGAACTTGATTTGTAAGAGTACTTTGGGGTTGGACCTTGCTTGCGTTTCTTGGGTCCGATTTCAAAGCCCACAAACCCTTTCAGCGGTGAGGGTGGACGCAGCGATGTCCTCTGCTGGCGTCAAGTCCTGAGGCAGATCCACCTCCCGTTACACGGCGTGCCCGATTTATGCTGGCAAGCGTGGGATTCCCCCGTACAAGGACGTCGGTCTCCTCGCCTGTGAACCGCTCCTGGCGTGCGCCTGGTAAATCCGTCATAATAATAGCAACCTGCCATGGAACTTGCGCCCTTGCGTTTAAAGGGAATGTTGGATAGCGTTCTGATTGGTTTATTTGACGTTACACCCAAACCACACCTATGAATAATGAACCTACTTCAGACCAACCCCTTTTGATTTGCGCCCGGCGCAAGAGTTATTTCTCACGCCGGGAAAATAGCAACAGCGCCCAAGATCCGCCCACAAACTCACTTGCGCGTTGCGCTTCGCACTTGCGTTTCAGATCGTTAAAATAGAGCCCATAATGTGTTAAATAGCATACAGTAACTCAAAACAATGTGTAAAAAATTAACACATCCTTTCTTAGAGTGAACTCCCCCTGTATCTTTCTCCACAGGTATTGTTTCAAAATTGTGAATACTAGTGACCTATAAGCAGTGTTGGGGAAGTTACTTTAAAAAAGTAGTGTTTGCTCGTTACTCGTTACTTTTTAAAAAAGTAATCCATTACTTTACTTAGTTACCGCCTTTGGAAAGTAACTTTTTACGTTACTCGTTACTTTTACGTTACTTTTATGTTGCCTGTATTTTGAAAATATTTTGGAAACACACACAAACACACGAACACATACACACAATACCCTGTTACTCAGGCATTTGATCTTGACATTGTCAAAATCTTGTCTTTTTTTACATGTTTTAACACTGTACATTTAACTTAAAATATTTAATTGTGTACAAGAAAACAGCTCTTATTAATGAATTATTAGTAGCATGTTGTAGTGTCTCGGGAGATTGTGCTCATTGTTAAATAGCTTTGTGGCTATACTGCACTGGAGCGGCAGTTTAAAATATAAACCCAGAATTCAGCGAACGTCAAGATCAAGAAAAAAACAATAAGGCCAAGACACGTGATTTAAATTACGTTACACGGACCATATATAAATTTCAATGTTTCTGGACAGAAATACCAACTTTGTCTGGTATTAATAAGCTGCACATTGGAGTGCTGGCTGCTCCCCGCGGGGCTGAAGACGCGTGATGACACATATACACAGATATCTACGTGCAATCTATTGGAAAGTGGAGGAGTCATTAGTTGGGTTAGTAAAATAACGAAATTACAGCTTTTAAATAGAAGAAAAAAATTTTTTTGTAAAGAGATATATTTTTTTAAGTTTAAAAGTGCAGAACTCTTCTCAAGGGGAAGAAAGCTATACTTTTCACCTTACATGCAACCTATCGGAAAGCCCAGATGAGTTAGTTGGGTTAGTAAAATAATTAAATTATAAATTTAAGTACAAAATAGTATTTATATAAAGAGAAATATTGAAATAAAAAGTGCAGAACTCTTCTTAAGTGGAAGTAATAAAGTAAAATAACGAATAGTAATTATATAATAACGAATAATAGTTTCCAATAGGTTTTGCACGTAAATATCTGTGTTGCCACCAGTACTCCGTCCGAGCGCGTCTTCAGCACCGCGGCCAGCACTCCAATGCGCAGCTTATTAATACCAAACAAAGTGAACAAGTTGGTATTTCTGTGCAGAAACATTGAAATTTAAACATGGTCTGTGTAACATTATGTAAATTCCGCGTCTCTGTCTGATTGTTGTTTCCGTTTTCTTGTTCTTGACGTTCGCTGAATTCTGGGTTTATATTTTAAACTGCCGCTTCAGTGCAGTATAGCCACAGAGCTATTTAACAAATTAATACAAAACGAAATTCACTTCAAACGGAGTGGGTAGACATGATTTTGACCACTTTATTAAGTTTGTTTTCGTAGAAACCGTTCTCTAAAGTGAATTTCGTTTTGTATTAATTGTATCTTAATTTCAATCAATGTTTTATCAACCATTTCTTGAATTTAATAAATAAGAAATAAATAAAAGAAAACGATTTAGTTTTATATTTATGTTTAAAAAAAAATTTCATTTAAACATAAATATGAAGCTGAATCGTTTTCTTTAATTTATTTCTTATTTATTAAAATCAGGCAATTGGTTGATAAAACATTGATTAAAATTAAGATGCCTCCATCCCTCAAAAGCAGGGCCGGCGCCACGAGGGGGCGTGAGGGGGCGTCGCCCCCTCACTGGCACTATCCCGCCCCCTCAGATCACCATTAATGTTGAATGGGATTTTAATGATAAAATGCGCTATTTAAAAATCACGTTTGCCTTGTGTATTGTCTTCCTAAAGTGAATTTTAAAGTCTAATTATTTAACAAAACAAAAAAACAAGTGTGCATGTATTCTACCGTGACACACGCCCACTCATGTGTAGCCTATAGGCTTGTTCGAATTCATCAGGCGAAGACGTCAAAATGCCGCGAGAGCGAGACGAAACGACACTTAGTATGATTTCTCGAATCGTTCTCGCGGTACTTTGACGTCATGTGGTTGTTGGTTCTTGCAGCCGCGCCTGAAGTTGAACAAGTTTGTGTTGACGGCTTGAGGCACGCCGACAATGAGCCCGCGTTCTGAGTCTTATGCTTCCTTCACGTGCTATCGTAATTATGGTAAATACCAGAATCCCACTTGGAAAATGCACATGAACACCCCTCATGTGGTATTTTCCACTGGGCAACTCGTAAAATATTTTGATGCCCGAGTTGCCGAGATGAGATTACCTTTGACCTTTTCAAAATGGCGGAGACGAGCAGCAACGTCGTGAATGATAAGCATTGTACACTTTTAAACGCTTTTTGCTACTGTTAGCGGATAGTTTTTTGTAGCCTATACAATGTTGTGTCATTGACAATTGTAATATAATAGGTTAACACTCAGTGTCAGTTTTAAAAATACCGTTATGGTTTGGTTTTACCTACCCAGAGCAGATGCTAGCTAACAGTCAAAATACCAGTTCACAAATGGAAAATGCACTTGAACGCAGCAAACTGGTAAATTCTAGTTCACAAATGGAAAATGCACTTGAACACAACACGCTGGTAAATACCAGTTCACAAATGGAAAATATCATCTTTCCCATAGCACGTGAAGGCAGCATTAGAGGGAAATCAAGATGTCGAAGTGGGAAATTATATAAAGATTTACAGACAGGAGTGTGAGAGTGACCTGGGCCTGCCCTGTAGCAATGGATATATGGAAAATAGCATTGGAAGTTCTACAAACCGGACTCCGGATTGTCACACATCAATTAATGCCGTGGCGTGGATGAATTATCGGAGCATTTCAGGTGCAAAGATCCAAATGTTCGGCTGTCATTAAGTCAATTCGGGCACCATGAACTTCAGCCAGACTGTACATAGTTTTGAAAAGTTCAGATGTTCATGTTCATGTTCTTCAGCATCCTTGCAAGTCAACGTAAGTACAACCAACAGTCTATTATTGTTCTGCATTTAACGTTAAAGGTAAGCCTGTACGATCTATCTCTCTCACACACCTGTTTATCAGGAGTAAATAGATAAAAAACAGACATTGTTAAATTTATAATGAACGAATTTGAATTAGCCTATCCTACAGCTGTATATGTAAACGAGTTATTGTCATTTTGCTATTGTGGTTCTGTAGCTGCTTAATCGCTAGCTTATGGTGCATTACTTGTGGCAGTTAAAATAACTACGTTATATGATCAAATTGAACCAAAATGTTGATAAAATGTTGCGTTTGGACCGTTTTTGGGCTCTTGCTGAATTTATTTCTACCTCTGGGTCTGAACTTCAAATGAGTAGTGTTGTGATAATATGTAACGTTAGGTATGCGTTTTTTTTGTTGTTGTTGTATTGTTCAGAGCTCTGTACGTTGCTCACTATAGCTGTAGTTTTTGTGGTTGTATTACAGAGATGTTTGTTTATAACACTTTAAAACTTAATGTACCAAACCTATGTATTTTCTAGCTGGGGGAATTATATGCATTCATGTGATCGCCCCCTCTGGTATTTTAGACGCCCCCTCATCAGCGCTCGGCTGGCGCCGGCACTGCAAAAGTAACGTTGGGCTGAATTGGAATATGAACTACGTTACGTTACCAAATTTTCAGTAGTAACGCGTTACACTACTTTTTTCTCAAAAAAGTAGTTAAGTTACTGTAACGCGTTACTTTGTAACGCGTTACTTTGTAATGCGTTACACACAACACTGCCTATAAGGCTATAAGCACTTTTTGTATTATTTCCTTCGTACGACAAATCACTTTATTGTTTTCAAATTTTTAATGAAATCTTGAAATATGTATATATAAAATATTCTTCCAGCTCACACAGACAATGCTAAGCTGTCTGAGTGTTATTCACAGTGTCACATGACCTCCAGGCTTGACATTGTACTCTCCTCACAGGATGTCACTTTGCAGTACACTGTAGACACAAAAATCTGGCTTGAATGCCAGCTTGGTCAAGTCACCATTCAGAAATACATGTAGTTGTTACAGCATGATGGACAGTTATTTGTCACTGTGAATTAAATGTTAAATGCAATCCTAAAAGCATACATACACATTTTTTTTATATTAATAACAGTAGATTTTCGAGAGAATGCCGGGGCAAAAAATCATAACACACATATGTGTATAAATCTAAAGTCAGTTCACCTGCCCTTAATGCTCTCATGTGCAGATCAAGAGTAAGTTATGAATAAAAAGATGCTGATCTTTTGGAACTCAGCCAGAGAAATATGTCCATCAGCAGAAAAGTACATTTGGCCTTTGCATTGTCCTTTACTTCAAATCCTTCATATATTTTAGTGTGATTTATAAGCCGTCACAGGGAGCACTTCAGATCTGGGCTAAATGCTCAGCTGTCAATAGAACAACAGTTTGAGAGGCTCTTCTGGTGGAGTAAAGGCTGCATTAGTACCAAATTAACCTTTTCCCATCAATCAGCAGTTAACAACAGCAATTTCTCACTCTTACACACACAAACACACACATTGATCTCTCAGTGTCATTGAACCGTTGCCATCAAGAAACAATTAAATGGAAAACTCATGTGGATACATGGCCAGCAACACTAGAACATTTTTGTGTGGTTTATAGCTTCTGACACTGCTGAAATAAATCAATCCTTTCTGTGTACAAACAAAGCGGAGATTAGGAACGGACGTCTGGGAACGCGTGAGATGTACTGAATTGCCCTCACATGGTGATTTAACCCCTACAAGCGGATTACAGATATTTACTTTGTTTCTGAGTGTGTTTTCTCATGAGCATATGTCAAGGATTATCAGATTCACATCTAATGTGTGCGATTAAAGCATTACATTGAGTAAATAGTTTGCTAAGAGTTTTTGTGTAAAGATCGAAAAAATATTGGTAGAAAATTGCTCTTAAAAAAGAAAAGAGTAGGGTGTTTGGAAAGCTGTAATGTTGAGAGTCTCTATTTACTGATCAACGTCAAGTCATGTTGCTTTAGTAACACTTCGTGTCCTATTACATTAATATGCCTGTTTTTGCTTCCCAAACTCAAATCTTGTGCCTGTTTAGGTGACATATTGAGACAAAAATGGATTGCTTTCATTAACTACTCAAGAGGTTAATGTTGACCTAATTGTTCCAGTTGCAAATAATCTGGTTTAAGAATGAAAACCGGATCATTCACAGTCTAATTATAATTTTGTTTTTGAACACAGTGCCAAAGCTTGAGGCTCTATGCCATTACTGTACTGCCTGTTTAATGGCAACTTAGTAGTGGTAATTACTGTTAACTGTTTATAACGCTTCTAGTAACCAGTGTCTCAAATGACCATCATTACCATTGACACTTACTCAGAGAGTGCTGTCTAATAGGACAGTTTTTCATTGTTTCACATTATTTTCAGCACATTTCATGAATAAATTGTGCTCTGGTGTGTCATTATTTTTAATGCATTGAAAGCTGTACTAAATTATACTTTCATTTTGGCTACATTTGCAACCCTGTTATACACAGACTTACAGTTTTAAAAATATCTGTTTTGACAAGAATTCAAGACTTTTTAACATGTCAAATAAATCTCTTGTGTCCCAAGAGTGCATATGTGAAGTTCTAGCTTAAAATACGATCTAGATAATTTATTATAGCATGTGCCATATTGCAGTTTTTAGGCGTGTCCTTTTAAATGCAAATGAGCTGAACTCTGCACTGACTGGCAGTGCCGTGGTTGGATAGTTCAGATTAAGATGTGGTATGATCCCCTTCTGACATCACAAGGGTAGACACATTTAAATTACCAATTTTTTTCACATCTTTTGCACATTTTCTGCACTCTTAGAAAGGACTTACACATCTTTGTGCGTTAAGCTTTTAACACATTATGTGTTGTTTTTAACACATCCTTTCAAAGAGTGTAGGTTGATAGAAGCACTGGGGACCGAATTATAGCACTTAAACATAGAAAAGTCATATTTTCATGACATGTCCCCTTTAAGTGACTGTTAAAATGTAAGGGAAAATATCTGATGTTGAACATTACATTAGATCATTGCTTTCAGTAGACCTTAAACCTGTTTGTCTCAATGTCAATCAAACAATAAAAGAAAGAAAAAAAAGTTCAAAATTTATTTTCCTACATGTATAGATCTTAAGACTTTCAATTGCTTTAATACAGTACATAGTTAAGAAAAAATTGATCTTGAATAGGAAACATCAAAAGATACATACATATACATGTATGTTATGGATAGGGGTCTAATTTAAAATGGTAAGTTCAAGAGCATAAAAAAATTCAGGTAACAAGAATGGCAGCTATCCAAACCTGTGAGCAGAAAGGCTGAAGCATCATCGTATTATTGACTTACTGTAATTCAGATCAGGGAGTTTTGAGCCTACTTCAGCTAAGCGAGACTGTACTCTATGAATAAATAAAGAGCTACAAACAAACACACGAAAAGACCAAAACTGCAGTTTTAACGTTAATGCATATGGGAAAATAATCTTTCTGACAAAAAAAGTAACAGATTTTGTAATCTAGACTGAACTTTGTTTCTTTAATTCACATTTTGGGGTTGTTTTCACCATAAATGATACTTACAGTGGTGCTGTAAGATTTGACAAGAACAGTGATTATTTGTACTCTGTTTAACAGGTAACGTCTTTGAAATATGCTAGAGAAGTCTTTCTTTACTGTATTATTGGAGTTTAACTCAACATACTTTGATATTTTACAATGAAATTTTGGCTTTGATTTGAGCACTGAAAATAAATATCACTGTGCAGACAGAAACTTGGTTAAAATGTAATTTTAAAGTTTGATTCAGGTAGAGTATTGCTATTTCCAAAAATAACTGAACATTACGCACATTCTAATATTGTCTGTACCTTTCCTTTTTAAAACTGGTTTTAGTAAGCACTGATGCATATATTACACATGCGTAGCATTTGTATGATTGAATCTAAGAAGTGAAGCAAGTGCATAAATTATTGAAAATATGAAGCATGATGATAGTGTTTCAGTTTGAGAGAGCACATGAACATTTGCTTTACATTCAACAAGTATAATTTACAAATGAACAGCAGAACACTGAAAAGCTTAAGTTTAACACATTAAACTTTCTTATAATAAAAATGCTATGCAAATGGAAGGATTTATTGATGCTCTAAATAATTTTATATACAGTAATGATATATAACAGAGTAATGATAAATAATTTTCGGTCCTATCAATTTTATAGCATTATTAAAATTGTATCTAATCATCTAGAGGCAAAATTTGTGTATATATTTATAATAAATATAGTGTTTGCCAAATATAGCTTAAATATAAAAAATAATATAACATATAATGATAATAATGTAATAATAAACATAATAATGTAGCTCATATAAATCTATTTGGAAACATTTGTCAGCCAGAGTCATTTACTTGAGATATGTTGACCAGTGTAACATACTTATTGATTCTTATGGATCTATGGAGCAGCCTTAGTTGCTATATATTTCATAAAGGGCTCCCTGGTCTGTTGTGAGTAGTTTAATTCCAAGACAGCATGGTCTTATGAGTAATTTGCCATATTAGTGTCAATCATGTGTGCTTTACTCAGCCATGACTTGCTAACTTCCCTCCCCTTCTTTTAATGCACCGAAATTTATTTACTTTTTAGCGGCTTAATGAAATTGGATCTGAAATATTTTTAAATGTGTTTCATTTGTAAATTATTTTTTGTGCATCTTTGACATCTAAGGGTGGTTTCATATTACGTAGGTTTGATTGCCAGGTCTGAACCCCAGTTCGATTGTTCCCCACTGTCTTCCCCTGCTGGTCTTGGTACACTTGCGTCATCAAGCTGCAGCCATTTACCGATGTTGCTAGGCAGTGGCTATGAAAGAAAAGGCGCCAAAATGGACAGAGTTGTTTGTATCCTCATTGTTCTTTATTTGAACCTTTGGTCTTGTTACCAAAGAATAAATACAGGAACCCAGTTGCATATGTCTGCTGCAAAAGTACTTAAATTGTATAAAAGAAAGCGGACTGTCCACTGATGATAACGGAGGCAAGCAGAAAATTTTAACAGAAATAATTTTTACAGCGCGTCACTTCTGAGATTGATTACGAAGATTCTTCAACATCTAACTGAATGATGTTTGTATGTATATGTTTTCACAAACAAATGGTTTATTATGTATATTGAGTATATTGCATTCTGCGGATGACGTACATAAATTATCATGTGTGCTTAGCTACTTGAATAAGTAATAGCAGTAAAATAACATTAAACATATTAGGCTGCCTTTTAGCTTGCCACATAAAACCAAGTATAGTAAATAAATGTCCTGAGAGATTAGAATGAATAATTAAAAACCATCTTTACAGAATCTTTGCGAGCGTTTCAGTTGAATTTTGATAGTGGCTGTAAATTGCTCCACATTGCATTTTATGACCAGCCATCATAACAAACTTCTATTTACAGACTGTTAATTGACCTTTCCATTGAATTCCCAAGAAACTGTCTCCCCCGGCAACAATGACTCTTACGAACGTGCTCAATGATTCGTCTAATGGCGCGGCACTTACAGCATGAAATGCTCAAGCAAAACACGACAGAATCAAAGAATCAGATTACCATCAAGACGGGTGAAGTCAAGCAACCCCAGGCTGTTATTTAAACAGCCAATCACCCAAGTCATGTGGTGTGTCCAATCTTGTGGGATTAGCATAGTTGACCTCTAATAGCTTGGTGTTTACTATTAACCACGGTACCCAAAGGTCTCTGCTCATTTCAGCTCGGGATAAATGAAGCTGATTACAGCACATATTTATCCCAAACTCTGCATCTATTGGCATGTAAATCAAAATGTAAATGAGGTGGGATGGATTGGTTGGCATGCAGTAAATATTCAAATTGCGAGAGCGTCAGGCTGTAATCAGTGCTAAATTGTCAGTGGAGGAGACTAGAGGAGGTCTGCCATTATTAAATTGCATCTCTAAATTCAGAAATTACAAATGCGCATTGCGGCGTGCCACACAAAATCGACTTTATTTATCTCTTATCCTATTCACAATTCTAATGAAATCGAAAGCTGCGACAGTGACAAATTGTGGTAATTAATAACCCTGTTTGTGGGTTTGTTCCGTTATGGGCACGACGTGAGGTGTAACAGGACCTAAAAATGTGCAAAATGGAAAATTGTAACACAAGGAACCATACAATTTGTGCCTAACGCTTACTTGATAAACAAACAAATAAATAAGGCAAATGCAGGTCTAAGCAGATGATGGGCTCATTCTGGGCGGTAATACACCAACACCTGCCAACTATTCATTTTAATCAAAGTGAGAACAAAGGGAATGTTTGCAGCTTAAAAAGGTGTATGCAATAAAATGCTATTCTATTGGTACTATTGCTTGTGTGCCTCACACAGGGTTTAAAAGGCACCTGAGGGGCTTGTATTCAGTAGGAATCAATTGGTCTCAATGAGGTTTGATACCCCAAGTACTGGCATTCAAGTCTTTGTAATAAGTTACCCTATAATCAAAATCATGCATGTCTGTTAAAATAAATACAACCAGTGGGTTCCTTAAACCTGCTGTTTCCAATTGTTATGCCTGTGGCCACCCGATTTGTCCCAGATTCCTTTGAGAGGACAGAAGGGTGACAGAACGCAGGCAGGTGTGACCGTCACAGCCAGCTGTGACCTGAAGGTGCTGTTTGGTCCTCCAGGGCTGACAGTAGCATGGCAGACCACCAGAGAATCAAAACAGGGGCAGACTAATGACCCCTCCACACCTCAACCGCAGGAGTCTAGAGAGCCCACAGGCCACCCTGAGCTCCCGCCTGACTGGATCCACTCCAGCCACCTGTCAGGTGCACCAGCTGCTTGGCCTGCTTTAGCTGGTCAGTCCATCTGTGCACAGGTCTGGATTTGATATATCACTCAGCATTGTAAGAGATAATTCTGTAATGTCTCTAAATTGCTTTAGCGGTGTCACATTTTTCTAAACATTATGGTTGCAACTGTTTTGCTTTGGCATTGCATCATTGTACTGGAGACCATATGTAGCACTTTCTCACTATCTGTTACTCGGCTTGGATGACATTTATATGTCGTTTGTTTACAACATAAAATTTGTGGTGCATTTTGCAGTTCGCATTAACATTGCCGATCTGCATGCTTGATTAACAACTGCCAGTATATTAAGCTTGTGTGTGTACAGGGGTATGACATTTGTTGGCCTACATTTTCTTATAAAGCTATAAAACATGTCAAAAAATGATTAGTGGGGTCTTCACTAATAAAAAAGGCTCATAAATCAGGCAAACTGGGTTTTGCAATAAATCTCTGGATGTCAACAGGTTTCTGAAAGTGTTGCTTGTAGTTAGAATACAGTTCAAAAAAATAATTATGCTTATATGAAAACAATTGAAGTCTTTCTCACTAATACAGTACAAACCTGTTTGTGTGTGTACCTCAGCCATGAAACCCAGTTATTCACTTCCATAGAGGTTATGCGCTCTCTTATGATACCCTGTGATCTTGCCCTCCGTCTCTCTCACTAATGGGCTCACATTGCTGCAGTAATGCCAATTAAAAATTGAGCACAAAGTTTCCCGGAGAGTCAGAAGCTACTAGAAGACGAAATCAACAACATCGATGAAAGGAACCTCATGCTTGCACGCTGTGAGGATGCAGACTCTTTTCTTGCCTCTTGATTTAGACAAAACATGAAATATAAAAAAGTCATTTAATCTTAATTACTTGATGCAGAAACAGTAAGGGAGAGAAGATCCAATCACAATCAAGATTCTGTTCTATGTTCGTATGTATGCTATGGGAAGACTGGGGCTAGTTGTCACAGCTTTTCTGAAAATTAAACATTAAATGGATGAGTCCAAAAAATCCAGATAATTTACTCACCACCATGTCATCGAAAATGTTGATGTCTTTCTTTGTTCAGTCGAGAAGAAATTATGTTTTTTGAGGAAAACATTCCATGATTTTTTTCATTTTAATGGACTTTAATGGACCCCAACACTTAACACTTAACTTAACACTTAACAGTTTTTTTCAACAGAGTTTCAAAGGACTCTAAACAATCCCAAACGAGGCATAAGGGTCTTATCTAGCGAAACGATTGTCATTTTTGGCAAGAAAAATAAAAAATATGCACTTTTAATTCACAACTTCTCGTCTATCTCCAGTCCTGTGAAGTGCCAGCACGACCTCACGTAATTGTGTAGTGACGTAGAAAGGTCACGTGTTACATATATGAAACGCACATTTGCGGACCATTTTAAACAATAAACTGACACAAAGACATTTATTAGTATAATTCAACATACAACACCGTGAGAACGGTCCTCTTTTTTTCCACACTTGTAAACACTGTGGCGTAGTTTCGCATTCGTCCTCCGTGACCTCTTGACGTGATGACGTATTGCGTGAGGTCACGCTGGCACGTACTGTAACAGGACCGGAGATAGACGAGAAGTTGTGGTTTAAAAGTTCATATTTTTTATTTTTCTTGTCAAATGACAATCGTTTCGCAAGATAAGACCCTTATGCCTTGTTTGGGATTGTTTAGAGTCCTTTGAAACTCTGTTGAAAAAATGTTAAGTGTTGAGTTAAGTGTTAAGTGTTGGGTTCATTAAAAATGAGAAAAATCCTGGAATGTTTTCCTCAAAAAACATAATTTCTTCTCGACTGAACAAAGAAAGACATCAACATTTTGGATGACATGGTGGTGAGTAAATTATCTGGATTTTTTTTAAGAAAATTGACTTATCCTTTAAACAATTATTGCTCAAGAAAACCACACACTTTTTGTGACAATATGCCCCAAAAGCAGAGATTGTGTTACAGTATGTGAACTTTACAAACATGAAAATTTACAGAACAACACATTTTCCTTCAGGAAATGGAGCCTCCAGGCAGTGTTGTAGCCTAACACACAGATTAAAGAACCACCTTTCCACTAGATGGGTCCCAGTACCATTATGATAAAAGGCAATGTTCCAAATTCTCTCATGTGTCTGTTTAAACAGATCTAGTTTTGTGCCAACAGAGCATGTTGATGAAGAATGTTTTTCCACATTCTCGCTCAGCTACACAGAGCTAAGCTCTTTATAAAGAGACACATTACCTAGCAGCAGGTGCACAACAACCTCCTTATGCTTAAAACTTATTGGGATGCAGGGGAGGATGCAACCTTGGAATAAAATAGAAGGGAATATCCGAGAGATGCAGTGACTCAAAGAACTGCAAAAGGGCAAACACACCAGCTGCCTCAAGGGAGGAAACAGCGAACCCATTGTCCGTTCCCACCCTTGGTGGAGGAGGAGCTATGCGCACAGATTATTAAGACATCCTTCAGTTCAGCGTGGAGGCATTTTATTGATGGAAGGAAGACCTTGGGAGATGGATGGGGCTTTGTGTGTGTGCGTTAGATGTTGACGGTTAGTACCGGAGTTAAAAGCGTTTTCACCATCGGTCGGCATGAACAAACTAAACAGTCTGGAATAGTCAATATTTGACAGAATTTGCGACGAAAAGATTTGGTCATGTGTATTCAGCCATCCTTTTTTGGAAAGTCACTGGGGATGATGACAGAATCTGTAATTTAACGATAAAAACATTGATACATTCACTCGATAAATGACACTCCTCATACATTTTTCTCAAATGCAGCTGGCTGGCAAATTGCTTTTCTTACCCATATGACCACATGACATTACAAATGTAGCCTACATGTTAAAAGTGTGGCTGAATGTGTATTTAATGTTAATTCAGGTTATCCCTGTTATTATTAAACATTTATACATTTTTTATAGACTAGTGGAAGTTGTCAGCATGTTTTTAGATGTTTTTGCATGTATTTTCAACTGCAAAAACAGATGTTGTTTTTTAGAGATTTGTCTGACATGAGCTGTGTGATGCTTCAAAAAGTTAGAGGGGGAAAATAGAAATTTGACAGTAATTAAAAAAATGCAGAAGGAGAAAAGGCACATATGAGAGAATCAGGAACAGAACAGGTCAAGGGAAACACCAAGCCAAGGACAGAGGAAGTAAAAAACAGACACGGTCTCATATTGTATTGGGAATAAACGGTGATTTTGTCCTACTGCTTTATTCAGAATGTTTTGATCACTCATAATGCTTGTCAAATTTCTAACATGTTTTTTTTTCAGTTTAAACCATGTTGTATTCTTGTGTGTCATATACTGTATAAGTGGGGTAAATGATTCACGTATATTACATCAAACGTTGCTGATTAGCTCTGGCACCATTTAGAGCTTTGGGCGTGTGACAACTAGCCGTGAATCACATGAATCTGAAAGCAATGTGAAGCTGACAGAAATATGAGAGTTTCATCAGTTTGTTATCATCTCAGGATGAAATCTTATTGGCTAATATGGCACACCATGTCATTTAACACCAATTAATTAGAAAACGAAGTAAAAAAAAAAAACAGTATTTTTTACGGAAGGACGTCTTTTTGAAGGAATATTACAACACATTCTCACTCTTGGCATGTATCTGTATGTATTCAGTTCACACCAATTTGCTGTTTCCGGGGATATTTTATACATTCTTATCTCTGTGATAAGTGTTGTCGCCTACTGACATGAATCATCATGTTCTTTGTTCCTCCTCACTTGTCTAACATTAACCTGTTAACCTGCAGCATCAGCTAGCTTTATCACTGGCATAGTAAAAATGTTTCAATGCTTTTAAAGGGTTGAGGATTGGGTCAGGAATTGTAAAAATACACTCTTTTATTTCTATATCTATGCACTCGCATTTCCCTGCACTATGTAATCTAACTTTGTATCTACCCTTGCAAATTGTACCAGTTTTTTAAATTAGAAAAGAATGGAGATGCCTGTCACCTTTTTTACAGATTAAGTGCATACTGTACAGGTGTAGATGTAGTCATGGTTGGAACTTTACTTTTGGTTTCTGTTGGTTTAATGGTCTGACTAGTGGCTAAAATGAAATCTGTAACAAATACCCCATTAAAAATAACAAATGTTTTGGTTTCCTAAAGACAGGGGTAGATGGCGATCATGAATCACCACTATGTGAAGGGAGGTTTGGCAACCGGTTTGTAGATAAAACACTCACTGATTCTTAGCGGAGTTTACCGGAAGTTACGTGTATTCCACAAAAGCCGTTTATGTTGTTACTGCTGAAACCGTCTATAGAATTAGCTAGATGGACAAATTGTTTGTTGCTGGAATCTTGTGTCTTATTTGATAAAGAAACTGTAATCCTTATAAAATATTATTAAAAAAAGGGACTCACGGTGGAAGTAGATAATAATGGCTTAATCTAAGGTAATTTAAACAATACAGTTCTAGTCTTTATACACCATTGATAATTTAGTTGTGTATATTATATTGCATTTCTGTCAAGAAATCTTTTAAAAGTTACACAATTCACCTTTAAAAGTAGTGGTTTGATCTTGTCACAAACCACATAAAGGTAGTGAATAATGTGCTATGCTTATATATATTGCTACAGTTACAGGCCAATATTTTAGCTTTTTGTACCAATCTGCAATAAAATATATAATTTTTAACCAAACATTTATAATGTATTAAGGTTGGCAAAAAAACATAATACATACTAAGTTAGACTTATGATTAGAAACCTTGTAAGACTAATAAATAAGGTATATGGGAACTATATTTATCAATTTAAGAAAAATTCTGAATCATGCTGATATGTTTTCTGTTAATGTTTGTTCAATAGCATCAGTTTGAGAGATTAAGATCATTTGTGTAATTGTTCATCCAGCAGAAGGGCTGCCCACAATGACAGATGAACACAATGAGTGTCTGTTACAGTGGGCAGTTTTCAGCTTGTCTACAGTTTCATCTGTCCTATGTCCCCTAAAGACACTACACAACTTTTAGATTGATAAACACAAACGTTAGTTTCATCCTAGGGACACATTTTCTTAAGGAGATTTTAAATGTTAGTGTGCACCATGGAAAGTAGTACTGTAGTTAGTCATACTTGTAACCTTAAAAATCCCAGCATTTTTCTTACAACACGGTCTCAAAGTGTATTTAAAAAACACTGAATTGATCAACATGCTGCCAAAAACATATAAATAAATATGTCTTCACATTTTTACATCATTTAAGATTATATTTCTATTTTGTTCTGTGATTTCATGAGGTGTATTCATTTGGCTTTTAGGAAGACTGTGAAGGCCTAGTCCAATGCTCATTTAAAAATTCCTTGTTGGCACTTGAGTGCCTCATGATAGATGATGAGATTGTTACATATACATTATGTACAATTTCTCATCTTTTCAAATGTTTGTTTAATGTTAACGTATCCATATGTATTACAACAAGATCATGCTGTTTATTTTGTCTTGTAGTTCTGTAAGAATTATTTGCAATGGCCAGACATATACCAAAAAATATAAACAGCCTGCAGGAGAAGCAGGTTGGCCATTTTGAGTCCAAATTTGTTCATTCTCCTTCCATGTGTGTTTATTTTTATTTGTTTATTTCAAGTCATGTCCTTCACAATGAGTCCTATGTGGTTCTGAATGTCATAGTCATCATTATTCGATCATTGCTCTTCAAATGGTTGAATGTGAATTCCAGTGTCATTGCTGATTTTGCCCCAGGCTTTCATTTTTAAAGGTCAATATCTGGTCAAAGTAGACTCTGTTTCCAGGGGATCTCAGTATTTTGAGTTCAATCTCATTTTACATGGTGTCTCAGGTGTTTTGAGCGGGGCTTTCGTTCTGCTTTTCTCAGCATAATGTCTGTGATTTAACGCCATTTCTCTCTGATACAGTATATAAAATAGGCTTTTGGTCAGGTCTATGATGGACTATAGCTCATTTTCAAGGTAAAAGCTGCTGTTCGGTTCTTTACTATAAGAATGGCAACTGTTCAGTTTAGACATTGTGCACTCTCACTGCTGTAAACAAAGCACAAGTGAAACAAATGTATTAAATGATTAACTTTTATTAATATTAAATTAAGATACATTTTTCATCAGTAATAAAATGGATGACTAAAAATGTATTTTCACATGTAGAAATAATTTCTGTAAATGATTTATCCCGATTTAACTACATTCCTAATTAAATGTTGGATTTAGGATGATGTGGCTTAAAGACAAAAACGTCTCAAGAGAACGGATCCTTTGCGGCACATTGCTGCTTCGTCAGTAAGAATCACAATTTCCACAACACTCCTAAACTCCTTGTTATTGCAGCACAGGTCAAATTTACAAAAAATGTTGTACTTATAAACATACTCACAAATGGTGACAACTTTGAGAGCTTAACAACTAGCTAAAATTGGTTTTCTTAAATACTGTTGTAGTAACGGATGTGACTTATTTCTAGCTTTTTCGTTTTAAGTCAGGTGTGTGGCTGATCTGGACTCACACACAGACAGGGCCGTGCACAGACCTTTTGAGGGGCATGTGCTGAAACTGAAAAAGGGCACCCCCTCCAAATAAATATCACTTAATAATCATCTTAATAGCTGTATATTTATTCACTATTAATGATTGAAAAAAAATCACTATTAATGAATGAAAAATGACATTTTATGATAGCTTGGCATTATACAGTGCAAAGGATATCTGCCCTTGTAAGTTGGCTTTAACAATTTACATCCTGGGTGTTTGTCTGTATTAGGCCTATTTGTAGTCATGTGTTTGTGAAGTGCTCGTGTGTACTCCCTCTTATTTAATTGTAGAATATATTAATTTTAATTTTTTTCCTCTGCTTACATACATAAAGTTGTGTTGTTTGAAGACAAAAAAGGTATTCTGTTTGGTTTTATAAACTAATTTTTATTATTTGGTTAACATGTTTATGTATGTGATTGAGAAGAGGGGGAAATAGGATGTTAAAGATCAAAATAGGAGATTATACTATACTTTAGCCATACCATAAGCATATTCAACATGTATCTGCCTACCTGGTGCTAAGGACCAGGAACCTTGGTCTTTTGAAGGTGCAGATAACTGCATTACTAAAAAAATATACTAAATACTAAATAGACTTAACTCTATGCAGTTGATTTCAGAATAAAAAGTTATGAACCAAATAATCATACAACTCCCTTGACTAATTCAAGGCATAAGATACATGCATATACAATCAATTATATCCAGATTGCATACTGTAATGAGTGACAGGGCAATATAATGTACATACTTGTATCCTTTACAAGTTTTTCGTCTCTATCCAGTTTTCCCAACTGGGGATCTGATGTCTAAGACCTTTCTAATCTGATATGTTTTTGGTGTTAATGTAGGCTAGACATTTACCCGCGCGGGCGCGTCTTCTCGCGTGAGATGTGTTGACTTTAGTTAAACGATTAATACGCGTCATGCAAAAAAAGCGGTAAAAACCCGACCGTGCATTCCGTATTGTTGTCACGGGTGCCCTTCACATGGGTGAACACTTGTTTAAAAACTCCTCGCGCTTTGTCAAAAACTCAATTTGGTCGCATTTTGCGCCAGCCCTTGCTTCAGTTTGGAGCCCTTAGTGCCCCCTGATTGCCCACTCGACCAATCCCATCTATGGATAATTCGGCTCTGCTCAAATTTATAAAACATGCGCCGTTATATACATACTAGTGTTTCTTTCGTAATGAGACAGCATTGTACTCAAACAACAAGATACTTATTTACCGTTGCAAGACGTTCAGCTGCCTCTGACTGCTGTGAACTTCAGCTCGCTGCACTCAGGGGGCGGAGTTAAGAGGTTTGACAGACAGTTTGAGCAGATCCAAAAATATTTAGTTTTTTAATAATTTTATTTGATAAATATATTTGTAAAACATACAGACAGACGTAAATGTTTAACAATAGCATTAATTTATATATTTAAAAAAATAATAAAACACCTCCAAAAAAGGGCACTTCGGAGTGTAAGGACAAAAAGGGCATGTGTTCTGCACAGGTTGAGCCCTATCTGTGCACGTGCCTGCACACAGACGTCTAGAAATGAGAGTAGCAAGTAGCAACTGCCCCAAAACTGGTGATGTTGATCCGGTGGCCACAGAAATGTAAGGAAGCACGATGTAAAGCATAATAATAAAAACAAAAATAATGCATTTTATTTAAAGGCGCATATCAAAACACCCAAGGTCACCTTACAGGCAAGCACAAATACAAAATAAATACAAATCACTACACATAGCACGGCAAACACTCCACATATATACATACAGTGCAATAAAAACTCAAAACATTATAATAAGGCCTGTATAAAAAGATGTTTTAAGACATGTTTCAAAAGTCTGTAAGCAACCACTATTTCGAATATCAGGGGGAAGAGAGTTCCATAGGCAAGGTGCAGCATAACTAAAAGATCTGGCACCCATGGTAGTTAATCAAATGTAGATGAAGATCGACATTTTTAAATATGAAAAATTTAAGGATTAAAATGTAAAAGATTATTATTGAGTCTCTTGGACATAAATGAGGACTGATTACGAGACTTTATAAGGCATGAAGAGCTGCTTCACCTGTAGCTATTAAGTTATTAAATGTTTTGCTTTAAACAAATGCAAATATTGCATTTATTTTTAAAATGTTATTTTTTAAAATGCCACCCAACAATTTTATTTTATGTATATGATGACTTTGTACCTCTGGATATGGTGAGATTAGAACCTTTTTTAAGTAATGGATTTAAAGACCACTCACGACACTCTCCATGCGTTTGTAAATTCCTGTTTGTTACAAATAAAGTGTTTTTAGAGTACAAACATTTTCTTGCATATTTGTAAATTATTCTTTGAGATTACACTCATCATGTAGGCTATCCATGCATTTACAGCAATTAAAAACCTGCTAATTTTACTTCGATGTCTGAAAGGCAACAACTTTTAAAGACAACCAAAGGTTAAAAACAATAAAACAATGCATCTTTAAACTGGTGGTCTTTATCCTCCACTTAGTTTTTCAGTTTACAAATTCCGCCATCTTAATATGAATCGGCACGTGTGCAACTGGCTTTTAAGGGGATGGGAGATGAGACTCTCATTTGTTTATTGCACTTTACACCCAAAACACACCCAATACTTATTACGAGAATAGGAACAATCCTTTTAGTCCCTGTTTACACGTACATGGTTATTTTTAAAAACTGAGAGATTTACCTACGTATGTGCCCCTCGTTTACACGCAAACGGAGAACTCGCCTCTGAAACCAATTGTTTCTAAAAACTCCGGCCAGAGTGGAGATCTTGAAAATCTTTGGTTGCACGGTTGCATGTAAACTCAGACAAACGGATGTTTAAGCAGGCAACGTCACAGAGTATGCGCTAGAGCTTGCACCTATGTCAAAAGTGCGACCTACTGTATGTTTACATGTGACTGCTCCTGTGAATGCTTCCAAGATCACATTTATGTTCGTGCAAACTCATTTCGTGTGTTTGTATTTGCAAATACAGCTGGTCCATTATGTCGAGGAGCAGAGACGAGTGCTCGGAGGTCAGCAATTTTACGCGTGTTCGACTTTATGCGGCGCTGCAAGAACCGACAGACGGACGATGTCAACGTAATGCGAGAGCGAGTTGAGAAATCACACGTAGAGGTCTAATTTCGAATTGCTCTCGCGGTACTTTGACGTCATCAAACACTTACTGCAACAACTCCTCCCTCCAACATGAAGAACCAGTCCGTGTCACCACCAGTGCTGTCTGTGATTGGCGTTAAATTAGCAAAAGTGGATTCGGACACACCCTTTTTGACATTCACCGTGCACTTTAGACCAGGGTTCCCCAAATGTTACCCTAGAGGGCCAGAGCACTACAGAGTTTACATCAAACCCTAATCAAACTTACCCACCTGTGATTTTCTAGTGATCATGAAGACCTTGACTAGCTTACTTAGGTGTGTTTGATCAGGGTTGGAGCTAAACTCTGCAGTGCTCCAGCCCTCCAGGGTAAGATTTGGGGATCCTGCGCATATTGTTAAAATAAGGCCCTAAGGTTTTTTAAAAAAAGAATCCGTCCCTGACATGGTGACATTATTTATCATCCAGCCTCAACCTAAAATGAGTTTGACACCCCTGTTTAAAGGATTGTCTTTTCATTTTAACATTCAGTGCTAGCCTAGAAATCTAGACGCACCCTAGCGGCCGCAAAATATATTTGCTGCCAGGGTTTAGTCTAGGCACTCACAATACACTTAACCGGTCCAAAAACCAAAATTTGGTCAGGCCAATCACATCGTGTGTAGCGTCTGTGGGGCGGGCTTAACATGATGACGACAGAGCTGCAACGGTTCCTACTTGAAAACAGAGAATGGCTGCTGCTGCTGGCGAACAGCTATCTTTTGAAGCGGCTTTGGCCGCGACTCTGGAGGACTTAGACTTATGCTTTTCTTTGAGAGAAGAGCAAATAAACCCTACTGAAGTCCTTTTTAAGCAAGAAAGATGTGTTTGGAGTTTTGCCGACTGGTTACGGTAACTACGTCACCTTCTTCGTTGCTCTGATCCGTCATAGCGCTATCCTATTGCGTGCAGAGGCATTTTGAGGGACAACCTTATATCCCGCCCCTTGCATTGAGCCGTTTGTGTGAAGAGTTGCCAGACCTTACATCTTGATGTAGGTCTGGCTAACCAGGCTAATTCAGTGCTGTAATAATTTTGCTTTTAGTTTGTTTTCATAACTTAAAACTGCTACGAATTTGTAGACTTATTCCACTGCATTATAACAATGTAAAATTAATCAATTCTCCATGCATACGATATCTCTTAACAGTGAAGGCAGAAATGTAATTACGTATTTATTTTTAATTTACTTCTGTTATTTATTCAAACTGACAGAATAGTTCACATTTGTCATTCCCAATTCCAGCCCCCTCAAAAGAATTAATAGATGCATAAACAGCAATTGACATTAAATTGTGGTTAATTGGTTAAATTACTGAAAAGTATGATGGGCATGGGGGAAAATAACCCTGTGACAATTTAATCAGCAGGTGTTTTCAAAATGCATTTTGTCACAGACAGATAAATGCCTTTGACTACATTCATTTTCAATGAAGGTTGTTGGCCTGTGAACCAGTGAGTTCTTCTATTTATTCTGTTAAATTCCTGTGTACCCGTCACATGCAGGAGAAGACTTGGAGGGGATATACAGTAATCACACATGGTTTTATTTACAAGCAAACAGGTCAGTAGAGCAATGTAAACGGGTCTTGATAACTCAGCTTGAAAGATAACAATTCTCCTTTGATACCAGGTACTGGCTTTTGTATGAAGCAGGATGGAAATCACCAAGGCTATAGCTGAATATATGCAAGCTTCTGATGTAAGTAGCAAGGCCATAAATGAGTCCTAATAGTTTTGTCATTGAACAATATATTTTTGATCAAATGTAAAACAACTTTAGTATAATTTTACAAGAACAAGATAGATTTTTGTGTTACACTTGTTTTTAGTGTCAACCCGATAGTTCAAACTTGAATTGTTGAGAATAAAACATAGTTTTTAACATTATGAACAAGTGTTACTTTCTTCCCGACAGGAACTCCTGACATTTAAACCCAATTTACTTTTATTCTGAAAAACTCTGAGAAGGCTTTAGGATGCGTTACAGCACTAAATAACCTGTAGATGTATCAGTACTGTAAAACATGAAAGGAGAAACACAACATGGTATTAAAAAGATGAAAGCTTTAGGAATTTACTTACCATGGCCGAAAACAGCTATCCAGACATACACGTGGGAAAAAAATGATGAAATAATGTGATATTTATCAGCTCTTTCAAGAGTTGTATGCTAAAGATGCTGTCATAGTTTGGAATGCAAATGTGAGAAATGCAACTGTGAGAAAATCGTTTTGTTACTTTCATCCCGCATTACTTTTGCCCCGGTTCTCCCCTGACTGATGAAGCTTGATGGCTAAGGTGTGGTGATAAATCAGAGTGCACTGGTGTTTGTCAGGGAGGATTATGGGAAATGTGGTGTTGTGGTGACAAGCATGGTGATGTGGAAATTGTAGCAATATCCACATGATACATTTCTGTTAAAGTATTTCCAGTAGATAAACTCAGCTTGCTTTAAACATACCAAACAAACACATCTCAAACATCTTTATGCTTTTCTATACACTCTAAAAAAACAAACGGTGCTATATAGCACCAAAACAATTGCTTTGGATCGTAACGATAGAAGAACCATTTTAGTGCCATATAGCACCGGTGAAGAACCAGTGAAGCACCAGTGAAGCACCAGTGAAGCACCAGTGTAGAACCATATAGGGGCCATATAGCACCACATATGGTTCTACATAGCACTATATGGTTCTACACAGGTGCTTCACTGGTGCTTCACTGGTGCTTCACTGGTTCTTCACTGGTGCTATATGGCACTAAAAATGGTTCTTCTATCGTTACGATCCAAAGCAACTGTTTTGGTGCTATATAGCACCGTTTGTTTTTTAGAGTGTAGGAGTAACATATTTATTCATTTGATTAAAATGTTATAATGACAGATTAACTTAGAAAAAGAAGGATATCATAACAAAATTTTTAATGTTGCATGTTTGCATGAATAAAATGCTAGCATTCACTCAAAAAATAATATATATGGTGCGTCCCAATTCAGGGGCTGCGGCCTTCCAAGGCCGTATTTGAAGGCAAATGACATCACCGGGCCGCGACGAAGGCTGTCCTAGTTCGAAGGCTCCTTCACATACAAGCCTTCAAATGTGGCCTTTTTTCCACTGAAACCAAGGATCTGGATTCCTATTTATTTTTAAAAGTCTGATAGGTCTCAGCTGTTGTGTCCCATTGACAAGTGTAGTGGGCGGGAACATCAAATGACGCAACTCCCCCGTGGGCTATACCGTCTCATTTCACTTCGCTTTGTGGCCTTTACAGGCTGCCACCTTAAAATATCGAGCCTTGCCTTCAAAGTCTGCGGTCTTTGGACCCAGACTCTGAATTGGGATGCACCCAAGGTCTTTCTTCACCTGCTAACAATAATTGCAGGTCAATCTGTTGTTGTTAACATCTAGGGATTTTCCACCTAAGTGTAACTTTTTTTTTTTTAAATTGCGTTTTATAAACGTTCATTAAGAAAACATGATTTACACTTCAAAATATTATGATGAAGGATTATATGAACATGTTTAATTTATCCAGAAATGTTAAAACAATGCTGCCAAGTTCTCCTTTCATGCATTTGTCACACTTATTCCCAGCAATATTCTTTACTTATTAGACTAACACACGCAATTTATTTATTTCTCACGGTAACAAACATCTGTTATGGTGAAGAAGGGCTCTGCATTTATAGTGAGAGTAAAATTGGGAGAGGACATCACAGATGAAAAATGTTCGTCACTTGTGCTGTTTTCTTGGTGTGATTAACTACTGTGGAAAGTTGGTGCCCCAGCTTGCAACATGTCTTGAGACCCTCAACTGCAGAAATAATAATGGAGTAAATGGGTCACTGAAATGCCAGGCAGAGAAGTAAATTCATAATAACAATATCTGATCATATTGATTATTTCACCGTCCGTGTATGAACTTACAGAATTTTAGTATCAAAGTGAATATAATATGCAGTATAATATAATATGCAGACATAAAATATCTGTCTTTTTGGATTTTTTTTACTGATTTACTGTCACGTATAATGCTGATATATAACACATAGGCATAGATCAGCCCCAGGCCTGTCAGGTTTCTTGGCATCCTAAAATCTACCACTGCCTTGACTCATCTGATTATTAATGAAATGAATGGTACTGCAACCTTAAACAATGTTCCTAAATCATATTTAAAGGGGACATTTCACAAGACTTTTTTAAGATGTCAAATAAATCTTTGGTGTCCCCAGAGTACACATGTGAAGTTTTTGCTCAAAATACCATACAGATTAAAGCAATAAGCCCCAAGAAGCAGTGGTTACCAGTGCATTTTATAACAGCTAAGGGGCGTTGTTAGGCACGACGCGAAGCGGACATTCATCTAATTTAATTCATACATTAACATTTATATCGTGCAACTGTTGAAGTAATGATCAAATATGCTTGGACGCATGCTTAACTCTTTCCCCGTCAGCGTTTTTTTTTTTTTTTTAAGTTGCTACCCAGTTTTAGTTTAATTCCTTGCAGAAAAATTATCTTCTTTAATTAAACATAAAATATCAAATGAAAGAACAGACCATCCGCTTTCAAGCAACAACAACAACAACAACAAAAAACGTTCATCCTACCTTCATTTGTTCTCTTGTAAGTTATCACCTCTCAATTTTTCAGCTAAAAGCGGAGATAATTCAATTTTTGTGTAGAACTTTTGTAAGAGACATAGGTGTCATTTACGCTGGGGACATGTCCCCACCACTTTTTGAAATGGCTGATTTTGTCCCCACCACTTTTTGAAAGCATTTGGTTAAAATGTTCTGAAAAATCAAACAATACCTGTGTGACTTACACTGCAAAAATGACTTTCTTATTTAGTATTTTTGTCTTGTTTTCAGTAGAAATATCAAAAAATTCTTAAATTAATATGCTTTTCTTGATGAGCAAAATGACCTAAGAAAATAAGTCTAGTTTTTAGACAAAAAAAATATACAATTTAAGTGAATTTGTGCTTAAAACAAGCAAAAATATCGGCCAATGGGGTGAGAAAAAAAATCTAAAAATAAGATTTATTTTTTCTTAAACACTTAATTTAGGCAAAATTTTCTATATTTTTGCTTGTTTTAAGCACAAATTCACTCAAATTGTATATTTTTGTCTAAAAACTAGACTTATTTTCTTACGTCATTTTGCTCATCAAGAAAATACATCTTGATTTAAGAATTTTTAGATATTTCTACTAAAAACAAGACAAAAATACTAGGTAAGAAAGTCAGATTTTCAGGAAAAAAATTCTTAGTAAAATATCTAAAAATTCTTAAATTAAGATGCTTTTTCTTGATGTGCAAAAATCTAGTTTTTAAACCAAAAATATCAAATTTAAGTGATTTTGTGCATAAAACAAGCAAAAAAATCTGCCAATGGGGTAAGCAATTTTTTTTGAATTTTTCTTGAGTGTTTAAGAAAAATTTTCAAGATTTTTTTGCTTACCCCATTGGCAGATTTTTTTGCTTGTTTTATGCACAAAATCACTTACATTTGGCATTTTTGGCCTTAAAAGTAGACTTATTTTTTTAGGTAATTTTGCTCATCAAGAAAACGCATCTTAATTTAGAATTTTTAGACATTTTTACTGAAAACAAGGCAAAAATACAAAGAACATTTTTTCTTGAAAATAATTTTTGCAATGTACGACTGGTTTTGTGGTCTAGGGTCACATATGTTGCGTTGTGTGCTTATAGTGTGTTTTCTTTTACATAATGTAATGAATTTCATTGTAATCATTGCCTTAACGCGCTGCTGTTTTCTACAGTATGATGCTTTGGTACTGAGCTGGTTTCGCAGGGACTGTTACATGTGCAGTCGACATTGTTAGGGTTTTATGCTGAGTATTTTTGTGCAACATTTTTGATGCGCCGTCATTCAATATTTTTCCCGTCCTGCTGTAATCTTTTTTCATCTGATTTTTTGTCCCCACCACTTTTCAACACAAACTGACGCCCCTGGTAAGAGATCAGATAAAACTTACACGTCACGCTAAATCCACCACAACGCTGTTGTGTCGAGTGAATGCGTCTGTGTTTAAGTTGGGTAAGATTGCCATCTAGTGGATAATAGCGGAAATATCAATTTAAGACAAAAACAACTCAGAGAACGTTTTCTCTTTATTGACGAAATGACTCAACAATATTTATTGACATTTATCTGGATATCGCCATAATTGTGCAAATGTAGAAAAATTAAAATATGATTAAAGACTGTGGTGTTTATTTTCATAAATCAGTATGCAGCAACAGTGGCGCAGTGATACTTCTGTAAAGCGGTCTCAACTGTGGGGTTACTGGGGTTTTTTATCACGGCTTAGAACGCGTTTCAACCAATCAGAATGAAGAACCAGAACGAGCCGTTTTATAAAATTTATTATAACATATTCAAATTTCCACTTTGTAGGTGTAAGCAGAAATGTGGCGTTTTGGGTGTTTCCTTTAAAATGCAAATGAGCTGATGAAATTCAAACACTGATCACAATGATGGTGGTTTGTTGCAACTGAAATTCAATTGTGCTGGTAATTATTTTCTCTCTCTCTTTCTCTTGGCACTTAATGGCAGTGCAGTGGTTAGATAGTGCAGATTAAGAGGCGGTATTATTATAATAAGATCTCCTTATGACATCATAAGGGGAGCCAAATTTTAATGTTCTAATTTTCACGTGCTTGCAGAGAATGGTTTACCAAAACTAAGTTACTGGGTGGATCTTTTTCACATTTTGTAGGTTGATAGAAGCACTGGGAACCCAATTATAGCACTTAAACATGGAAAAAGTCAGATTTTCATGCCATGGCCCCTTTAAAAATTTGTAAGTTGGATTGCACTTGTGGTAAAGCACCCCCAAAAATCATACTCAATACTAATGTAACCATCAACTTGTGTAAATAAATTTAAGCATATTGCTGTATAGAAGTAACAATTACAGTAGGATGTTACAAATATCTCAATTTGTAATTATTCTTAATTGGATGGACTCCAGTTTTGGAACATATATTCATTAGATTTTTTCCTGCAGATAGCAAACAAATATCATGAAGCAGTATAAGAGAATTTATTTTTCAATGGTCAAGCCATTACATGATGAATAACATTCAATTTGGTTCTAAATAGGAGTATCATTTACCACTTTGCCTGATCATAAAGCCATTTTTTGGGATTCTTTGCAGGAGAACAGCAATTTTCCATGGTTCACAAACTAAGCAATTGTGTTTAGGTACAATATAGTGTAAAATGGTTCAATACAGTTTGCGTGAAAGCAGAAGAAAATACGTCAATATATTTTTTTTGTGTTCGGAAAATTGACATGCTTCAAAAAAAACTGAACCTTGTAGGATCATAACATTCTTCTGTTACATCTATTTAGACTGAAACAGATTGTGAAAACATCAAAAACATTTTACGTTAAATGTTATTATAAAAGAATTACAATATTTAGATATACAGTAATCAATAATAACTCTTTGAACTGTGATATGTGCCTTATTTAGCTTCTTATGAAAGGCTGGTTTGACACCCATGAATAGCAGCAGGGTCCAGTGCAGCTTCCTCAGGTGTCTGTCCGAGCACAGGGGATGAAGGCACGGGCGGAAGGGTGTTGAGACAGGAGACTCTAATTACTGAGCGTAGAGAGGCAGAGCTGACATGACGAAGGCTGACAGCACATACAGGCCCCCTGTTTTTAATGGCCATCCTATACCTGACAGTCAGTCAGTCCTTTCACTCTTAGCTCTTCCTCCATCATTTCAAATGAAAATGAGGTGAAGGTCTGCCTTTCCACCCCCAACTCTACCATTTTTTATTTCGTTTCTTGAAATCTCTTTTCTTCCGAGGATGCCATGTTCTAAGGGGCTTCTATTTTTAGAGCATGTTTTGCCCAGTACATGCATTAATACAGTGATGTGAAAAGATCAAAACATATTGAGGTGGTTTCCTGGACAGGGATATAGAATTAGACAAAAAAAAAAATGTAAGAAAACATCTTGCACTGACACATCTTAAATGTAATGTAAAAGTGTTTTACGTAAGGCATGTTTGTTCAAACTAGGCATTTAATAAGGAAATATAACTAGTCCTTGTTTAAGATATTCCCTCTCCGAGAAACCACTATATTGAAGGGTAACAATATGAAAGCTGTCCACTCCTCTGGGTTAAACACAGAAGTCACATTACAAAAATGGTTTACCATGCTTGACAAAACATGTCACACTTCCATTTAAAGTTTTGTTCACATTGAATTCTGTAATACATCTTTTTTTTAAATCATCACATTTACGTGGAAATTTTCAATATTGATGTCTATATATTCCGCCCACGTGCATTGAAAAACTTTTCATTGGGTGTATTTACTTTTTCGCATCTAGCATTGTTGTCAATAATGAATATGACACAAATCCTGAGAAAATTCTTTCTCAAGGACATTTTGTCTGTTCAGCTATACCCGAAGTCACATTGATATTACTGCTGTTCTTGAGGCTATTGTCCAAATCCATTCAATTGAGGTAGATTGTTTGCTGATTGCATTCAGTCACACTGCAAAAAATCCATTATGAACTACAGTTTGCAAAATCTGATTCTGAACAGTCAGCGTAACCGAACTTTGCTGAAGGCCATCATTTCAAAAAATGAGGTGGAAGGTTCTAGCGTAAATATCTGATCCAGTCAGTTACTATATAAATGAGGACGTATCTGATGTTGTTCACTTATGATTTCAGATTTATAAAGGATGGTATCCTTATTACTCCTCCATTGGGTCACATTTGTAATGCGTGGCTTCTGAGATAACTTAACCATTTATGTCTCTGGATACCATTGTATAGACGTTTTAGGTTATTCTAATGGCACTTCATGCAATATAATGCAATATGCAATATTTCATTTATGGCAGGAATAGACTTTAACTAGCCTTTTCTCAAAATGATTTCCTGAAACCTAGATTTCAGATACTAGAATATTCTGTACAATACATCTGAGTTTAGTTTGCTATTAAATAACATGACTTGAACAACTGTTCCTATAGATGTACCTGACTTTGTGTTTTGTAATGCCAACAAGGCCAAAAAGCATATTTCTGCATATCTGCACTAGCTGTGATTTTCTGCTTCAATAGACAAGAAAACTCACAGGTTTTGCATTTATTCATAAAATATATGGCACATGCTGTGTGTTGGCTTATGTGTTTAAGTCTTTGGGGCCCTGGGAAAGAAAACAACTTCCAAACCACTGCTGGTCTTTAGAAAAGACAACCAGTCTCTTTAGTTCTGTATTAATGACTAACACATGCAAAAGCTCCTAAATGCACCTGCAATGTCTTGAGAGGGTTTATTCTCACTGGGTGTAAGAAAATATCCGAGAATGCAGTTTACACAAGTCTGCTTCAGCAGTGTCATAAATTCATAAAATACATGACAATGATCCATGAATGCTTAAACGTGAAATGTACTTCACTGTACGGTTTGCCCTGAAAACTTGTTTGGCTGTTCTTTATCTTATACCCCAAGCCTTAACCATAAATAGCTGGAGTGCAGCTGTTTGTTTACCTGACCTGGTTCTGATACAAACTGCAGATATTGTTTGCATATTCTGTTGTACAAATCAAACCAGAATATAAACTCCTGTTCCATATAGAGAACCCAGACAGGTAACACCTGTAATTTCAATTACTATAACATCTGTAACAATCACTAACCCAAACCAGGTTCTCCCTGAAGTTGCTAAAATGAGAGCAATATATTTCCAGTGACAGTGGAGCAGTAAGCCTCGCCAAGTAAAATAAAAATAAGAACTCATCAAAGGGTCAATTACAACAATGTATGCCTTAAAAAAGCAAGTTGAATTGTTGTCTGCTAAAATTGAGATACTACAGCCATTATACAATTTTATAAAATGAATACTTTAGTTTTGTGAATTATACACAGTCTAGACTTTATTAAAATGCTCTTATCCAACAGTCTAGCCAAAATGATATTACATAGTGTTCATCTGGTTTTCATGTGCAAACAAACCCTTGTGGATTATTTTACGTTCAAAGAATTCAATACATCATTATTCTTTGGCTACAGTACTTTCATTAAATACTTTCATTAACTTTCATTAACACACGTTTTGTACAATAACTCCAAAGCAAACCTGGATCAAAGGACCTTAGGCCCGGGAGCACAAATATCACATGGAAGGGTGAAAATGTTTATTCCAAATCAAGAAAATCTGTACTTGTATAATTAGGTGGCTAATTCATATCAAATTGTACAATATCATTTTGGAGTTTCATGTCATTTTTTTTTACTTGATAATTGTATATTTTTGAATGATTCATATTGCACAAAACCATAAGGTATCAGCCTCTAAATTTTTTTTAAGGACTGCCATTATCAGTTGTGTTCATTTACAGGTGAAAATAAATTATTTTGAAAGTATTGTAGATCTGAAGGAACAGAGTGGTCTTTGTCAGAATGTGTGCCCTAAAACAGAAGGCCGCGTGTTTACTGTCCTCCAGTAACGTTCACAGTGAACTTGAATTTGGTTATCACTTAGCACTTGGAGTGTTAATAAGGGATTCACTCCTACATTTAAAAGGTCCATGTAGTCACTTTTTTTGCATAATGCTGCATCCACAGGGCAAAACATCTTTGTAAATTCCACTTAAATCAGCCATCAAAATGTGATATCATCAGCATACAGCCTTCATATTAACACCATGCTGCTTAATTATTTAAATGAGTTTTAAGAGATAACTAGACCAATATTAAATCAGGGCCGTTACCAAGACATTGAGGGGAACATGTCCCCCCCAATAAACAGAAACAGCCAAATTGTTGCCCCCTCTAACGTTCAAGGTGTGGTAATGGCCTTGTTTTTAATGACTACAACACTTTATTTCTTGGTAGAAATAAACGTCAGTGGAAAAAAATAACTGATTTCTTTTAACTCTGTCAGATTTCATTTGTTTGCTCTTTCTATCAACAGCAGAATCACATGGACAGAATCGTGGGTAATCTCATGCAATAAAGTATACATCTAACCTTTTTTCAAATATCGACCAGATGGAAGCATCTCAGTAGACAGCTGAGATATCACACAATCGTTCGATTTAGACCTGTGATGGTGCCCTACCCAAAGATTTAGCCTAAAGGAGAATTGTAACATTTTAAACGCACCCAGAGTCTCACTGTCTGTTAGAATACCCACAAGTTGAGCGTGTGTTTGTTAGATAATATAACATTAAATCTTTATACAATTTAATATTAGTTCAGCAGAGCATAAGGGTATCAGGTACTGCAGGAGGAAAGTACATGAGATGTGAGTTCAGGGATCTAAGTTAAAACAACACGATGCTTAGCTGAATGCATGTGCAGGTCTTTAAGTTTTTTTTTTTTTTAAATAAAAGCATTAATAAATGGCAAATGTATAACAAATAACACTGTAAATGAAATACATCGATTTTTTTCTGCATCATGTCTAAAATACAACTGATGACTGTGTTTTCTATACAAAGATGATGTTGAATCAGAGAGAGAGAGAGAGAGGGAGAGAGAGAACAAGAGCGAGAGCGAGAGAGCTTTAAGTTTAGCCATGATCCATCTATGTCACAAACCATCTACCGGTAATCATGTCATTGGTATTCAGGTCTTCTTCCAGCTGCAAGACCTCTATTACTGGAATATTGTAACATTTAACAAGTTTTGGCTGTGGCTAGAAGGTTCATCATATTCACAGAGTCCAATAGTTGAGCAGCCAAACATTATTATCATAATAGAGTATTTGTGGCAATGCTCCTGCTATTACAATTTAGACATTGGTGGCTATTTGTCTATATGACTTCAGTTTTGGTAGATTAACATTTTTAAGGTTAATCCATGTTAAAATTTGGTTGAAATGTAACATTAAAACAAACAATTATGTCAGACATACATATATGAATTAAACCGATTTACACGAGTTTGTCTTACTTTAAAGTTATACCACGGGTCTGTTGAAAGCTGTATTCTGATTGGCTGAGAAATGTTCCGTGGGTATCCATTAATTTCTGATAACCACACACCTAACTTTTCAAATGTCTTAAAAATTTGCACTAGAGCAATGTTTGTGGTAACTGTGGTATAAGAGGAATAAATGACTCAGGTCCTTTGAATTATTTGAAAATAATTTCAATATTTAAAATATTTTCTTATAATTCAATGGCCCGTCGTCAATTATTCCTTACGTATAGCAGAATATAAAAAAATATAAAAATGCACATGCGCAACACTCACGCACAACACCTATTAAACGTGTGCACAAAAGAGAGCATGCACGAGCCTAGATCTTCTCTTCGCTCTGTTTACAAGTTGCTGTCGGCATGTTTACCGTGTCTGCGCTGTTCGTGACTTGTGCCAGGGCTAGCATCGCTAATCATAGCTTACATCAACTTTTACTAGCAGTGATTTTAAATGGATTTCTCCAAATAGCATGGAAAAAAATTACCTGTCGAGTAGAAACTTTGTGTGGGAAGCCCAACCTGTGCTTTTAGCACACATATTTGAAATATTCTCCCAGAAACACTCTTGTCTTGTTTCTTTCTTCAGAGGCCTTTCTCTTCTTGTCATACAATTCGTAGACACTTTTTCTCTTGCAACCCTCAGACATTTTGAAAGAAAAAACATGATGAGAACGCAAGCTTCAATGACAACCACACATATACACCTGAAAGTGCGCATGTGCAGAAAGCGAACCTAGGGACGAGCACGTACGATGGCCTTACGTCAACATATCACCAGAATGATTGACAACTGGGATGACCATTAGTCGTGATGATCCACCCGGAAAAAGAAAATCTTCCTTTAAGTGTCCAAAAGTATTTAAATAAAAACGCATAAATCTTGCATTTACAGCAGATATGCAAGCAAGGTTCTGTAGAAGTCTTTTTGCTGTTCCAACCATTCACATACTTGGGCCATGGTAACTAGGGTGGCTATTCGTGCCAGTTCCGCCGGACATGTCCCGAACATGTTTTCGGGTTCGTTCTCCGGTAGTCGCGTTGGTCGACCGCATATGTCATCAAGGTTTAATATTTCGGGTTTAATTAAAAAAAAGCAACCGTAACATTTCAAGGTAAGAATGAAACTACAATGATTGTATGTCTTAAAATAAATAAATCTTAATTTTCTAATGTATTTTAACTGAAATGTGCGAACCTCGATGACGTATATGCGGTCGAGTAACGCGACATCCGGAGAACGAACCCGAAAACATGTTCGGGACGTGTCCGGCGGAACTGGCTCGAATGGCCACCCTAATGGTAACATATTCCTCAGTATTGTTGTTTGTTGCTTTAGGTGGCATGGTCATCAAGGCCTATTAGGCCCAAAGCTCACCTACAGCCAAAATCTTCCACAAAAGATTAATAAACTCCACAATTTTGTAAAGAAAAATGTTGTTTTGGACAGGATTCTTGCACAGTTCAGAAAAACACTGCAGCAGCCATCTTTTCTTCATATAATAATGTTGAAAAACACAAACTCTGTAGATCTACATTTCCTTTCATTGTCAATTTACCTTCTCGGTTAAACTATTGATACATTCCAACACACCATTACTCAAATGTCAACAAAGAAATGAAACACAAACATGTCAACAAAGCCAATAATCTAACAAATTCACAAACTGATATGTGGCATAAATATATTCAGAACTGAAACATACGGCTGTGTGTTAGCCTCACGCACACAACAAACAATTGTCTCTGAATTCTCACTAGGAAAACAATAATGTAGGATGATTGTAAAACTGAGAATTGATCTGCAAGTGCATTTATATGAAGCCCCAATGATTAATAGTAATTTTGTATTTTTCTCCCTCGCATCTTTTAATAAACGTCAAGCTGTTACAAATCCTCGGTTCCAAAACTCGGAAAACAGACCTCCCCCCAACCAACAGCGTATCTCTCTGGATGAAACTACCATAATTAGATAACTGTCAGTCACAGTAATAATTTGAGTCCTGATACGGACATCAATCTTTGTTTTCCTTCAGTCGACCCTCCAAATGTGTCACATATAGTTTGTCATTATTCTGACAGCGCATGCATATTTGTTCTAAGCTGTCTAAAATGATTGTTGTTTTCTAATATATGTGTATAGACACGTGTAAAAATTGAGAAAACAAAGTAGCACGCAGCACAAAAATATGACACAATCTCAATTCTTAAACATCTACAGAGTTCTTCTGTAAATCTAGAAGTATCTATTATTTATTTATTTGTGTTGTTTGTAGTTAATTATATTAGAAAGTCTGCGGTAAATAAGTTTACCAGAAACATGATACAGTATCCAATTCCCAAAGCTCTCTCCCATTCCTATTAAAGGGCCAGATAACAAGAATGAAGCAAGTCTCTCATAACATGTTTTGAATAAATGCGTCATTAATTGCGCACAAAATTAACTTCACCAAAGGCTGTAAATGACTCATTATCACTATTACACTTGTTCAGAATTGTGGCACATGGGACTTCGGGGGTTCGCAGGTCAGGTAGCTGAACGAGTTGTATGTGGTTTCTGGCAGATGGCCCCCACTGAAGATAAACACATTGAGGTGCATGTTCATCAAAAATACAGTCTCGCTCACAGCTGTATCACCCAGTCTGCAGCTGCATTAGCATTAAGGCCCCAGAGAACTGTATGGGCTACTACTGACTCTGAGGGCCTTTTAGGAAGCACTTTGCTTAGATTTAGGTCTGAATACTGAGGCAGGAGATCTCTTAGCCTGTGCTACACAAGCTCTTGTGCTGTTCTGTACCGGGAGGCTGCTGAGATGCTTTAGTGATAGAGATGCAGCAAGGAGGAAAAATGATGATTGATGTTTTGACCTGAAATTATTTATTGTTTGACCTGTTTCTATTGATGGTCTGTTTGGACTCAGCAGAAAATGTTGTTTTCTCTTGTGCTCACTTGGGTCTTTTAGTTAATTTGAATTCAGCTATTTGATGACCCTCAAGTGAATTCCAAGGCTATACTGTACAGTATTTGACCCAGTCTGGGAACATCTCAATAAAGTCTTCTTTTGCGATTTACTGTTTTCTACTTAAAATCACATACATTACATGACATGAAGAAATAATTTTGTAAAAATATAACCTTGATTTGTTTAATAGTGAATAAGTAAGGCTATGCGAAAGACACTCAATGTAAAATGAATGGTATTAAACTTTGATGCTACTAATCTCAGGATTAGATTATGAGACTTTACCCTATATTTCACAAATACTGTAGGTTCACAAATATCTGTCTAGAGAAAAAAAGATAACAGGTTTCGCCACAAATAAATAATAAATCATTTTCGTCTGTTATACTATAGATGGTATATGATATAGGCTTCTATCAAATTTACAAAAAAAAGAATTTACAAACAAGTCTTCTTTTAGGAACAAATTACATCTGTTCACCTCACAAAGGCACAAAACAGTAATTTATTTCAAGGGTAGAACATCTTATTAAAATGTAATCTATGCTGCCCTTTTAATACACACCTAAATATCTCAATCACTGACTCCCAGGTGTCAGATGAATTGATTCCTTCTCATTTAAAGGGGTATGTCAGTCATGAGCTGGAGGACATCAGGCTGCTCTTGACAGTTTGGTGAAATGCCATTTCCAAGACTGGACCTGTCAACCTAAGCCACCCACACAGATTTCATTTAATTGCTTTATCGCAGCTCATGTATTGGGTCAGAAATTAAGTTTTTCAAAGCCAAAAGAAAGAATTATTAATGAGGAGCAACACAGAGAAAAATATTTATTTTATGCAAAGCTTGCCAGAAAGATTTACCTTCAATTTGACAGTATGTTTCTTTTATTTAGACCAAGAAACTTTAGCAGGAAGCAAAATATAATCTTTTGTATTATGTGACAGTTTGGCAATTAGGAGCCATTTCACAACAAACTTAATGTTGTGAATTGTTTTTATAGCTATATATGGTTTCATAAATGTCAAAATTTACCGGAAATTAAGTTTGGGTCACAAAAGCTGTTTGCCCAACTGTTTTAGCAAAACATTAAGTGCCTATTGGGTGTTTATTACACTACCAAAAATGCTGGATTATTTTCAATCCAGCATTAGGTCAAAAAGGGATGAGCCCAGCCTGATGGGTTGTAATTTAACTAGGGCTATCAATTGATTAAAATATTTAATCTAGATTAATCGCATGATTGTCATGAGTTAACTCGCGATTAATAATTGCATATTTTTATCAGTTCTAAATTTGCCTTAATTTAACACATTTCAAGTTTTTAAAACTTTAATCGCAACATGATCTCACAAAGACTTTTCTGTGTCATTGTCACAGATGGGTTCTCAACTGCTTTTTCCTATTTTCAAACCATTATCGCTTCGGTTTAGGGTTAGATTTGGTGTTTGCATTGGTATGTCACTCTAAGTATTGGTTTATACCATTTTTTCTGATGTTTTCTTTTTTATTTTCTAAACTTTAAACAATTGTCACCTGGCGTTGGGGTTAGAGTTGGGTTTGGGTAGGAATGTCATTTTATGTAAATCTAACCCTAAACCAAAGCGACAATGGTAAGAAAATAGGAGAAAACAGTTGAGTAACCAATCCGTGAGAATGTCATGGAAAAGAAAGTCTTTTTAAAAAAAATTGGTAACCACCATAATCATTCTATTGTATTAGGTCAGTATTGAAAAAAATCTTAATTTTGAGCAAAATCCGATATCCGCCTTGTTGTTCTGTCACCTTTTCTCCATTTTTTCCAAAAACGCAATAAACTCCAGTCCTCCTTCTCTGCAGATTGCCATCAATCCACTCAACAAAACACATCGCACCATTCCACGCACTGTAAACAACAATGTCGGCGGGTTGAATACACACAGAATCCAAGATCTTCTCATCTACTTTATACTTCCTAATCAACTTCCTAATATTTATTACATTTTAATAAATATAACCATTTACACTCTATGCTAAGTGTTTTATCCTGTTAATCTATAAAAATACTGAGGTACAAATAGTATCTGCCAATAGTATCTAATTACTATTTGCATTTATTGCAAATTTGATAATTTTATTTATTAAATAAAAAATATTTTGACCTACTGTACATACCATAAGAAAATGCTGAAATAGAAAATGTCTATATATTTTTACTTTGTGTAAATAGCATTTAATGACAAATAGTATCTAACACTCTGAATATGTGTTAGATATCCTAATGGAAAAGTAATTCTTTTACTCCACAAACAAAAGTTCAAAGCCTTTAGTCATTTATTCCGTTCTCAACTTCCAAAGAGGATTTATCAAGAGCTAAAAGCAATTCTCAAGAGAGGCGGTTAATTGTTGTAAGATAACAAAAATCCCCACTGAAGAGAAGGTGTGACTTTCTAAACGAGACAGACTTGTTTACAGCTCAGGTAATTAAGTGATTATTATCTCAAAGATATGTTTTACCAACCTTATTGGATTTGTGAGTGGTTTAGCCAGTGTTGACAAATTCTGTGTGAAATGTCATGTTTGCGCTCAACATGATCTCACAAAGTTCCGTGGGATAGTCAAAAACTAAACCGAAGCGACAATGGTAAGAAAATAGGACAAAACAGTTGAGTAACCAATTCGTGAGAATGCCACGGAAAAGAAAGTCCATGGCAGGGCCACTGAAATATGTGGAGATCCGTGAGAATGCCACGAAAAAATGAGCAAAAAATTTGTGAGATCAGGTTGTAGCGCTACAGTACTTAAAAAGTTTAACCTGGTACAGATGCAAGAAGAGACTTGCTTGCTTATTATACACAAAGTTGTATATTTTTGTCACTGGACCGATACCTCCTAATACATACCATTTACATAAAGATATGTACTTTTAACAACCTGATCTCACGAATTTCCGTGGCATAGTCACGGAATTTTTTGCTCATTTTTCCGTGGCATTCTCACGGATCTCCTCATATTTCCGTGGCCCTGCCACGGACTTTCTTTTCCGTGGCATTCTCACGGATTGGTTACTCAACTGTTTTGTCCTATTTTCTTACCATTGTCGCTTCGGTTTAGGGTTAGATTTACATAAAATGACATCCCTACCCAAACCCAACTCTAACCCCAACGCCAGGCGACAATTGATTAAAGTTTAGAAAATATAAAAGAATACATCAAAAAAAATAGTATAAACCAATACTTAAAGTGAAATAATAACGCAAACACCAAATCTAACCCTAAACCGAAGCGACAATGGTTTGAAAATAGGAAAAAACAGTTGAGTAACCAATCCGTAAGAATGCCACGGAAAAGAAAGTCCGTGTCAGGGCCACGGAAATATGAGGAGATCCGTGAGAATGCCACGGAAAAATGAGCAAAAAATTCCGTGACTATCCCACGGAACTTCGTGAGATCATGTTGACTTTTAAGGTACCACTACATTATGTATACATAGTGCAGTTATTTTTTTATTATTTGTGCTCAAATACATAAATGAAATTGCTCAGGTAATATTACCTTGTGTTTTGTCACCGAAATCAATCGGTGGAAAAAAAGTCTTACTAACCCAAATAATAGATGTGCATGCACAGCTAACAGAGAAAAGTTCACTTTTCATTCCTTGAAGGTTCCCAACGTTCCCAAAAACATTCTGCCAACTTAAAAGGTGTCTGTTTTTTACGTTTTAAGAACGTTTCTCGGTGTCTGAACGTTAGAGGAATGTTACATTTGACCCTTTTCAAACGTTATGATAACGTCGTTTATTGTTCATGCAATGTTTAAAACAACTGTTTTCTATATTAACTTTTTTGCTTGTTATGTAAATAATAGAGAAACATTGCATTTTATTATTTTAGAACCGTTATAAAACATTTCTAAATGTTCAGTAAAATGTTGCAGTACAAAACACAGTTAAATTAATTTAGATTGATATTTTGTTTCATTTAAAGTCACCATTATGGTGATCAGTGTTTGATTTAGTTGGACTCTTGACCCTTGTTTGCTAGTTTTTCCCTGGTTGCATTAACTTGTGTTCATAAAACACATATGTTATGGTAATGTAAAGTTAATAGTGCAATTCTGTTGTGGTTGGTACATTATAAAAATCATCATCTAATTAATTGATTTACTCACATATCAAAGTTTCTTTTCTGTCAAAATGAGATCCAGCACTCTTATAACAGTTCGTCATTAAGAATTTTTAGGAACTATGGACAAAAAATTAACTGCTGTGCATTTGGGACACACAAACATCAAGAATTAGAGTATGAATCTCAACAATGGTGAGAATTAAATGAAAAACTTCATACTGCAGTGCATGCTGGGTATTAACAAATTATAAATATCATTTAGGACTCCAAATCCGATGCAGCATGGTTAAATAATGAACTTTTAGAATTTTCTTTGTCACCATTGTTGAGATTCGTGCTTTGATTCTTATTCTGACTCTTGATGTTAACATTACTTTTAAAAATTGGCAACACTTTACTTGAAGGGGTGTTCACAAGACTGACAATACACCTTCATAATCATGACATGACAAATGTCAAAAACATGAAAGAGATTTTATGCACATTTATGACAACTGACATTAAGTGTCAATTACATTATTATTAACAGGTAATTACATTATTAATTAATTAAATATTTTGTTTGTTTTTTATTTGGTAACACTTTATTTTGATAGTCCACTTTAGACATTTTACTAATTAACTTTGCAACTACTTATCAACTACCAATCTTTAGAGAATTAGTAAACAGTCTGCTTAATATCTACTAACACTTTATTGTGATGATATCTCAACTGACATTCAACTGACTATCTTTGCATGTGCATGTTAACTTATTTCACTAACCCAAACCTCTTCCCTAACCCCAACCCCTACAATCTACTAATACTCTAATGACAGTTATGCCGAGTTCAAACTGCACGATTTTAGCCATAATTTTGACTCGCCGACAGGCTTCGAGAAATCGCCGACAAATGCCCGAAATGACAGGCAAATCGTTGCTCGTGCACGCGAATGACAATCACGCAGTGTGAATTACCAAAAACGCGATCTGAGATAATCGCCAACAAGTCACCGACACCCGTGAGATATTTAGCATGCTAAATTTCTGGACCAGTCAGCGACTCAAAATCATGTTGTGTAAAATGTGTTTTGACTGAAAATAACATCGACGATGACCTACAGCCAATGAGAGAGCAACATACAGGGCAGCTGGGCATAATATTAACAGCAAGCATGGATTTGGTTAAGAAAGGGTCTTCTTTTCTTTTATCTTTGCTACAAATAAGCGCACATGCAGTTTGTATTGCAAGCTTTTTGGGGCTACCATTTTTAATAATAATAATAATAATAATCCGCAGTGTCACGTGAGAACTCCGGTCTCACACGCGCGACCTCGTGTTGTTTCCTTGTCACTTCTCGCATGCGTTTGGCTGTGAGACGTAGTTTGTGGACAGGGACAAAGTTGTTGGCGATTCTTCCTATGGTAAAGTCATGCCGTGTGAAAACCCCGGTCGCCGATCCGTTGTGCAGTGTGAAAACAGCAGTGACTGAACGCTACCCCAGATAGTCATGCAGTATGAAAAGATCTGTGACCCGACTAGTTTGAAAATCGTGTAGTTTGAACTTGGCATTAGTTGACGTATAGTTGCAAATTATTGAAAGTTAGTTGACATGTAGTTGCAAAGTTATTTATAGTTAATAGAATGTCTAAAGTGGACTATCAAAATAAAGTGTAACCTTTTTTCTTTTATGTCAGAACATTTCAGAACCCTCTGTGTCAAAAGATTATACCCTCTGTATAATCTTTTGACAGGTCTAGTTTCCTAGCTTTATTCCATTAGATCCTACTCCAAATGTATTTAAAGAAATATGCATAATAGTAGAATAGAGACCGCACTCAGAGACTGAATCAAGTACAGAGACTGTATTAAAGTACCGAAAAAATTCAACAGGCCATGACAAACGGTTTGTCATAGCCTGTTATATTTTTTTGGTACTTTAATACAGTCTCTGTACTTGATTCAGTCTTTGAGTGCGGTCTCTATGCTACTATTATACTATTTTATCTTGGAGTTACGCACCGGGCACATCATTTATATTGGACGTTAGACGCAGACTCCACTTGAAATATGTATAGAAATGTAACCATTTCTACTCGCACCCACATTGAGCGAGATTCGAACCACTCTGGTATGACATGAGAGTCAGACACTAAAACAAGGAGACTAAAGTTTGGGGAGTGAGGTTTACTTTTACTGCATTTCTCTCACTGACTAGCAGGCCTCCGTTACAGACATTTGCAGAACCTGAACTGTGCATACCAGAATGCATTGCTTCTTTATGCACTGCACAACATACTCTTAATATAACAATAATAAAAAGGCTATGCCTACTTTGACAAGACATCAGACTAGAAAAATAATTGGTTTGATGACGGAATTTCCTCAATGGTAATATTTCTTGGATTTGTTTTGTTTTAAGATTTCCGGATCTCTGTTGGAAAAGGGCTTAGAGGGCTTAGAGGTACTTTTTGAAAAGGTACCGCCCCAGTGACAATCCGCGCGGTGTTGTTGTAGAAATATCCATATTTAAAACTTTATTAACGAAAATAACTACCTTCCGGTAGAGCCGCCATCTTAGACTCCTCTGTATTTAGGAGAGAGTATTGGTGTAGTGGACACACTTTTCTTAGTGACGTATGACAAATTCGGAGGGCGGGGGCACAGAGCAGCAGCAGAGTAGCCTCCGTAGGCTGCGTAAGCCTCATCCTGAATGCGGACGCGACTAAGATGGCGGCGCTACCGGAAGGTATTTATTTTCGTTAGTAAAGTTTTAAATATGGATATTTCTACAACAACACCGCGCGGATTACCCTCAGAAGACCTTTGTTTATTATCCTGGAGCCGTTTGGATTTAATTTGTGAAGGATGGACGCACTTTTTTGGACTTGAAGGTCGTGGACTATGTGGGTGGACCCCGTAACATTACATTTAATCAACTGAAAGATCAAAAACATTTTCTAAAATACCCGAAAATGTGTTTGTCTGAAAAACGATGGACATATGCAACTCAGACAGCTTGGGGGTGAGTAAATCATGGGTTTAATATCATTTTTGGCCGAACTATCCCTTTCAGATTTCATTAATTGTGTAGCTTTGATTTCTGAAAGCTTTATGTTTGATACTTAAGGTTGCATTAATGTTTGTAAAATTATGTAAAGGTTATTCATTTACTGTATGATCATTATTACACAGAGAATGTCCTTGTAGCTGACTTTGAGAATTTATATTAATTTGTATAAGATACATATGAGTATTTTACATTTGATTTAGACATAGCTACATATTATCTTTATGTAGTGTCTTTATTTTGTCATTAGTTCCCTGAGAACAGTATTGAAAGTTAGTGAGTCATGCAGGATGGCACTGACTTTTCCCCTGTTGTTTCCATGGTAACAAATGGAATTCTCTATAAATCTCAACATCCATCCTATTGAAACTTATGATATTCTATGCATTTTCTGTTCTTGCTGGCATTAGGAAAGCTGCTTATTTGCATCATTATTAATAACTCATGATAGCTTTTAGTCTTCTAGACCACTTGGTTTCTCAACAAAAATCATACAGTTATCATTCAACTGTTTTTATAGTGCCTGCTTGATAAAAAAATGATAAATTAGCAAATAAATGTAACACTGTTTGGGAATGGGGATTGTTTATTTGAATCTGTTGAAGTATAAGGTTTGCTCCCCTAACGTTCATTTTTGCAAAACAAAAGGTGCTTTCTAAAGATGGGCTAATAAAAACACCCTAAATCCACTTAGAGGTTAATATCCACATGCTGCACCATAACCTCAGTATTTGAATTAGGACAGCCTCTGTCTCAGCTGCAAACATAGCTCATATGGAGCGGCACTGTAGAAATAACTAGAAAATTATAGGATTGGATTTGGCGAGAGCTCAGTCGAAGTCCTGACTAAATCCTCAAGGCTTGGCTGAAGTCTCCAATGGGTAAGCTAGCATTGGCATTGTACCAGTCGCTAAAGGAGGCTCCTCCATACATGGAAAGCTCTGTTGACAGATGGTGGAGTTGCTGTTTTTTCTAAGCATGTGATGATATTTCCAACCGAGAGGAGGAAATGATTTTTTAAAACAAAGATTGCATGGACATGAAATAAATAGGAATGTCATTGGATATTTGTTTGTACACTATAGTGTACCCTGTATTATTATAAAGCGCTCTATTATTTTCAACCCAGCATTTGGTGAAAAAGAGACAAACCCAACCCGTTTGGGTTGCAATTTAACCTATGCTGGGTTTGTCCCTTTTTGACCAACACTGCTTTGAAACCCCAGCATTTTTTAGAGTGTAATATACAAGACTACTACAATAAAATCTTCACACAACTGCTAGTTGCCAAAATGAACAATGCAAAGACTGAAATCATGACTCTTTGAACATTGAGCTAAGAGTCGTGTATTCAGATTTTAGTATTTCAAATATACTTATAAGAATAAAAAGTACTTATACTCTTATACAATACCATATATGCAATTTTGTAAAATGTAAAATCATTATAGAGAATTGTTCCTCTTGAAAGCTTCCAATCTTCTGAGAAGGCTTTCACAGTTTAAGCATGACTGCAGTTATGTGCTCCAATTCCTCATGAGGGGATCAGAGAGATCAGACACTTGTGTTGACTGAAGGAATCTGGCTTTCATCCCCAAAGGATTCAGAAAAGTTCTTCCACACCAGACAGTAGACCATTTACACTCTTAGAAATAAAGGTGCTACACGATGGCATGCATGCATGAAAAAGCTGTTTTTGACTTCAACCTTTCATAAAGAAACTTTAACATCACAACTGTTTTTGTAGTTTTTTTCTGTAGCAAATGTGTGTGATATGCTTCGTTTTTAGAAGACATAATAAACAAGTGATGGAAAACAAATCGAGAAATAATTCAATAATTATTGGAAGACATAAAAAGTCCTGAAATACATCACTCCTATCATTTTTTCCCCAACATGCTTTGTTGTAAGAGTCCTATACTTCTGCCTTTCTTCTTTCAGCATCCTGACTCTGTCGCTTTTGATCATTGCAAGGCTTTTCCTGCCAGTTCCTGGGCCTCATTGATTTTGGCGAGTCTGGCAGTGAGGGTGGCAGGGAACAGGGAAGCTCATCTGCAGCTGGTCGCTTCTTTAATTAGAGATTCTCTCAGCCAGTGTTCCTCAGCCTGATGCAACAGGATTTCAATAGAAGGTTTTACTAAGGAAGTGGAAAAGCTAATTGCTGTCATGCTCTCACTGTTGGAACTGCCGGCATGAAAAGTAGGGAGAGAGAAACCCAATTCATCTCTTTTATGTATGACGTATGACAGTCATTAGACGGGGAAAAATGAGGCGAACAGATGCTAAGAGGTTTGTTAGGCAAGTTGTGCTTGAGATCTCCAACCAGAAGAAACCTATTGTTAATTTATAGAAGTTTACAAAAAATAAGAACTCAGAAATCATTTGAAATGTTACAGTTACCATGAAATTTAAATGAACGTTTTTCTGGATTTTAGTATGAATAAAAAAGAATGTCTTTCACTTCTGCTGATAGAAGTCAGTACTTCAGCCCTTCAGCTTCTTATCAGATTCCAGTGTGTGATGTAAACGCTATGGGCTATGTAAAAAGGGGGAGTGAACCCTCAATATGCTCCACCCTAACTTCTTGTTTCAGAAATTACATCAATGCATGAAATAAAGCTTTGCATTACTGTATAAGGCACTTGTGTGAATCTCTAAATGTTAGGGAAACAGGGCTTAAAGCGCAGATTTTGAGCATATGATGAAAAAATATTCACAGACTCATTTAAACATCTACTAAAGTAACTAATTTTAAATGTACTTAAGTATTTAAGGTCCCGTTCTTTCTGTGTTTTTATAGCTTGGATTGTGTTTACAGTGCACAATATTACATGTGGTTATGTTTCACGTTTAAAAAAAAAAAAAACGTGGTATTTTCACACAATTTACTTATCTATATACCTCTGTTTTAACTGTCCTCAAAACGGCTGATGTCTTCCTTGTTCTATGAAGTCCCTCCTTCAGAAATACATAATGAATTCTGATTGTGTAGTTTGTTTAGTGTGTTGGGATTTGATAGCAGCTTAGCTTGCTGTTAGCTTAGCTGGCGACTGACGTATTCTTGTGGGCAGAGTTTAGTAAAAAAAACTGTTCTACTGACGTCATTAAAGCATGAAATAGAGGGCTGTAGTCCAAACCGGCCATTTCTGTAGGCTTTGAAAGGCAAATTCTGTTAACGAAAATAAATTGCCTGGCAGTGAACTTTGAGCTTTATCATTTTACAGGTATTATTTATGCTATTATAGCAACATTACACACTAACTAGGGTTTAAAAAACAGGATCAGAAAGAACATGACCTTTAAAAGAAAGTAGTCTTCTATAAGGACCATCGTTTTTGTTGGGCAGTTCAGTGTAATAGGTGTGATGCCACATGCCACAAATAGATAAGGCTGCACAAATGATAGCCTACATTTGTGTGTCTACAGCTGTCTGTGTATGTTTATACAGTATCATACAAATCTGCATGTGAAAACCTGGTGTAAATTTTGATACTTGTGTGGCTGTGTGATGGCATCTTAGGATAAACATTTCCCTCACAAGAAAATTGGCATCACGTAGGTCAAACTGTACTCAAACAGTAAAAGTTTACATACAAGATCTTTTTCAAACAATAAAAAATAAATGGAGATAGATGTTATCAAGTCAATACATGTCATGCCAGGTCTGACATAAATTAAACTGGGTGTCATTGTCCATTATTAAAGATTGTTTCTGAATGGTAAGTTTGTGTTTTTTTTTCAGTTTGGACTTGCAAAACTGTAACGTCAAAAGTAGAATTTCAGCCAAAATGCTAGCATGTAGCATTAACTAGCATATAGCACTAATGCTGCGTTCCAGGCAGGTTTTTAAACCCGTGAGTTACGACTTCAAAACCACGACTCACGACCTTATGCGTTCCAGGCAGCCTGTAACTCGTGTTTTTACATCCTTCTACCGGTGAAAGTGCACTGGAACGGCAGTCAAACCCGTGACTTCCCACCTGTGAACTCGTACTAGATCGATGTACTCCCAGTTCAGAGTCGTGAGTCGTGGTTTTGAAGTCGTGAGTTACGGGTTACAGGTTGCCTGGAACGCAGCATAACTCAACAGTCAAAACTTTTTTTGTTTTTTGCATTGTAACAACACTGTTATTAATGTAATGTATTATTTAATGTTGGGGTTTAACGTCACAGTCAGTGTTATGTTGAGATTGGCCTGTTTTCCAGCTGCCTTTTGCATGCACAAGGTTTACATAAGAAGGAGCCCTTATGAAAAATTAACCATGATCGTATCACGAATTTCTGTTTATGTGTCATTGTCACGTATTGGTTACTCAACTGCTTTTTCTTATTTTCAAACCATTTTCGCTTCAGTTTAGGGTTAGCTTTGGTGTTTGCGTTAGGATGTCACTTATAGTATTGGTTTATACTATTGTTTCTGATATTTTTTTTACATTTTCTAAATTTTAAAACACTGTCGCCTGGCGTTAGGGTTAGAGTTGGGTTTGGGTAAGGATGTCATTTTATGTAAATCTAACCCTAAACCGAAGCGACAATAGTAAGAAATTAGGACAAAACAGTTGAGTAACCAATACGTGACAATGACACATAAACAGAAATTCGTGATACGATCACGGAAAAAAACGCGGAAATTTGTGACAGTATCACAAAAAAAGAATAAAAAATTATGTGACTATACGACATAATTTTGTGTGACTGGGCTAAGTAAAACTATGCTTTTGCCAATAATAATCAATACACAAAAAACGTGGTTAATTTTTGTAAGGGAGGAAACAATTGTGTTTGAGGCTCACAATATGTCATTACCATGCACAGAACTCTTTTTTTCATCTACAGTATACCTAGGTAAATACAGTTTTACATTTTACGGCACCTTTAAGTGAGTGACTAAGATATGAATGAGTCTCCACTTCACAAAGACAGAAGAGGTTTTTTTAATTTACTCTACTTTGGATTGGTCTCTTGGGCATGTCCTTTCTTTAACTGTGAGTGTTGAGTCTATCCAGTAATTACAGTTTTAATTGAAACAATTACTTTGAGTCAGTAAGGGAGACCTCTAAACCCTGTAAGACCTCTCTTCACTAATCAAAACCGCAGCTACCAACAAATAAATCCATGCATTTCACAACCAAGTAGTATCAGAGGAACAGTATAAGATGCTTTCTGGACACTGGATAAATCCCAGAAGGCTCAAGTGAGTTTCATCATGTTGCAAAGACCAGAAATCCATTAATAATCAAACAATCATGACCAAAGTAAAAAAACACATCTAGAACTTAAAATAATTTATTAGCATGCACAAACTCATTTTTCATATGTAGTGTGGAATGGGGAATGCATAAGCTTGAGAACTGCTTATACACTGTATCCCAACTCGGAGCAGCGTGATACATTTCCAATAACAAGCAATGACAATTACAGGCAAGCAGAATAAGCTGTTGTGTGGAAAAGGATTTTGGACCATTTTTCTATGCGCATGGCTATCCAGCAAATGACACAAAAATAGAAAAGCGACAGTCAATATGGCAAAATTGGATAAACATGGAAGAGATTTTATTGTCATGTCACTGGTGGTTTGAACACAGTTTTAGAGAAAGAGTGGATGGAGGAAAATGTTTGAAGATAACACACAATAAATAAACTCTGTTTCTCTTGTGCTGGTATCAAGCTGTGAGCATTAATCCGATGTGGAAGATTACAGAGCGGATGCCACTGGCCCATTAAGTAAATACAAACAATAACTGCAAACCATTAAAGCACTGCCCAGGATACAATGAAGCCACTCTCAGTGGTAATTGGAAACAAACTGATCAAACAAGAAGGAGTGTGGCTCATTTTTCATTTCTCTATGTTAGGCTGAACAGAAGCGTTTAAGACACAGTTACTGTTGGCCCTCTTTGAGGTTTTCATCACAAGGAAACACAAGGTAAGCATTTTGTCTCTGCACTTTAATAATTATAACAATAGTAATTTATTGAGTAAAATAGCCATAGGGCCCTATTTTAACGATCTAAGCGCAATGTCTAAAGCGCACAGCGCAACGTCTAAATGGGCGTGTCCAAATCCACTTTTGCTAATTTAACGACGGAAAAAATGGTTTGTGCACCAAGCGCATGGTCGAAAAGGGTTGGTCCTTTTTTTAATGAGTAATGGGAGTATTTTGGGCCAATAAACCAATGAGAGTCTCAGCTCTCATCCCCTTTAAAAGCCAGTTGCGCTGGGGCTATGTCTAATCCCTATTTAAAAGACGGACTTTGTAAACTGAAAAACTAAGCGGAGGAAGAAGATCCCCAGTTTAAGATTAATGTTAAATAATTGTGTTGTTTTTCACGTTTATTGAAATTTTTATTTTTTTATTAAAACCTTTAAAACCCGTTTTCTTTTAGTCATGGAAGTAAAAAAGCAGGCTTTTAATTGCTTGAAATGTATGGCTATCTAATATCATCAAAAAATTATTTACAAGTATGTAAGAAAAGGTTGGTACTCTAAAAATACTTTATTTGTAACAAACAGGAGATAAAGAATTTACAAACGTCTCTCCGCACATTTCAGCACTTGGACAGTGTCATTAGTTTTTTTTAAGCATTACTTAAAAATGTTTCTCATCTCACCATATTCACAGGTACAAAGTCATCATATACAATAAATCCGTGAGGTAGCATTAAAAAAACATTTAAAAACAGATGCATTTGTTTAAAGCAAAGCATTTATTTACTTACCAGGCTATAGGTGAAGCAGCTCTTTGCGCCTTCTAAAGTCTCATAATTAGTCCTCATTTATGTCCAAGAGACTCAATAATAATCTTTTACATTCAATCCTTAATAAGGATTAATAATATATAATAATATTTCATATTTAAAAACGTTTTTGTGCTGCTGCGCATTCATGTATGTGATAAGCAAACCCGCGTTGTCATACCGTTTATAGGCGCATATTACTTATGCGCTCTTTAAATAACAAAAAACATATTGCGCCATTGACTTTAGACTTTAGAGAAGGTTTTTGTTGGTCAATGGCGTTTAGTTGCCTCAAAATAGCAACGTGCCAACAATGCTCCTGAACACACCTCGTTTTCAGACCAGAACGCCCATGGGCGCAAAAGGGGGCGCAAATGCATTTGCTATTTAAACAACGTGGCACTAAACGTGAAAATGATAATTGCGCAGGGTGGAAACTAGCAAAAGACACTTGCGTCGCGCATTGCGCTGCATTGCCCCGGGTGTAAGATAGAGCCCATAGTGTCTTTCTCAATTTCATTAGGGACTTTAAGCAACAGCTGGGAATGGAACGGCTACGGCGACCGGAAGTAAGCTGTCAGACCGCCGTAGCCAAGAACGTAAAAATCACTAAGCAACAGTAAACAGGACAGCGCAACGCGGTATTAATTCATTTATTAAGATACATAAATATGTCATGTAAAAGAGCAAGATAAGGATTGCTTTTGGCATTAAATGACAATCTTTTGTCAGAAGAAGAGTTTTTACTATTGTATGATGTAAATAAGTCTAAAAACCTAATACTGAAAATGTTGAATACTTAAAAATCTTTAAAATTAGCTTAAATTAAAAACATTTGAACACATATTATATAAAAGACTTGTGGTAAAATCATAAACTGATGCAATTGCAATGTCATATGCCATAAAACATAACATTTATTTACATAATCCCTCACGTTGTAGCGACTACGGCAAATCAGCTGTTCTCCCGTAGTAGACCGTTACAGTAGAACGTCGCAAAGTAGCAGTTAAATTCGCGCATGCGCAATACAACGCCATAATGCCGTTGCCGTTCCACCAGAGGCTGTTGCTTAAAGTCCCTATTTAGACTAACCTAATTTAGACTAATATAATTTGGACAAATTTTGCATGTGAATGCATGGAATGGGAATTCTGAAAACTTATTTCAATTTTTTATAAATTAAAAAGTTTGCATATTAGATGAAAAATGAACTTATAAACATCTAGTTTGGGAGGTCTAATTTTTTGGGTTGCAACCAAACATGGGGATGTCAGTTAACTTTACAGCATTTTAAACAACTTTTCAACTACACAAAATGTACCTCAGTTGCAGGGCCTGCCCTCTCCATGCAAAAGATCAGAACTCGGGTCTAAATACAAAAAAATGTACACTTCCAATACAATTTGGTTTTGGTCCTTTAAGGTAATTGTTATCATGCTGATATATGTTCAATTGTTAATTTTTGTAATAGGTTTCATTTAAACTAGTACTTTGATGCTATAGAAACGGGGCGTGTTATTATGATTGGCATGATTGAATTGTGTGCAAGCATTTGGACGGAAGTTTGATTCCGCGACTCCGCCTCAGGCGCTATGGATGATTCCTTGTGCGCATGCCCAGGCTCCAAAGTGACGTTTTTGCGTAACATGGCAGCGCCCATGGTCGGACATTTTTTTGCTTCATTCCATCGTCCATCTTTATTTACAGTCTATGATGCATTCACTAGGACTCTTATTGTGACACAAACTTTGTATTTTAGTTCATTGTTTCTGCATTCACTTTGTTATCCTATGTAATTAAATAAAGTTTTTTGTTTTGTTTTGCAAAACACTGAGCTTGTTATGAAATGCTCTCCCAAGTGGATAAGTTGTAATAAACTTTTTGTGATGTTGTGTTGATGCAGAAACGAAATAATCAAAAACTATTCTTGATTTATTTAGTTTTGTGGTGCTGGCATATGGTCCATTTAACCCAAATCAATACGGCAGTCCCATGTTGTTCCTTGGTAGGGTCACAAGAATTGTGGAAACTATAAATCAGTTGTGGACTAAAAAAGCCCTTTAGGTAATTATGAGCACAATTACACCGTAGTCAGGAATCTCAATAGCATAGGCATGAATGTTTTAAGCACCACTTTACAAATTATGAGCCACCATTAAAGTTTTTCCTCTGTTTAGTGTAGCGTAAGATCAGAGTGCTAAATTGTCACACTAAGTAATAATCAAAAGAATCTCGCTTTATGCTTGCAGTGTAATTAATTGGGGCAAATCCTGGAAGCAAAAGCTGCTTTTTCACAATGATAGGGTGTCAGCAATGGTGCATGATGCTACTTAAAGTAAAGGTGGTGAAGTCTGTTCACCCCTCTTAGATTCGGTTAAATATAACAGTATATAGTTTCTTCATGTTGTTTAAACTCATTCTGCATGTCTTAAAGTCATCTGTAGCAAACAAATTGCTGCTCTGCAACATATGTTTGCATTCCAGCCACTAAAATCTAATCTAAGCAGATTTGCTTTGAATGTCATGCTAAGAGCAGGTCCAGCAGGCATTAACACCGACGTCTGTAGATTCTGTCCTTGCTTGTGAATCAGTGGTTGTTTTCCAGCTGCTGATATAATGGGGAGGAAATCAGAGCTGACAGCACTTGATGTTGTGAACAGAGAAACTAAATAAAGTACAGGTTGTCTATTCATTTCACTGTAGCTGCCTGTGGTCCTTTATAGCAAGTCTGTTTGCCTCTCTAAACATTATTGCTAATGATGAGAGACTTGATGTTAAGTTCGATATGTTTCTCCCGGAGCATGCAGATGTTATTGTTGTAATATTGCTTAAGGAATTTAAAGTCATTACATTAAAAATGTTGCAGTGGTTGTGACAACTGATTATAACATTTATTTATATTTATATATAGCAGTTGATAAAAAATAAATAAGAAATAGGTTTAAGATACCAAAACTGAAACTGATATCACTGACCATTTCTTTGTTATATAATCTTTGTGATGTCTTCCTCAGGCATACTTTCACAAAGTTATTTTATTCCTTTAATCTTTTGCTTTTTAATTTTTATGCCCATGAAAAACTGAACAAATAACTCTGATTTATTAATTGGTGTGCATTAAAAACTGAGATATAAAGAGATATAAAGTCTGAGGCCACTGTAACTATAGCATTAATTCAAGCAAACACAGAAAGCTTTTAATGTGAGTGATCTGTTTGCTTAAAGCTTTTTGTCTGTGCTTTTTATTTCGTGCCCAGCATTTAAGTTTTCTTCTATTTATGCTGTATTTATTTCTGTAATGTAGATATTGCAAGATAAAGTAAATCCTTTCCCACAGTTGTGGAATTTAAGTAGTCTTCCAGTAAGCTTTGCAAATGATCCAGCTTTTTAATTATATAAACTCGGGGGCGCAGCAACGATCGAAGTAGGTTAAAAACCTTATCATTGAAAACCTTATCAGTCTGGTACATGAATATTAATTAGGTGACGCAGTTTTCACCTAGTAGTTATAATAACTAGGGTGGGAAATGAACACTTGCCAAATGCAGGTGCTTTTCTGACCAGCCAATAATTGGAAAAGCTCTGTGTCTCCATATGGTATGAAACAACGTTTTCAGGGCACTTAGTATATATTTCACAGATAAGATGGATAAAGCATTTATTTCAGAAAGCCCAGCTTTTAGCAATGATTCGCTATCGATATAAAGAGGGATGGACTAGATTTGAAGATGTCCTGTGGATTCCTGTACTCCACAAGCAGAAAATGCATCTAATGACAAGGGCAGTTTTCCAAAAAGGTGTCATTTCCTTGTGAGAAAATGGCTGGTGTGTTGTTTTGTTTGTGCATCTTGACAATTTGAGTGCATCCAATGTCATGGCACCCAGCTCATTCAGCTGGTCTCGCTGTCTGTTGACCTTCATCCAGACAGAAAAGGGTGTGCTGTGGGTTCACAAGCAATGCACAACGACTGAGACAGCCCTGGTTTTGTACCTGCTCATATAGCCATGAAATCGCTTTGCCATTTCTTCCCAATTTCTCCTTCAATTTTCCTTCTTTTTTCATCTCTTGCTTTCTAAATTCCACCAAGCTGACATACCAGAACTAAAAAGAGCTTGTTTGCAGAAGGCTTCTCTCTCTCTCTCTCTCTCTCTCTCTCTCTCTCTCTCTCTCTCTCTCTCTCTCTCTCTCTCTCTCTTCTTCTTCTTCTTCTTCTTCTTCTCTCTTTCTCTCTGTCTTTGACACTATTTTATTTATCTCTCTTCTATGTGTCTGTATTGCGTCTTTATTCTCTACTCTCACTTTTGTATATGAGCTGTATAAAGTCAGTCTCTAAACTTTGTTTTGTTCTGCTATGTTATTTTTGCTTCAGTATCTCAGCTGGGAGAATCACTCCTGCAGTGTAATGAGAGCAGGGTGAGGGGATCTGGGAGTGTAATTATTTTCATTTGGGCGTCGGTGAGGGGTAGCTACGCATTTGTCTCCCCCTCATGTGACAGCATCACTAAGTCTTTGCACTGGTTTTTCCTGCAGTAGTAATGAACAAAAATCTCCTCCATTTTTTATAAAGAGAAAAAAGAAATAAAGAATGAAACATGTCAATGTGGTAAAGAGGTGTTGCTGCTTTGAGATGTTAAGGAGTGCTATAAAGGGAATAGCAGATTACACACATTTGTTTTTAAGGGAGTTTTCCTCTATTGTGAAGGATTACAGTATATGTTACGAAATTTCGTTATATAGTCACGTATTTTTTTTATTCTTTTTTCGTGCTATTATCACGAAATTTCGTGTTTTTCCGTGATCGTATAACGAATTCCTGTTTTCGTGTGATTATCACATATTGGTTACTCAACTGTTTTGTCCTATTTTCTTACCATTGTCGCTTCGGTTTAGGGTTAGATTTACATAAACTGACATCCCTAACCAAACCCAACTCTAACCCTAACGCCAGGCGACATATAAAAAAATAAATCAGAAAAAATAGTATAAACCAATATATAAAGTGACATTCTAATGCAAGCACCAAATCTAACCCTAAACCGAAGCGACAATGGTTTAAAAATAGGAAAAAGCAGTTGAGTAACCAATACGTGATAATCACACGAAAACAGGAATTCGTTATACGATCACGAAAAAACACGAAATTTCGTGATAATAGCACGAAAAAAGAATAAAAAAAAATACGTGACTATATCACGAAACTTTGTGAGACTGGGTAGGGTATTTACATCTCTGTGAATAAGTAACTTGTTGTATACTTTTTGGTACCCCAAAGAATCATTTTTATGTTGTGTGTTTCTTCTATATTCTTCATACGTAGACGGACAACAAGCAGGAGATTCGAAAATAATTTGACTTGTTATTATTGACTCCCTACTTTAGAAGCCAATAACTTTATATATCCTGAAATGTTGGTGTTAAGAACCAGTGGTATATAAAAAAAATATATAAACACACAAATATATAAAATGAAAAAAACAGAGCTCTGCTTTTAAACAAACAATAAACAAACAAACAAAACAGGGAAAAAACGTTTCATCTATATTTTTAACTCTTACCTATCTATCAACTCTTAAATATTGCTATTTTTCTATAAAAAAAAATAAAATAATAATAATAATTGCATTTTTGTGAAGGAATGTTGTTAGAGATCAGATTCAAAACGATTATCTAAAAATGTTTTATTTAACCTTTATTTAGCCAGGTTAGTTTAATTTAGATATAGAATTTCTTTTATTAAAGCTCACGTAACACACGCTGTTTCTGCATTTCTGATGTTAATCTGGAGTACCTATAGAGTAGTATGACATCCTTTATATCTACGAAGAGTCTTTAGTTTAATCAGATTTATAAAAGAAAGATTAGCTTTACCGAATCTTTCTGATAACGTACGAAAAAATGAAGAAGGAGGAGTTATACCGCGGGAGGAGCGAGTACGAGTCATGCAACACTATACAACACTGTTTTAACTTATGATTCACTACATGTTCGTTTCATTTATATAATATGCACGCACCTATTTCCAACATAAGACAGAAGTCTTACTTACTGCGTGCAACTCGTCATGACCCGGTTGGGAAAAACCACCGCATCAAACACACACGCAAAACTCTGCTGCTACCCCGGATAATAAACTATATCCATTGTTTTCATAAGGCTGGATTTCTTCTCCTTACATCCAAAAACACACTTCATCTTTCGTGCCATTGTTGAGTTTTGAAATTGAACAAAGCTGAGTGGCGTGATAAGATGTTTGCAAGCTCTAGCGTCTCCCGCTGATTGACGAGTGGGCGGGGTTTTCCGGGGGAAGTGCCCATATAAAGAAGTGATACGTATAGAAAACCCCTGAAACGTCAGTTGGACCTGTAATCGAAAAAAACTTTCCGAAACTTGTACGAACCCTGGCGAAGTGCATTCGGCACAGAAATACTCTGAAACATGTCCAACTGCTTTTTTGACACTTTGCCTACATTTAGCATGAGGAAACAACTCTATAACTGTGTTAATAAGTCAGAATGCTTGAAATACCATTGAACCCCCCCTTTAAGAGAAAAAACAAACAAAACAAACACAAAAAAGGCAAAGACAACTCAAGTGCATTTCAATTTAAATAAAAGTGCCCTTAATTAAAACATTTACACGTGTGGATGGACTAATGTTCCATAGATTTAACATAATGTTCAGGGCTGGCCCTGGCCAATTTGCTGCCCTAGGCAAGATTTCACCTGGTGCCCCTGGAATCAAAGACAATTGTCTTCCGATCATTTTGTTCATAAACTTACACAGAAACAAACTGCACAGCTTTGTCTTGTTTTTCTTTATTTTGAAAATATTTTGAAAACACACAACATATTATAGATACAACTATATTCATTGAGCACTTCTCTAGCATACAGTAGATACATTTTCACAGTTTATTTTGAAAGTGTTTGTTTTTCAGTATATGGCATGGCAGCAATGTCCTACTAACTACACTTTATGACATGTTATAACCATGAAACAGGGGAGCAACGTAGATCTTTATTTAAATTGAATTTTAATGTTGCTATTTTTAATAAATCCACATCTAACATTTTATGTAGTACTCATTTAAAATAAAGATTTATGTTTATATATCAACATTTTATGTAGAACTAATTTTAAATAAAGATTTATATATGACATTACTAATTTAGCTAATTAAAATAAAAATTCCATAAAATACAGCAAACGTTCGACTAACTATGTCATTTAAATTAGCGAACATTACTAGCATCATCGAACTTAATGCAACATAGATAAACTGATCATACATCAATTTCATTACTTACCTGTGTCTTTTTCGCGTTTTTCTTCCCCCATGCATTCCAATTAAAGTGCTTTATTTTTTATCTCGTACCTCTCTCAACATCACAACAGCGTCATGAACGGACTAATGAAACAGGCATTTGTCAAACAGAAATATTTATGGACCCACACTGCCTGACAAAGACTATTTTAGGATCCTTTATGTTTAATAGTGTTTTCAGACCTGAAAAAGTTATGTGTTTTAAAACATAAATGCACTGCCAAAGGGCTCACGTCCTGCAGAGTTTAGGTCTGACCTTGTCTCAATACACCTATAGCAACACCGCCAGACCTTTATAAGCTGGTTCAATTGTGTATGATTGGGGTTGGAGCAAAACTCAGCAGGAGAGTGGCCCTCCATGGACTGGAGTTTGACACCGGTGATCTAAACTATTTTTTCGTGTGCAGCTGCCAAGTGGATATTTTTAGGGTTTGTTTTTTCAGACTATTGTCCTCCAGTTGTGTGCACATATTAAAAAGGTCTTCCTAACACTTTGTCATGGCATGAAACCTCTGTGTAACCCAGACTGCAATTGCAGAATTACTGAAATCAAGCCAAAAAGGCCAAAGAGCAAAAATCTCTTCTGATTTCGACAATATTCTGCCGCAGCTCCTGTTGTTGTTGTTGTTACGGTTGCGAAAGGCCTTGGGGCCGTTGTTTGATGTATTATCCTCCATTTGAGATGAAAAACAACTGCATCCACGCTGTCCATTCCTCTCTGCCAGCTGGACGGGCCACTTTGTGGTCGAAGAAGCCTCGGGACAATCTTTAATTAAAATTCCAGCAAACCATGCGGCTCACTGCCTTGAGGATGATGAAAAATTTATGGGCGTGATGTTTGGGATTAAAGTATTTCTAACCTCTTTTACATTTTCTTTTGTCAATCTCCCTGTGGTTTCCTGTCTTTCTTAACCTGCTGTTTTTCTTAGATTTTGTCAACTTGTGGATGACATAAAATATGAATCACTGTTTTGGAGGTAGAAAGTTGACTGCTGAATTTACAGGTTTAGTGTGTGAATTTTAGTCAGTAATAAACTGTAATGGGCCCATATTATAGCCAGTTTTCACATGGGGCATCTAAGCAGGTAAAAAGTCTGTTGTGCCGCAGCTAATCAGCACAGGGAGATTCTCATGGAGGCCAGGGGGAACTTTGTTTTTATGTCATTAGTTTGAATAATGCAGGTTGTGGGAGTGTTGCTGAGGCATTTCGAACTCAGAAGCTCATTAGGAACTGTGCAAGAAGACTGAAACGATCACAGAAAATGGTCTTCTATTGTGACTTGTCCAGGTAGATTGCCATGATGCTGTGAAACCTGAAAGAAAGATGACGACCAAATATGTTATGATATTTGGCTTGACTTTTAAAAAGAAGTATGGTACTATGTTTTGAAGTTGTGGTGTATGATCTTCTGATAATAAGCCAGTTTTTATTCCTTTTGCACATATTACTATATAGGAGAAGTATACTGTAATAAGAAAGAAATGACCATGAAATAACTTGCCCCCTAATCATTAACACAAGATGACAGATGAATCACTTGTGCTACATTAAGCAAAATAAATGGAAATGGAAAAAGGTCAAAATAAAAAATTCACTTTACTAAGAGACTATTTTTGCTGCTGATGGAAGTGTGCTATTTAAATCTAATGGATAGGTCAAAAAAAAGCTTACAGCACTGCCTTACACACAGAATCACACATGCACGCACACACGCGCACACACATACTCACAGAAGAATGAAAACAGAATAAACACTTTATTGTGCAGTAGAGAAAAAAAATCCATGTTGAACCGTCTCTTTACCCTGATTCACAATGGTAAGCTAATGATTTATATATTGAGCTGTTGGATGCAGTTTCGCAGGAAATGTCAGTTTGACGTCATTTCACTTCAACAATAAACATAAGTAAAAAAAACTGCAGTTTTATGATTTAAACAGAGATGTAAAGACAGAAGCAAAAACATAGACTGTAGCTTCAATATTTCTTCAAACTTAAGATGAATATATTTTGTATTATAGCAATAATAAGTAACAAAATATTATAGGCCCTGTGACAAAATTCAAACAGTTATTACCGTCAAAATGTGATTTTTCTTTTTTATTGTGTTTAGGTAAAGAAAAAAAGGATTTAAATCTGAAACATAATGCAATCACTATTTTTCAAAGCAGTTTTTTTATTAACAACTGTGAATGCTGTTGGTTTCCTTTATAAATTTATTGTGTTTATATGATCAACAATATAGAGGTATTATGTATATATATATATATATATAAATGCATAATAACACAAATGTGTTTTATACTACATGTAAAATAAACAATAAAAGGGTACTATTCCCATTTAAATAAAGCATAAGCTATGCAGTTAGTTAAGTAGTTTGTCCATTAATGCCTTAGACAACAGGTTATCAAACACATATTTAGTCTGAGAATAATGGCGTGTGACGTGTCTTCTGTTTCAGAACAAGGCTTAATCTGTGTCCAGAAAGCTGCTGCATGATATTCATTGTATTCTTTCTGAGGAAATCTGAGTAATGGCATTGGCTGTTCACTACAGTGCTCTATGATCAAGTGGAAAGCCTATTTCGACTGGAGCTCATATGTTCATTAGGTGCTGCACACTATGGTGGACCCATCTGTTTTCAGAACTGTGCCAAACTGTGAAATGATCCCTCGAAATTGTAGACGTTCAGGAAATGAGGGACCGTTCTTCACTCGCTGAACAAATTAGCTGGGCTACACCTGGTCACTACAAATTATTCTTGCTCAGAAGCTTGGATTTTTGAATGGAAGGTTTTTATTGTAGTGGGGAAAAAATAAATCAATGATGCAGTAGTGTCACATAATTAAATGTGATTATATGTAAACTATATTTCTGGCTGAAAGCACCAGCGTAGTTGTAGTTGGTCACCAGCATATGTTGTGTTTTGGATGCTAGTGAGCTAGTTTTGCCAGTAGGCATCTACGGTAGCCAGCAAAACTTCTTTAGTCAAAATCATGCTTGGCGTTTACCATACAATTACGTGACTTGTTGCTCATGCTTGGCGTTAACAATACAACAACGTAACTTGTTGCTTAACCACCATAGAATGATGCATCACTGGAGAAACTTTTTTCCAAATACATAGTATTTTTGTCCATTTGAGATCAAATTAATGTCTCATTATTACCGCAATATCATAACATCTGAAGACAAATTTTCTTTCAAAGTATAATTGCCTTATTTTTCAAAGTTTTATTCAATCGCAAGCATCAGTCAATAGTTTCCGTCGAATTATTCTCAAACACGTCTCGTCTGCTGTTTTGGCAGCTGTGGTATCTTGTTTATAGGATTCAGGTGTTGTTATAAGATGATTGAACTAATTCTGTCAGTCGTCTTCTTGCCTGAGGGACCCTTCAGGGGTAAGTTAAGTCGTCCTGATTTTTCTTCTTTGATTACTCGCTTACTTCATTTTCAAGCCTTTGACAGCTCTCTGCCGTCACGCGCGATCCAGTGGGAGTTGCTTTCTCAGCACTTTCTCATTCCCTGGCGTGCTCTTCCATTTTCTTTATTCAGCTTTCGTAAGACTTCTGTGGCTGCCGCTCCCTTAGGCGAGAGAATAAAATGTCCATTGTTGTCATCTGAAATGCATCTTGCTAAACAAATTAATATAAACATTGGCTGAGTGGGAGGTGAGAGAAAACATAATCATCAAAAAAGCATTTGTTGTTGTAGGCAATGGTGTGATTATGACTGATATCTGACCAGCAGTCTGCATAGTTTTCTTAGTTTAGCATTAAAACGACCCTAAACTTTATCTTAGTCTTGACAGTCAGTGCACATTTGCTGTCTGTGCACCATTTTTGAAGTCTGGAATACCCATTCAGCAGGTGGCATCATCCTAAACCACTAACAAAAAAGTGGCAAAATGTGTTTTATGGTACAGTCTATACATTGTGTTCTTTGGGACAGCATGCAGTTGTAATCCATGACACTAGCTGGCCGTATAAGCAGCATCTGCTTTGCAGGACAAATTTAGGGTTGTTCTCTTTGAGGTCCACGATGAATAAGCCTCATGTTTTTTCACTGCTCTAATGGCACAACAGACCTTCTCAAAGAAACCGGCTCAGAAAAACTAGGTAAGGTCCGCGGAGGATACATGCATCTGATAATGATGTTGATCTTCAGTACACGCCTGAGGTACTGCTGCTGGTGCATGATCACAGAAGCTTTCAAATGTTCATACAGAAGAAAAACACGAACAGGGTTGCTAAATTCAGACACGGAGCTTGAAAATAACTCAACTCAAATATCTGTGACAGCTCTATTCCAGGGCATAATCTCAACATTATGGCTGATCACTAAATTCTTAATCTATCTCAAAGGATTTAAACAATAGATATCTCTTCTGTATTAAGTATTAATAATCCTATGTTGACTTATGTATGTTATATATGACTTTATGCAAATATAACAACACGCCTATAATCCCTCCCACTGCATATGTTCACATATGAGGTAAATCACATATGTTCACATATGAGGTAAAGTTATTGAAAATCCGTTCCTCTAATAATTTTTATCTAAACATTTTTAGAATCATTATTGAACATTAAACTCAATCACTTGGCTATAGCTTATGTCATTTTCGTTGTTTATAAACTTTATGGATTTAAAATTAGAGTAATTGTATAGGATTATGCAGTTGTTGTGCAAAATGAATTGACACAATTTAACAAGTCATTAAACAAAACATAAATAAAAAAACATGCCGTTCCAGATGTAAATATGATGCCAATATGTCATTATTCCGATTGAATAGTATTTAGTCTATAGAAAGTTAGTCAACACTTTTATTTTGGAGGTTTTTTTCATGAAGGCAGGAAGGCTCAAAATAGTGCTATGGAAAAGACTGAAAGCTCTATAATATTTCGTTTGATGACCGTGTATGCATAGTGATGGGAGACTTCGAATCAATTGGTATTGCTTCGAAAAATGATTCAGTTTTTCAAAGCAGTTCGAAACACCACACACGCTGGCGACCCCTGCTGGTCAAAATAGTGTAAAGGCAGATAGGTCCAAACATTTTACACTTTTTTTACAAAATAATAGCAAGATTTTTATTAAAATATGTTTAAAAAAATTTTTAACTTAATTAAGTCATAGTTAAAAGTGTATTATGTGTTTTTAGTTTTATTTGGGGCAAACAAATCATCAAAACTAACTTCCCCATGACTTGGGCCAGTTTGAAACATGCTCCGAACCACTGATTCGAAACAAAAGATTCGTAAATGTTTCGAAGCCTCATGAAGCAGTGTTTCGAAAATCACCATCACTATGTATGCACACATTTCTGTAAGCTGTGCACACTGTGCCCCCTTAAAAAAAATTGGTGCATGACGCCCCTGCAATTGTGGCATAACAATCGACAGTCCCATATGACTGTTCAAGTCCCACAAATATGACCCACAGATACGTTTACTTAATTAGTTGCATTGTGTTCTTTATATAAAGTGATCTTTGCAATGCTTTTATACTGAGTGCCACGTAGTTGTGAGTCTTAGCTATTGACCCTGAAAATCCAAAGAGTGGTTTGAAAAAGAGTTCAGAAACATTTTAGATATATCAGTAGATATAAAATCTTATGAGAAACCTGAATATAAATGTGCAATACTTAAATATGATTTCTCATCCATATTTTTAGTTAACAGTCAAAATAATATTTTAGACATCCACTGTACATTTTCTTTTTTGTAAAACCCATGAAGTTTAGAGTTAATTTAAACCTGGATGCATTTCTGTTGCTTCTAGATCTCAATGAAAATATCTGAACTGATTCACATGGAAAAGGTCATTAAGAGATAAACAGTTGATAATGGGAGGGAAACAGCATTAGAGCAATTAAACAGACCTCACTTCCTCAGTAATGACGCTGGAGCTGGACAACTGCTAAGGACTAAATTCTCTTTCTTTCTTTCTTTCTTTCTTTCTTTCTTTCTTTCTTTCTTTCTTTCTTTCTTTCTTTCTTTCTTTCTTTCTTTCTTTCTTTCTTTCTTTCTTTCTTTCTTTTCCAGACCAGTGGTGCAACACAGTTCACTCAAGTATGAAAAGTCTCTCATAGTATATTTACTCTCATGCCATTCTAAATATATACTGTATGATGTATTAAAATGCTATTATGTTATCTTCTTGCATCAAAACCAACATGTGGATGCTCCAGAAAGCTTATCCATCCATCATTAAAGTAATTCAAATTAATCCAGTGGGTTAATGTATTCTGAAGTGATATGGTTTCATTTGTGAAAAAATATTTTGAGCTTATTTAGATATTGAAATTTCACACATCCATGGAAACGTACAGATCAGTGTTTTAAGTTAAACTATGGCGTCATTGCAATAATGTAAAATCTCATTGGTTCTTGCAAGTCTTGTAATGAAACATGCAATAACAAATGAAATTCGACATTGTTGACGTGCCGCCCCATTTGACTTTTTTTCTTTAATGATGGATGTATGTGCTTTTTAGAGCTTTGCCATATAAGAAGATGCCATTATGCCATTTTAATGTAAATTATTGTTTTGTGTTCAACTGATGAAACAAATTCATATTTATCTGTAATGGCATGAGGTTGAGTAAATGATGTGAGAATTATCATATTTGGGTGAACTGTTCCTTTAAGGCATGTGAGAAGATGGTGAGATTATTGTGCTCTTAAACTCACAGCATGCACGAAGATCTGTAGATGAAGACGTTCAACCCACAGCTTTCCCTGTTGCAATCGAGCGCTTCTGAAGCATGTCTCCGACAATGCGACATCATTAGCATAATAACCCCCTTCGTCTGAATAAAGCAGCAGCTGAATTGTGGGTAATCTTCAAAGGAGGGATCAAGCTTTGAAGGTAGCTATGGTGGCTTCAAACACTGTCGACATGCTGATCCCCAGGAGCAACCTGAACTTGGTAATTGTTCTTTTTCTTGCAGGGGTTTCAACCTTACTCATGCCTTCTCTCTTCTAAATCATTCCCAAATCATGAATTCTGGTCACATGTAAAACCCACTGTTTTCTGCTCAGTCAAAATTTTAAATGACAGAAGCCCATTGACATGGAACATAACATTAATGCTTTTAGACCATGTGGACATTTAATGTTATGAGCCACACAGTGTGTTATAGCCATTGTTAAAACAAGTGAAAACTTTATACATAACTTATAAAAACAAGTTTGAAATGATTTAAGATTATTTGTTAAATTAAAGTAACAAACAAATATATGTTGATTTGATATCATATTTTACAGTTTACAGATTTATGTCATCTTATAAGATCATGAATCTAATAAACTTTGGTAGGACATCTATGCATGATGACAACTACTGTTCGTAGGCCACGACACAAGTTAGTAAATGTTGTAAACAAACATAGCAAGGTGAATCACAGATGCCACTTTTGCACAGAGAGCCTGCATGTAGTTTACATAGAAATAAACCAGGCTTTTATTTACAGTAATACTGAATATTCATCATGACTATTGCTATGTTGGGGTTGGCAGTGTCTTCACAAAGAAATTACGAAACTTTTAGCGACACGTCGCATTGGTCAGTAGGGGAGAGTGGGTGCAAAAGTAAAGCGGGACAAAAGTAACAAAGCCCTAATAACATTTGACAGCATCTTTAGCACACAAACCCTTGATAGAGCTGACAAATATCACGTTATTTACTCACCGTTTTCCGTGTGTAGATCCAGAAAGGTGTTTTCAATCATGATAAGTAAATTCCTAAAGCTATAATTTTTTCTTATAACGCGTTGTGTTTCTTGTTTCATGTGTTAAAGTACTGATCAATCTACAGGTTATTTAGTGCTCTAACACGTCCTGAAGTTTCACTTCTAAGAGTTTTTCAAAATAAGAGTAAATCGTGTTTAAATGTGAGGAGTTCTTGTTGGGACGATGCTAATACTGTTGCATATGTTGAAAATTGATATTATTCTAATTTGATTTAATTACATTTTATAGTGTTTAAACTGTTGAAAAAATGTTTTTAAAATATATTATACTGTAATTTATTTAAGTTTGTACTGTTGGTTGCTTTTGAAAATGTTATAAAACTGAAATTTAAAATGAAAATATATTTCATTATTTTTTACAAAGATAAATGAAAAAATATGTTTGCCGTTACATATTAACGAGGTCACAGTCATGTATATTTATTAAAAACATGTCTAACACAAAAATCTTGTTCTGTTGTGTTACTTTTGACCAACATGTGTGTTACTTTCATCCCTGCAGGTGAGGTCGAAAGTAACAATTCACTACTTGTCTTTTTACATTTTTACAAAATTCCACCTGGTATTGATAGACAACATTAGTGAGTTATTGACCACAGCAAAAAATATACCTCTGTCTATAACATTATCTTTTAAAATGTTGAAAAATTGTACTTTTGTCTCTGTTCTCCCCTAAATCATCTTATGTTGCATTTTCAGTTGCTACTCAGTAGGGGACCATACGTGCCATTTTTTCTGGGACTTGTCCTGGCCAGGATTTGGGGTGCGTCTTCCGGAACTCGTATTTTTCGACCGCACAGTACGTCATCGAGGTTCCCACATTTCAGTTAAAAACATATACAATCATTGTTCTTACTGTAAAATGTAATGGTTGCTTTTCTGAAATAGAACCTGAAACAATAAACCTTGATGACGTATGCGGCCGACAAATACGACTTCTGGAAGATGCATACGAAAAGGACGTGTCCCGGAAAAATGGCACGTATGGCCCCCCAGGTGTACTGTATGTTGCAGGATCATGCTAAATTTCTGACAGCCAGAAAATAAGACCATTAACGGCGCATTCACACGGGGCGTAAGCGTTGACGCTTCCCATTCCCTTTTAATGGGTGACGTCAAGCGTTGGCAAACTGAATTGTGGATCCGTCGGCGCCGCGTCACTACCGTTGCTCGCGGCAGAAGTTGAACATTTCTCAACTTTTCAAGCAGCACCGCGAGCGTCGACCAATCACATTGCACACAATCAAATAACCTAGGCAGAGCTAGCCAATTACGTTTATGGAAGACCGAAGCATGTGCTGCGGCCCCTGTGATTGGCTGTTGGCCATGTTTCAGACAAGCCTTCCGTTAAGCATTAACGCTTACGCCCCGTGTGAATGCGCTGTAAGACTGTTCTAATGGCCATCTTAATCTATCTCACTGTATGATGAAGGACCACCATTTACGAGCTATGATCATAGAAATCGTCTGGAAATCTTTTGTCTACGACGGCCGAAAATTGTGCAGTGTGAACCCAGCTTTAAACAGTACTGAGACCAGAGCTACCTTCATTCACTTCTTTGCAAATGTATAGAAATGAAAAAGAACATAACATCAAAGGCAAAGTAGGGCCTGTTTTGGGGTATAACTTCAGTCTGGTCCACCAGAGGACAAGTAAAAAAAGCAGAGACTGATTTTAGGAGACAACAGTTGTTGCAGCTTTCACAGAGAGAGTGTGTTGTAGGCTACATCAGAAATCCTGTGGACACAATGGATGTATTTTGATGACCTTTTCCAAAGCATCTTTGTCTAAATAGTTTTGTGAAATAGTTTTGGCATAATAATGACAAAAATGATTAAACCGGAATAGACCTGAACATTTAATTCCCAAAAGGAATTAAAAAAAGAGAAATCATTTTTTACAATCAGTTTGATTGGATTGTTTGTGTTGTTTTCAGGCTTAATAAAAACACAAAACACATATGGTGGGGTGCAATCACTTAATCAATCCCCTGTCTGTATTCAGCACTAACACAGTTTGATGAAGCTTGTCTAAAAAAAAAAGAATTAAGTGAGCATGTGGTACTTGATGATTTATTGAAAACATGTGAAGCTCAATCACAGCAGGTGTTTATTAACCCTCGTCTATGACTGACAGATTAAAACAGATCCACAAATAAACCTCACACAATTTCCACAGCACCATGGAAAACCTCTAAAACAATCAATTTATGCAGCATTCTGCAGTTTGTTGGTTTGTAGGAAGAGGATTAAATGGTACTTTGAGCAGCAAATGCAAAGATTGTGATAAAGCTGAAAGCCACTTTTAATCAAGACAGGTTTCCTGAAGTGTACAGAAGTTAAATCCTAAAAACTTTGGAAAGTGCTGTTCGCCATTTTAGGGGAATTTTAGACGGATTGGTACAGTGCTTTCTTCTCGAGGTATTTGTGTCCCTGTGATGTTATACATATTTATGAGATCCACACAGACTAGAAAACATTTTATTATTTATTTAGGATTAAGTAAGTTAAAAGTATTGTACAAAGAATGCAATCATATTCAGAGTATGAGGGTATTTATTGGCATATTTAGTACTGAAGAAAAGAGGAAAGAGTTAGTGTATATATTTAATATAAACTCACACTTATGATACTGTAAAAATATAGCCATCATCTGCAACTTATAACTTGTGGAGTCAATGATCCATGAGCAGATGCAGTTAAAATGCATTCAAAAACAAAAGAACATAGAAGATTAAAGCAGGACAGGCAAAGATATTATCTAAAGCACAGGTTGTAAAGCTATGCAAAAGTGTCAAAAAACGGGAGCAACTATCCAGCTAGCAGGATAGTTTGAAAGATTCATTCATAAACATTATCAATGAGATACTGAGGTGTTTTTTGTCATGTTCATAATAGATTGCAAGCTTCCCTACACCATGTCCTAACCAGATGTGATGCGATATGATTCCAGCGATACTGAACATGAAAAATGGGTGTGGCGCGATGCGATCAATCACAAAACACAGCCAATCAGAACAGTTTTCCCTGTTTGTGACCACTCTCGCATTGCAGCTGAAAATATAGCTTAGCTTTTATTGCATGTTGCAGCGTCACATGTAGTTAGGACAAAATTATAGTTGCTTTTCAACAACTGTTCAGCTGTACTGAAGTGTGGAGGTCAAAACCACATATACAGTAGGAGATTTTCAAAACAGTGCAGTCCTGCATTGCATTTTATTGCCACTGTCTAAAAGGGACATCATCACAAAAAGGAAGTCATGAGAGCCGTCTCTATGCATAATTCAGACTAACTGTGTCGGCGAGTCCAAAGAGCTTCAAAATGCACTTGTATTTCAAAGTAAGCTCTGTTCACAATGATGCATAGTTTCTAGGTGAATGAAGGTACATTCAGGAAAAACAGGTGCACAACTAAATGTTTGTCTTAGAAGCTACTTTAATATTCACAAAGTCATCCAGGCAAGGAAGCAAGGGCAGGACGCAATAAATGCATCACACTGCCGTGACTCACGGGACGCAGAGGCTATTTGTCATGGGTTAGCGTGAGTGCAAGGGTTTGATAACCTTTAAAGCATGTAGAGCTTCGAGACAGTGCTCTGGATCTGACAGCTGTCAGATATAGGGTAGAATGCGATCGAGTGTTTTCCTGTGTTTTACTACTGTGAAGGATCAAAAGAACATCCGCTTTGATGCTGACTCTGTGCTACTCCGCAGGTCACACAGAGACTGGAGGTGGTTTTACTCTAGACCCACGCTAAGTTTCTGGTATCTAGAACTGCCAGCATATTATGCAAAACTAGTGTCAGGCTGACTTATGGCGATTTTTCATTACATAGTACCCCACGGGTCAGGTCGTGTCAGCTCACTTCACTTTGGCTTGCTTAGCTTTTCCATTGAGTTTAGTCACTTCAGAGTGGGAGGGATTATGGGCGTGTTGTTATATTTGCGCTGCCTACTGCTGTGACATCAAACATGTAAGAGCGTCATTGGAATGCGATACATCCCCATACATTAATTTATTTCTCAATCCAAAACAAAATTAAAATTGACCAACACAAATAGATATGTGCACACCGCGTTTATAACTACCTCTGTATCACATGAAAGTTTTTTTTTACAAACACACGTGGTGTCAGTCGACGCGCTCTGCGGATTTAAGTTGCAAAAATGTGCCTTGTGAATGACCTGCCCATCACGAACCTTTTTGTGACCTTGTGGGGACATTTTGAGGTCATCTTTGTTGGTGTAAAGGTTTGGTGGTCATGTTTTATGTTATGGCTTGCCTCTCTCCAATGTTACACATACAACCAAAAATTTGTGGCATTGTTTTGCACCTTCATTGTCAGCACAGCCTGTATCTCTCACTGCACTGCACTTATGAAAAATTTAATAAAACTAAATGTATAAGCAGAAAAGAAGCAGTTCAGAAATATATTCAGCTCCTACCTGCCTATATCATTTAGAGCTTGTCTTGCTCGGTGTTCAGAAGAGTCCAGGACCTATATATTGCTGTTTTGAGGCCAGCATCATGATATCTGCTTAGACCCAAACCCCAGCAGGCCACCAACACAAATCTGTGACTAATCTTCAAACGCTTCACATCAGTATGATCTGCTTCAAACCCTACACGCTGGCTCACTAACCTTTAGTCTTATGTAGTTTTTGTCTGCCAACAAATCTGTGGCAAAATTTTAAAGGGTATACCTTGTGACAAATGCCTTATGACATTTTAGTTAATTACTTGAAGGTCAACACAATGCTGAAAAGCAGACTGAAGCCATTGAGTCCTGATTCATCCGAACATAAGGGTTCTGCTCTGCTTTGTTAAATCAACATTGCTTTGTAACAGTTATTTTCTGTATTTGCTTACCAGCAATTTGAGGTTTGTCCTGGTACAGTCAACACAATCTCATAGTTTGGGGACAGGGTTATGGGTGGGGCTTTATTAATTCATTTTCAAATAATCACATGTTTTTGAATGATTCAGTTTAATAGTATATATGAACAGTAAAGAAATCAATTTTATCTTGAATGCATAAAAAACTTTTTGTATTGTTCATTATATGCAAGTAATATTCATATTCAAGTAAAGCCAGTAAACTTTACTTCCGGTTTCTGTTTATTTAATGGTCTGACTTGTTGCTAAACTAAACTCTGGATCAAATACCTCGTCAAAAATATCAAATGTTTTGGTTTCCTAGGTAGTCTTCATGTTGTTAATTTAGCTTGTTATATAAATAAACTAATTTAAATGGTCTTTGTTGTTATTTATTCTAAGCGGAGTTTACCTGAAGTTACGTGTGTTCCACAAAAGCCGTTTGTTTATGTTGTTACTGCTGAAACCATCTATACAAGCAGAGGAGTTAAGATGCAAAACCCTCTAAGTGCATCTGAGATGTTTTCATTTGTATCAAAATCTTATGTTCAGATTCATTAATACCCAATGGCAATAAAATGATTATTAGTCAGTAACTGAAATATCTTTAGTTTCAGTTTATTATATAAATTTGTAAAGTAACAGGTCATAAGTCTAGCTGCTAATGCTAGAATTATTTCCCAAGCTATATGTATGCACTCTCAGTGAAAAAGGTACAAAAATTGTCACTGGGACTATACCTCTAAAAAGGTTCAAATATGTACCATTTTTTATACATATTTGTACTTTTGAGGAACAATTATGTACCTTTGAGTTACCAATATGCACCTTTAGGTACAAAGTGTATTTTTTGAAAAGGTAACGAGCCACAGTGACAGCTTTTGTACCTTTTTTCCGAGAGTGTAAAAATTGCAATGTTTGAAAAGAAACAAATAGTGCTGTAGGGTTCATATGTGTGTAGGAAGAAACTGATTACAAAATCTGCATCTGTTTTTGACCGCAACAGGGACAAACATGAACCCAGACAGTTTGCACTCCTTTGAGTCATAAATCTACCAAACATCTATAGAGAGTGATTGCAGAAAGCACAAGCAAATAGTAAGAGGAGTTAGTGAAGTAAAGTCTGGGGAATTAACTAAAATGTATGAAACCATCCTGAAAGCACAGCCTAATATAGACACAGCTTGGAATAAAGGCAAAGGAAGTGCTCGATTTTTCTTTGAAGCAATTATGTCTTTCAAAGGTACCGTGTTACAAGTTAATTTGATGTGTCTGAAAACATGCTGCAGCCTATGTTAATCAATTAGTTTAAAATGGTTAAAGATTTAGATGAGGAGGTAGTTGCATCAGCTCGATGTAGAATGCAACCATCGCACCTGCTAAGAAACTAGCAGGATGAGTAAAAACAGTGTTTCAGTATTGAGCACTATTAAGCATAAACCCAGTGGCAACACAGCTTGTTTTACTGGGAAAAGTTTCGTTCCTGCCATGACTTTGCATTAGAAGCAGATACTTAGCACGGGATGAGATTCTTACCTGCGGTTAAAGCCCCTTTTTGCCTCACATGATTCTTACCTGACTATTTCAAATAGGTTCTTTTATATATTGAAAATAGGGTGTTGTAAAGGTTATGAATGTTTATCAGCTGAGTCTGCATTTTTTTCCATGCCCAGTAGAGAAATTCTGGTGAAGTTCAGTCACACCATCCACTATCCACAGTAGAACTGTAGGGCTCCAAAATTTAAATCCCATTTAAAATCTCAGTAGAGAAATAGATTTTTAGCGTTTTAAAGTAGACCTACCGCTAGCTCCCAGGTTGTAAAGCAAATGGGTATTTTTTCTTTATACAGTGCAGCACGCTCTAGTAATTTAATTGGACATGTGTCATACCATAAGCGCTGATATATTGAACAGCACTGTTTGTATGACTCTACATGTCTTTGTTTTCGGCATTTAAGAATAAAGTATGTAAGAGAATATGTGCACCAGACAGCCGTTTTGGTCTAAACCGTGTTTTCAGACCAGTGAGCAATGAAGCTCACAAATGAAAAAATCTCCCAGAAGAAACATTTTATTGTCCACTGGTTTATCTTTTATCGCTTAGGAAATTTGATGGAGTTGTCAGTTGTGCTTCATTTAAGTATTCACTTTGTCTAACATGTTTCTCCTGAAATTGCTTCGGAAATAGACAATATATCTACAAATTGTTTAAAGTAGAGTATTATTCTATAAAATAGATACGAACATTTGGATTTGGATGAATTTAAAATGAGTTGATACTGAAATATCCAAAGTTTTATTATTATTGAACTATGTACTACAAATTTGAGAAATCTGAGCTTGGTTTGTGACGGCTTCAGCAAAAATGCAGACTTTTCAGTGCTGTATAGAAGAAACAACTGAAATATTAACACTTACCCGTGATCTTACTTTCTTATGGGATTGTGAAAAATATAAAAATTGGCCAAATTAGTTTATAATTTTACTCAGTTTTAATATAACCTCTTTTCTTTTGATCAACATTGTAGTTTCGTGATCTTAGAGCTGAATGGGACAACGGTTAAAACCATTTTTTTTAACTGTCTAATGTGGAAAAAAAATTTCTAATACCAAAAATTAATAGACCACGCGTTGTAGCACCCCCTCAAAAAAAAAATATATATATATCAAAAATAATTTTCAAATTAAAAGATTTATTCATACTATTTACATGGTAGTTATGTTACCATTTATTAAAAGTATTATTAGCAATTGTATTTGGTTTATTTTTGTGAGAATACATATATATTATGTGGGGTGTCGGACAAATGAGTGTCTAAGTCGGTATTCAAACTTTTGGCGGGCAGGTGACCTGAGGCTGCATTCTAATTGGCTTGTTTCTGATCAGCCATGTGGACTATACCACTTTTGTTTATGGCTTATTATTTTTGTTTTGGCAGCTGCTTTTTACAGTAAGTGCAAATATCGATAGATGCTAAGTGAAAAAATATTTACTATGTTTATATGTATTTACATATAACTATTTACTATAGTAAATGTACTGTTATATTCAGTAGTATTAGGTGTAGTGATTTGGTAAACTGTAGAAAATACTGTAGTACACCTTAATATTTACTAGAACGGTTCAAAAACACTAAAGTTTTTTTTACCAGACACCAAGTATTATCCAGATACTATATATATATATATATATATATATATATATATATATATATATATATATATATATTAGGGATGCACCGAATCCAGATTTTTTAGGTTCGGCCGAATCCCGAATCCACCGTTTAAGATTCGGCCGAATCCGAAACCGAATACCGAATCCTACTCGCATCCTTATTCCATTAACACAGTAAAACACATTAATGAAGTAAACAACGTCCACAGCAGTGTATTTTTCATTTTATTTAATTTTAACTGTACATTATGCCAGGATGACAAGTTGGAAAAACTATTTTGACAATTACCATAAGCCTATGCATAATGAAAGCGATGCGTTGCGACACGCTCGTTTTTACAATAAGCAAGCAGCTCCGCGCTGAAAACTATATTTAACTTTGAGTGAGAAGCTCCGCTCGTCAATGTCAGGTTTCACACGGCCGTCCAATTACAGTGGAGGAGGGGCGGGAGATTACCACAGCAACCAACCGGCTCACAGCTGAAGCATCACAGCTACCAAGCGCTCGGCTGAAAAACAGCTGGAATTTGGCGTCCTCAAGGCGTTTTCAGCTGTTTTTAAAAGTTTTGGTGTGTCCAGCCCCTAAGGCTCACCAAAAGAAAAAGCTCATCTCCACGTCAGCACCCGATGTGTTTAATCAACGGCCGCGTTACGTCGACCAGCGTAGCGCAAGCTTAGGGTTCGGTTCGGTGGAAAAAAAATCTAGGATTCGGCCGAATCTGAACCCCGTCAAAAAGCCCAGTATTCGGCCGAATCCGAATCCTGGATTCGGTGCATCCCTAATATATATATATATATATTTATATATTTATACTGTATATATAAATACATCTTAAGGTAAACACCTCAAGATCTCCTATGAATCTAACTCATTACCTTTCTGGGAAAAAATAAAGTTAGTTTTATTTCATAACCCTTTTAACAGCTTACATTCCAAAACATCCAACCATTCCGGATAAAACAGGACAGATAAAATTATTCCAGTCTGCCAATCGATTTGAATGTGACCTTTTTTACGAATGCAGTTTTTCCCACTAAACCTCAGCGGTGGAGGTGGACTCATCCCATGTGAGTAATTACGCTCATAAAGTGTGTGTCTGCTTTAAATGAGGATATTTATTTCACTGCCAAATGAAAAAAAAGTCTTTAGTCCAACTGTGAATGGGTGAAACCCCTAGAGAATGCATTTCAGTGTTACTAATTCTTAGTCTGCACATGTTATGTTTAAAACATGCATATATTTATTTTTCAAAGTTTTACCTTTTTACTAAATTGCAGCTTTATCACGAACACCATAACCCAACAGGTAAGTTCTCTTCCTGCTCTCACACAGACAGTGTCTGTTCCCAGAGTGTGAAGAGCCTGTATTCACTTATGTCAGGTTGTTGCTGGCTGCATTATCCATCTTGCAAGGTGTTGATTGGATTATAGCAATGGGGCAAGGTGCGAAAGCCGATGGGGCGAGTGTGTGGAATGAAGCTGTTTATTTGCAGTGATGTCAGCACCCAAGCATCCAACCGCTCGCTCTTCAGCTAATACGCACGTGCCTGGAAACTCCATCAGTTAAGGGTTAACCCTACAGACTGCTTAATCCAACAACAACCGTCACACTGGAGATAAAGGCAGAATGCAGCAACATATTGAGGTTTGTGTTCGATTTCAGTTTTTCACTTTCACTCTGTTTTACACTCTTTTATATATTTTATACTAATTTAAGTATTCCATTATTGTTTCACAAAGCAATATGCCGTTATAAATATCAATTAACTTTATTTGTTCTCCACAGAGGAGATGCATACGTCATATTGGAAGTCATATTATGTGAGTAGGTCTAATTGTGTACATAATCACACATTTGCTATTGTAACAGATAAATATACCCTTACCTTATGCCAAGCCTGGCTTACAGTAGGCCTACTGTACTTTTTCCAAGGTACAGTAGGTATAACATAACAAAATAAACTGACTGTGGTTTAAGATCAGCTCTGGTGATCTGAATTCATAAGTTCACATGAGAGAACACATCACACAAGATAACGTATTTAATGACTATGATTTAAAATAAGTAATTCAATAATTTAGCCCAAGAGAATGCTTGCACGAGCACCATGCATGTATAATTTTAAATCAATGGAGCTTTGAGTGCCTTTGATGTCTGTAAGAAATCTTTCTGATGAAGGCATCAACGTGGTGGTGAGTAATTGGTTGCTACTTAAGATCTGTATATGACAGCCATTGCATGTCTCCCTGAAAAAGATCCTTAAATCCTGATTTGGCGATCAATAATGAAGTGGAGGATAAAATTATTTTTAGTTCAGGTTAGCTAACATGACAGTTCAATTGCTTTTGATCTTGTAGCAGCTATGTTATCATTTATAAGGTTTATTGAGAACAAATGGACAGCAATCCTTTTTGTTATGGTATTGTGTTAAAACTTACAAACAGACAGACATATTGATCGATAGACAGACAGTATTTAGCCTAAAAGTAAACATTCAAGAGGGCTCAGATTTTGTATTGCCCTAGTATATTTATTTTTAATATTTATTTATATTATATATTATTTGTATTACAATAGAAAAAGTGTCAATTCATGCAGACATTTTCTGAAATTGCCAAAAAGCTTTTTTTATTCTTGTATATCTCTACCTTATGCATGAGAGGTAGGCCAGCATAATGTTGCCTTCAAGTGTCCTCATTTGCCTAACCTTCACAGAGCAGGTCATTCATCAAGCAAAGCTCCTTGTCTCCAGACAGATGTTTCTCTAAACCTCACTGTGATCCTGAAGTTAGATCAAAGTCCCCGTAGCACAGTTTGAAACAAACTTTATTTCCTTTGACTCTCCTTTATTGAGTAGATGGGACATTATTTTAGGATTTGGTGAAATGTGATCACCCCAAATGCTTTGGGGATTTATGTTCTGTGTCAAAGTAGCTTTATTGTCGAATATTACATCTTCCTTTGCAAAACACAAACGACCATGACACTAATCTGACCTTTTCCAATGTTTCAAAACCTGTTCTTCCGCATCATGTCCACATCTAGATGTTTTCTCCTTCAGGGCATCTGATAGTAATGACCATTGAGAGTAGGAACAATCCATGGAGATATGTGCATAGTGCTGTACATCTAGATGAAACAGAACCACAACACAGTTACTACAGTCCACATGGAAAAAAATGTTGGCTGTTTCTCAATTCCAAGAACGCAAGATCGCTGAAGAACGCATATTGAGAAACAGCCGTTGCCAAACAATTAAGACCACGATCACATGAATAATGCCCTCTCTCGAAACCTTTTAGACAAAAGCAAGGACACGAGGACCACAGATGCATCAATGGCAAACTGAATATGTGGAGTTAGATGCCCTAAGTGCGTCTGAGATGTTTTCTTGTAAATTAGCTATTTTATCAGGCTCTTAGGTTTAGTAAATTCACTTTGATGGCAATGAAAATGCTATTAGTCAGTAATTTGAATTCCTTATTTTCACAAATGTCACTTTAGTCTTTTTGTTGGTATTAACAAATTTGACTGTCTTTGCCGCAAAAGTGCATGCTAGCTTTTTGGCAAAAAACTCTTTCAAAAACCATGAGGGTGAGTGATTTTTTGGGTGAACTATCCATTTAACATGTTTTAAACGTGTGACCTTAATTGTATCACGGAGGCTGAGCTCAATTGTGGTTATGAATAATTCTGAGTTTTCTATGAGCTGTTTGGCTTACACTGTAAAAAATAAATTGTTGGCTCAATGAATTATTTTTTAGTAACTAGTTCCACAGAAATTTTACGTTCACTCAATTTCTGACTCCAAAGTGTTACCTGGATTGATGTTTTTTAGTTGGCCCAATTTTGACTTAAATATAAAAAAGTATGTTTGCTAAACTAGCTTTATAGCTCATTCAACTAAAATGTTTTAATCAGTTGAATCTTTAAAAAATTACAGCAAAGACTCTGTCAATTAAATTTTAAGTATTTACTCAATGTTTTATGTGTTACTTCAATTAATATTTATTATTTGGGAATTTTTAATACACTTTTTAAAATTATTTATCAAATAATTTATTCTGGTGTTGTTAACAAATAATTAACTTCAGTCACATAAAAACAAAAGCTTTATTCACTTATCATACAGACTGAACATACAGAATTAAGTCTTCTCTAAATAGAGGGCATAAAACAGTCCAAAAAGCACTCCAAAATCAGTCAGAACATCTCCAGGGCCATTTAGGAGAACTTCTTTCGCCATGTATCCCTCTCTGCCTCTCTCCACATCATCACCGCTCTGGTTTGATAAACAGAGGAATATAAATACATACATAAATACATGTTTAATATAATAAAGCTTGACGGTGAAAGACTTTATACCCTAAAATTGCCAAATTTCCCTCAGACATCACACGTAATTGAATTAAACACTATTGGGCGGTTTTCTCGAACAGGACTTATCACTGACTAAAATACTGACATCTCTTAACATATGAGTGCTATTGTTTTGTCTCAAAATGCACGCCAGTATTGTATTTTATAAGGTTTGTTTGTAAAAATGTCCCAAATATAATTAAGACGGAGTAATAAACCCTGTCCGGTAATCTTAACTAAAATAGCTCCACTTTAACTCGGACACATAACATAACACACCTTTATATAACTTATATCTTTACAAAAACGTCGAGTATTTGCGTCTTTGCCGATTAATATAGTCTAAAATTAACATTTATTTACAAACACTTACCTGACGTGAACTTGAGGAAACGGCTGATGACTTGTGTCATGTGAATCAGTAAGTGATTCCTACTGTTAGGTGCAGATTGATCTCAGATGAAATGACCTGTTATCCAGATCCTTCCGAGTTCAGACATTTTAAATTAAAAACTCACGCACCTACTGTACATACACACACGCGCGCGAGCGGCGCGCACAGGGGTACACACACAGGTACACACACGGGTATATTTAGAAGTTTTATTTAAGATTGTTATGATATTGGGACTATTTCTCCACCCGCTCCTTCAGCTCTGAAGTTCAAATTCGCATGCATTCCGGTTATAACAAATGTAAAAGATATGAAACATCACTCAACAGCCATATCAATTAAGTGCAATCCTAAAATATGATTTAAAACATACCCCTTTCATTGTTAAGTATGAGAAATTAAAATGAATTAAATCACTTTTAAACGCCACAGAGATATCAGAGGCAGCAGTCGATTTCTGATGCGCTTGCCGAGGCGAGGCTGCGCTGGGCGGGGTGTGAGCAGCGCCGGTGATTTTCTGGAGCTCATATGGAGCTAATCTCCGTCCGAAAGTGTCCGAGCACACTTTTAAATAGACGCTATCTTTATTAACCGACCGCATATTTAAACTTTAAGCACATACATTCACGCCTGAACAACTCTTACAATTACATTTTGTGACCAAATAACAGTAATATTAGGAGCATTTTGTTGTCAGGAAACAAAGCTGTCATAAGTCCACATATTTACCTGATTTATCTTAATTAGTTGAGTCAACATTAGCCATTCTGAATGTTGACTGGATTTGAAAATAACCATTAATTAAATGTTTTAAACACAGATTTATCTAGACTTAAAATAATATGTCTTCTCAACTAGCTCAAACAAAAAAATTGGTTTAACTTATATTTTTGCCCGTCCAACATTTCATTAATTGGATTTTTTACAGTGTAGAAATTGCCTTAAAGTATTGCAAAAAACACACAAAACAAACAAAACTAAAATAACAAAATGAACCAAACTAAATGTGTTAGCAGTGCAAAAGGTCATGGGCTTGAACCCAGGGAACACTGATAAAAATGTATACCTGGTATGGTAACTGATTCCCTCATGCATGTTTCAATTGTTGGGTGATCCACAGTTTTTGTTGTACTATTACATACAGTCACTGGCACTGAGATTTTATTTTGTCTGGTATTAGTCTTTGCATTCATGCATCATGATTCCCCTCTCCAGTAAATTTATGATGAGGTAGCCATTGCAGCCCAAACATCCCCTTACAACATCATCTGGACAAATATGCAATTGTTCATTCATAAGGCCGGAGTGATGGGGAACTCATTGTGTATTTGGATGAAACCACGTACAAATCACTGTAATATCTACACACGTTTTATGCTGAAACCTTTTAAGGCATGAATAAAACATGGCTCTAAGTACTGAAAAGTACAGCTTTGCCGCAGATGTGTCTCTCAGCTCTGAGAGCAACTTCACAGTAATGTATAATCTCTTCTTGGAAGCGTCTCACATGCAAACTGCCAGGAGTGCAGCTTTTAGCCTCACTGATGATATGTAAGCATCTTATATAGTGTAAGAGGAATCAGTGTCAACTTTTCCTTTTGTTTAGCGGTGAGTCTGATGCAGACGAAACAATATTATTAAGCCATACTACCTCATTTATCTATGAGAATAATAATTCAGTACAGTTGTAAACCAGTGTGTTGGTTGACATACAGTAATCACTGGCACCATTCTTATAATAACTGTAACTGTTATTATTGTATTATGTGACCCTGCCTGTGAAATCTAGGTTAAAGTCTCATAATATAATTATGAGATTAGAAGCATCAAAGTACACTAATTTCAATCTTTAACATGACCTAACTTAGTCAATTTTAAAGATATCAAGGTTACATTTCCACAGAATGTTCATTAAAGGCAGGGCGCGTGATATCTGAATGCCAATGTTGACATTGGAAATCACCTAAACCAGTGGTTCTCAAACTGGGGTCCGGGGCCCCCAGGGGGGCCGCGAGATGGTGCCAGGGGGGCCCCAGTTTTTTGACATTTTATAAAATATATTCATTTATCATGAATTCTGTGTAATTAAACCTAATAAAAATAAGGCTACTAACCAACAGCACTACTTTGTATAACTTAAGATGTTTTGTTTAATTAAAAAATTAATTTTAGAACAGTTTCTGTCATAAATTTTCTTTGGGGGCCGTGAAGGAATGCACCGTACACAAGGGGGGCCGCACAGGGAAAAAGTTTGAGAACCACTGACCTAAACAAACACGCCCCTACCCCAATAGAATCTGTAAATCAGGCAACAATGTCGGTTAGTAGACATGTTCCTTACTGCTGATTGGCTTCAAGTGTGTTTTGGTAGTCGGCCCGTTTCCAAAGTGGTTTTCAAAAATCACGCAACCCGCGTTTAAATCATGTAGGATGATTATATGTAGATAACAGTAAATCACTTTGATGGGTTTTTACAATACACTCTCAGGAAAAAAAAGGTATACAAGTTGTATATTTTTGTCACTGGGATGGTTTTAAAAAGGTCCTTAATATGTCCTTACGTACCATTTATGTACAGATATGTACCTTTTTTATGAGAGTGCAGGGCCATGTACAGTACTGTATATCTGTGGCACAATGGGAAGTTCTTCACAACATGTATGTAGCCCGTCATGTGTGTGGTTCGTCATTTCAAAATATGTGTTCTGCACTTCGAGAGATCGTGTGTGCATTAAGTGTTTTGTCAAAATAAGTGCCTGCTGCAGACAAGTTTAGAGTGTATGATAAAAAAGACGCTCCCATTTGCCAGATACTCGCATAATCTCATGCGTAATCAGAGTTTACTGTTATCTTGCATGTATTTTGTGAACATGAGCGTCTCTTTTATTGTAAACGGTTTTGACGCGTGTGCAGCAGGCACTTATTTTGACAAAACACGTGATGCACATGGTTCCCATGACGCAACAAACATATATTTTGAAAACAAAAGCAACACACATGCCACTCCGAACAGTTGAATTTGAATTTGCGCCCCTCGGAAGAGCAGTCACCAGCCACCACTGCTGTATATGTACAGACAGTGGTGGAGCTAGACTTTTAAAACTGGGGTGGCAAGGTATTATTTTGGGGGGTCAATATACAAAGTGTTCAATTACACTTAAAATAGATTATTTTCCACAAAATGTATATAGATTAAATTAAAGTTGTTTATTTTCCTAAATGTACACAATTATAGCCTATATGTATTAAGTATACAGCAAAAATAGAACAACTGGGATCTGTTTGGCCCTGATTTGCACCTGACTTTTGCTTCTTTAGAAAGAAGTTGGTAATATTGCTTTTTCTCTTCATTCTGCTGTCCCTAAAGGAAACTTGGTTGCACACCTCATGAAGAAACCAAAATTTGGAACAATTTGCTTGTTTTTATTTACCATAAGTACACCGTTACTAATAATACAAATACTAAAGTAATACATTACGACAAGATCTGAGTATATTGAGGTCTATCCTATTTGACAACACAAGGAAAATTGACATCTAGACATGTTATGTTAAGGGAGGAGGGAACGAGTTTCCGTAAACTTTAATGTAATTAAGTAAATAGACTTCTGTCCCTCACATTAAGCTATGGAATGGCTTCAGATGACTTTGTGAAATTATATTCCAACCCTCTCAGACCCAAGTCACCCAAACTGATGTGGAAAAAACGCGAGGCACCGAAAAGCGCGCTGTTACATCCCTGTACTATCTCAACGGTGGTTTTATTAAGTTCAATATGCTGCATTACACGTGCCAATATGAATAAGCCTACCTAATGTCTGTGTTGTTGCTGAACATTTGCTAACGCCATGTTTTTTATTGTTTTAAACATCTTCACGCAGGCGTGACAGTATTAGTCAGTTTCACAAGACTAGTAATGCTCATTGAAGTATTAATGCTAAGCACTACAGTGCAACGTCTCCCTTACTTCCCGTTAAAACAGTACTATGTTTAATTTAATACCAATAAAGCCGTTACATACCAGCAAAACGCTCTTCATTGATCCTGTGTGTGCTGCCGCGTTATGTTTTGGAGCACGAAGGAGCTGCGTGTCCGCTTAACCAATAGGCTTGTTCGACTTCAAGCGGCACCTCAAGAATCGACAGCCGGATTACGTCAAAGTACCGCGAGAGCGATTTGCGAAATCATACGGAGGATTTTGCTTTTAAGTCGCTCTTGTGGAACTTTGACGTCACCGGCTGACGGTTCTTGCGGCGCCGCATGAAGTCGAACAAGCCTAATGAAAAGTGTAGCAGCGCATTCATGTCCGCTGGGAGATTTGAGAAATGTTCGTAAAAATCAAACAGTGTAATGTTTTCAGCGGGGTGGCAACGGGGTGGCAAGGACTTCGGCTCCGCCACTGTGTACAGAACTGCTTATTTTTAAAAAAACAGCACATACTGTAGCGTCCATAGATTCCATCAGTGCTAAATAAGGTATTTTAACTGTCAAAATGTCCAACAAACATTACAGATAAAATCGAGCCCTGAAAAAAAGATCCTTGAGAGATGGATAATGATTATTTGCATTCAAGTGCAAATGTGAAAGTGCTTTAAGAAAATTTCACTTTAAGTAGATGCGGGAGCTCTATATCAGCCACAGCAAGACCTCTATGGAACATTTAAAGCCCAGAAACAGGCCTCTAATGTCCAACTAATGTTTTTATTGGATTACTAATGCATCTGTTGTTACTCCCAACAGGAGCTGGAGCATTTAGAACAAAACTTTAGTCGTGAAAGACATGAAAGAATGTTAAGTCTAACCAAACTGGTTTGCCTGTAATTATAATATTTTTTGAAGTGATAATTAGATTTATCTAAGCAGGATAAAAGTGTTTTGCAGATGAAACAGAAATGTTACATTTGGAAAACACATTAAAGCAAAGAGGGTTTACAAAGTGCTAACACCTTTTGTTTACAGTGGTTTCAAATTCGGAAGATCGAGAAGTAGCCTTGTTTTTCAGAATTGCATTATAGTTTATTTTTCTTTTTACACTGACACGTTTAGATATAATTTCAGTGTTGGATGGCAGATCATTCATTCAAAACCTGCAGTTTAGCAGAGTGATACAGTGAGAGTCTTTTCATATGTAAATCTGCCTTGTAATTTTAATGAATCTGTATGCTTTTCATAATGAAAGTAAATGGTCTGATTTCTTTATGTGAGTATTGCGGTTTGTACTTGTGATTAGGTGCTTCTTCATTGATTTAGTGCTGCCGGGAGTTTGTGATGGAAACCTTTGCCAGTCAATCATTCCCACATAATGTTTAAAGAGGCACATCTTAAACCACTCTTGTTGCGGAAGCAATTACTGCACCAATGATGCAGATGGTACAACCAATAAAGTGCTTATGAGGGAATGATTTTTCCATTAGCTGAGCACTTTGGTTTGTGTTAGAACCTCTGAAGACCCTCAGGACTTACAAAGAAGGTGTGTGATATTTGAAGGTGTGTATATGTTTGTGTGCACTGAGGTGTGTGGTATATGATATTTGACACCGTGCGTATGTGCATTGCGGTGTGGATGTGGTCTGTGCTATTTGACTCTGTTTGTGTATATGAAATGTGATATTTGATTGTGCATTGTGGGTTCTGCATGGTGATTCAAAGTGTGTTTGGTCATATGCAGACATATCAGTGGCTCATTACCATAGTTTTCTTTCAGAAATGCTAAATGTGTGCGTATCTGTGTATATGAGTAAACATGTATTTGCATTTATAATGCCCATCGGCAAACACTAACAGCCTCATTGCACTGTGCATTATCTGCAGTGACATCAGAAATGTGTATGACTCTAATGATACACCAAGCCTCCATTTTCCAAAAATGAACATCAACCAAACATTCGAAATGGCCTCTATTTCACACTCTAATATCTTGATAAAAGCAACACATCAGTCCTTGTGGCACTGTAGATTTCAGGTTTTTTTTCTCTTGTTCCTCTAGAAAGAAAGTGTTTCTTTATTAGTATTCATGGTCCAGATGCTGAGCTGTTTATATGAAGAGCTCAGATGTAAAACCCTCTAAGTGTATCTGACGTATTCTTGTAAATTAGCATTTTTTTATAGACTCTTAATAGAATCTGCCAACAGACAGTTTTTCTCTGAAAGGTTTGAGACCATGACTAAGTAGGTTTGAAGTGAAAGTATTTGATGAATGTATAATGTGTGCCGAGAGCATTCGGTTAATCTAATTTTTGACTGCGGTGGCTTTTAGCGGCTACTGCACCTGAGCTCTCTGTATACTCTCGGTCACTAATTAGCAGGGATGTCACTGGGTCTTGCCTGGTGGTAACTTATAGAAGCAATTTAGAAGATGGATTTAAACCAGAGAGAGAGAGACAGGGGATGATTGGGCTCTACTGTGAGGCGCAGAGCTTTGTAACATACTAGGAGGCCATTATTGAGACTGTAACTCTGCCATTATGGCTGTTAAGTGTAAATTATAGTAGCAGAGGAATGCTTGAAGCTTACAGTTGTGTTGTTGTTTTGGGGTCAGTGGACACAGACTATAAAAATAAAGCGAACTGATCTCTTTTTTGTTTATTAACTTGTTTCTGTTCATGGCTAATGTTATTTCTGCTACGGTACTAGTAACAGTTAGTAAATGAAAAACTGATGTTCACTTATTGAGTGTGTTTACATGCACAGTCTTACAATAATGAGCAAAAATCCCGGTTCACTAAAGACCTGAATCTGTAATAATGATAATAAAAAAACGTATGCAGGGCCGATAACGTAGGTGTTTTCAGCAATATAAAAATAGGCTCTGGTATCCCCAGAATGTGTCTGTAAAGTTTCAGCTCAAAATACACTACAAATCTTTCATTATACGATGTTGAACATGGGCATTTGTGGTTCCATTAAAAAATGCACTGTTTTTGTGTGTGTTTCTTTAAATGCAAAGGAAACTTCTGTTCCCCTTCCCGTATGCAAACTGGGGGGGGGGGTAGAGCGCTTACATATGTGGATTGGACTACAACCCCAAATCAGAAAAAGTTGGGACACTGTAGAAATTGTGAGTAAAAAAGTAATGGAATAATTTACAAATCTCATAAACTTATATTTTATTCACAGTAGAATATAAACAAAAATTTCAAATGTTGAAAGTGATACATTTTGAAATGTCATGCCAAATATTGGCTCATTTTGGATTTCATGAGAGCTACACATTCCAAAAAAAGTTGGGACAGATAGCAATAAGAGGCCAGAAAACTTAAATGTACATATAAGGAACAGCTGGAGGAGGACCAATGTTTAGGAATAGGAATGTTGTCCCATTCTTGTCTAAAACAGGCTTCTAGTTGCTCAGCTGTCTTAGGTCTTCTTTGTCGCTTCTTCCTCTTTATGATGCACCAAATGTTTTCTGTGGGTGACAGATCTGGACTGCAGGCTGGCCATTTCAGTACTCAGATCCTTCTTCTACGTAGCCATGATGTTGTAATTGATGAAGTATGTTGTCTGGCATTGTCATGTTGGAATATGCAAGGTCTTCCCTGAAAGAGACGACGTCTGAATTGGAGCATATGTATCTAGAACTTGGATAAACCAGTCAGCATTGATGGTGCCTTTCCAGATGTTTAAGCTGCCCATGCCACACGCACTCATGCCACCCCAAACCATCAGAGATGCAGGTTTCTAAAATGAGCGCTAATAACAACTTGGGTTGTCCTTGTCCTCTTTAGTCCGGATGAAATGGCCTCCCAGTTTTCCTAAAAGATTTTCAAATTTTGATTCGTTGGACCACAGAACAGTTTTCCACTTTGCCAAAGTCCATTTTAAATGAGCCTTGGCCCAGAGTAAACACCTGCGCTTCTGGGTCATGTTTAGATATGGCTTCTTTTTTGACCTTTAGAGTTTTAGCTGGCAACGGCGAATGACACGGTGGATTGTGTTCACTGACAATGTTTTCTGGAAGTATTCCTGAGCCCATGTTGTGATTTCCATTACAGAAGCATTCCTGTAGGTGATGCAGTGCCGTCTAAGGGCCTGAAGATCACGGGCATCAAGTATGGTTTTCCAGCCTTGATCCTTACGCACAGAGATTGTTCCAGATTCTCTGAATCTTTGGATGATATTATGCACTGTAGATGATGATAACTTCAAACTCTTTGCAATTTTTCTCTGAGAAACTCAGCAAACTATTTTTCGCCGCAGCATTGGGGGAATTGGTGATTCTCTGCCCATCTTGACCTCTGACAGACACTGCCACTCTGAGAGGCTTTTTTATACCCAATCATGTTGCCAATTGACCTAATAAGTTGCAAATTGGTCCTTCAACTGTTCCTTATATGTATATTTAAATTTTCTGGCCCCTTATTACTACCTGTCCCAACTTTTTTGGAATGTGTAGCACTCATGAAATCCAAAATGAGCCAATATTTGGCATGACATTTCAAAATATCTCACTTTCAACATTTGATATGATATCTATATTCTACTGTGAATAAAATATAAGTTTATGAGATTTGTAAATTATTCCATTCCTTTTTTACTCACAATTTCTACAGTTTCCCAACTTTTTCTGATTTGGGGTCGTAGGTAGATAGCACTTTAGTCTTAATGACTGCCCAGACGTACATACAAACATAGTTGCTGAGTGGCATGACTTCCCTTAAGGGATTTTGGTCTCCTTTAACAGAATTTGAATAGGGTAGATACAAAAACTGTGTTGAATGGTGCAGCAGAGTTTCAGCAGAGAGAATTTTTAAACCACAACACCGACAACACTTCAAAATAATTATAATTTTAAAAACAAATATATAATTATTACTATTTTACCCATAAAACTTACAGTCATTTTCAAGGATACAGTTTTGTCTGGTATAGATGTTTCAGCAGTAACAACATAAACAAGCGGTTTTCATGGTCAACACAGAACTTCCGTTAAACTCCGCTAAGAATAAATAACACCAAAGTCCTTTAAAAATAGTTTATTTATATAACAAGCAAAATAAACAACACATAGATTACCTAGAAAACCAAATCATTTGTTATTTTCGACAAGGTATTTGTTCAAGAGTTCAGTTTAGCAACTAGTCAGACCATTAAAAAAACTGAAACCGGAAGTAAAGTTCCGACCAGACGCATAATTGCATCACCGCATGTTCTTCTGGTGAAACTGTCTATATTTGTGATGTTTATGACGTTCTCCAGTGCATACATATGGAACCTACCATTAGGAATGCGTGGTTAGAGTTTGTTTTTGAAGAAGTTCCAGCTGGCGTGGGGAGTGTTTGTTTACTTTGTGTACCACGGATTCATTTGTAAAGAAGCTACAAGTCGGTGCTGCATTTGCAGAGAGACTGATTAAAAGCACCACTAATATTGCATCTGACAAAAATAAAGTGTTACCAACGTTAGTGATAAGGACTTACCAGCCGCAGTTAAATTCTGATGCATGCTTACTGTTTTGTATACAGTAATTTAGTCACGTCGAGTTTAAATGAATGTAAATTAAATTACAAGTTTTGTTTCTACATTACTGTTCGTATTTTCATTTATGTGTATCATCTTTAGCACCCAGAATCTTTTTGTGGCTCAAACATATTTGTGTTTGGCTGCTATTTTTACAAATTAATGTTTTTAAAACATTTCCCCACATGTAATGACGGGGAATGAAGCTATCCAATCATAGCAGTGGGCGTTTACGTCCAGGTCTTCAATGCGGCCCGCCCCTTCAAACAAAGCTTTTCTCCAGACAGCATCAGAACCATGTTACAAAATAGCCTATTACATATTGCTTTTGATGTTTTTAATTGTAAAAACCATGCAAACATCATAAGTAGACCTCAGACAACAGTATAAAAAAATAAAATCGACAGATTGCCCCTTTAATCTATACAATTTAACATTTGACTCTTCTCTAACTCTGCCCATGGTGAGCCATAGAAACAAGTTAAAAATATTCAAACACGGTGTACAGCTAAAATTAGGCCAGCACACAAATCTTCAGTCATTCATTAATTATCCTCACTGAAGTGCAGCAGACTCTCAATGAATATTAAACTTATACACAGTCCACTTGGCCACTGTTTTCATTCAAACAGGGCTGGGGACATTCAATAAATAGCAGATCTGCTATATTTGATTAATATATCAGTTTCGTCCCATCAATCTCTGGTTATGAGTTTTGCTTTGGAAAGTTGGGGTGATTAATATCAGTTCCCACAGCTCAGATCTTCCTTTGTATTTCATTTAATCAAAATGGAAAGAGGGAATCTGAGAGAAAGGGGGAGAGAGGCAGAAAGAGTAAAGAGAATAATGCCATTTCTGAAGAAGCCTTATTTAATTTACTACAGGTCGATGGAGGTTCTCCAATTGCCTCTTCTGGATTAATAAGTAACCCACACGAGCTGTCCGTCAGTGCCCATCTCCCATTAGACCTCTGAAATGGGCCCCGAATTGCTTGCTTGGGATGGACCTGATGAAAAGTGCACCCTACCGCCTTCTGCTTTCCATCTTTGGCTCTTTTCTCTGTCTCTATGAGACGCACATTCTCCATTACGATAAAAAAGATTGAAAGGAGAGAGGACAAATAAGACTATGCCATCTCATCAGTCTGCAGAATGAGCTACAAAAAATAGATTCAATATTGAAATCTGGGTTGCTATGCGATTTACGCAAAATAAAGCTGATTATTCACAGCCTTCGACTTAAATTAGTAAAATTCAGTAAAAAACTCTGATTGAAGCATTTCATAATAAGTCACAAATCAGGAAGCATAATTCTTTGATTTTGAAGTAAACAGATAAGCATGAGTTTAATTCTGTCTTGGGTCAACTATGTAATATAAACAGTACTATACTGCAAAGGTGACTGCCGCTACAAACCGGCACCTGTATCCAAATCCTTGAGCCAGAGAAAAGGTTTACTGGCAAAATTGATGTTTTGTAAACCCATCACTAAGCTGTGAATATTATTGCTAATGTTTAATGTCCATGAGATAATAACCCTCAGGCGTGTGGGACCACTGTTTATTTTCCCTCCCATGATATTATGACACCTGCTGTGGCCTCAACATCCAACAGCATTCAACAGTCATTATCTAATAAATGAACAACGGCAGGTCTGGAGGACATGTGTTATTACTATACTAATGCTGGATGAGTCTAATATTAGCACTCTCTCGCCCTGCTCTCTCACAAACACCAGCTACTTTATATTAGTGAGTACCTTTATAGATGAAGTGATTTTCATACTAAGATAATATTTATTATACCCTTCCCCTAATATAAATCCACATAAACCTGTAAACATATTACATTGAAACCAAAACCTTTCGTTTAACCAATTTTTAAGCATTTTAAATAATGAATACCATTTCAAAAGTCAATGTTAGCTATATTTTTCATTAAAATTACAGCTTTTTCTGTAATTGTACACAGGCAGCATGATTCCAATTCACGATTTTACATTTTCTTGGTGTGTAAGTGCGTGTAAGTACAGATCCCAAAATTTACAATGACGCATGTTATTGTCTCCAACTGAAATCTCTTTTCTTGGACTACAATGAACGCAAGGATTGTAGGCAACAGTTTACTTACTTAGCCTATTGACGTGGACACAATTGTTATTATCATAACCTGCCCGCTTCTGACTCACAGCCTGTAAGTCGCCTATGTTTTTTTATAATTAAAGAATTAACTACTAACTATTCAAACCATGATTCAAACACAAATTTTGAGCAGTGTAGAGAAATGCTTGTTTGTCGTTTCTATGATCACAAATGCAGACATGGTTTGATGTTTTAGTGTCCTTACCAATCGGTTACTGTACGTCCTTGTCAATCCGCGCTGTCAAAGTTGATGGATCAGCTTGGTCATCTGCATTTTCTTGATCAGATTCGACCTTGTATGAAAAGGTAGTAAGACGATATTAACTCATATCAGTATTGTATTGGGAGGTAATCTTCCAAATATGGTAAGGAATATTACATTTCCACCAGACGCTAGAGGTATTCATCCAGTTACACCGCAAGTAGCTGGCCAATCGAAGCACACCATTGTCAAAGTTGATGGACCGCCTTGGTCATAAAACACAATAAAAAAATATAAATACAGTACTGTGCAAAAGTTGTTTTAGAAGTTTTAATGTCCATCCATATTTATTTTTCAATCTATTTTATTATTAAGATACAAGCAGAAAATACAGGAAATATGTAAAAAAAAAAGTGTAAATAAAATTTTCAGGACTAAATGTCTTCTTTAGGCATCGTCTGTGTTTAGTGTGACCTCTCTTGGCACTAAACACATCTTGAGGGTTTTTGAGCAGAATGATGTAAAAAGATTAATTTCTTTAAATTAGAAATTAGGATTTAATTTTATTTAGGTTTATGAGATCCTGCAGTTTCCTGCTACTGCTCAAGTGGAAGGGGAGTTTACCCTAAAAACATAACACATCAGTTTACATTTTTTATACAGTTTTTAATACTTAAGACACATTTATTGTATTTTCTGGATGTATTCTAATTAAAGAATACATCCAGAAAAAAGAGACTGAGAAACAACTATATGATCACTATAACATTGCAAAAACAACAAATCTAATTGTGGCATGGTGGCTTAAGACTTTTGCACAGTACTGTAAATAAAATGTATTTCCATCAAATACAAGAGTGAACACACAATCCATCATATGAGATTTTAATGCATCAATAGAGGAAGATCTGACATGGAGAGGTAAAATATTTCATAAACAAAGAGCTGCAACTGACAAGGCCTTGTCTCCTTTAAATTTTAATCGAGACTTGGGGACAACTCAAATCTTTGTTCAAATTGTACATGACTAGAAGTAGTATGTTACTGAAGAAGATCACTTATATAACCTGGTGCCAGTCCATTTAGGCCTGCTTATACAGAGTCCTTAATTTAACTGGAAACCAGTGAAGGGATGCTAAAACTGGTGTTATAAATGCACATTTCTAGTTCCTGTTAAAAGCCTAGCAGCATTCTGAACCAGCTGCAGGCGTGAAAGTGATGCATGAGAATTTGCTTTCACATTTATGGGTTTTCCCAGATAAAAGAAAACCGTTTTATGCGTTTACATGACCCCACACATGTTTATTAAGCAGAATTAGCATAACGCAGTAACATTAATTTAAAGTTTGTTTTCTTATTCTAATACATTGAATTTAACAGGTCATATTGCATATATTAATCTTGAAGATGAAGATATTTGATAATAATAATTTTACCAGGAGATTTGCTCTCTAGTTGTGATGGATAGTGAGTAAAAATTATTTAATACACCCTCATGACAATCTATCCACTGTGAGGAATTTGTAACAAAATGTCCAAGCTGCTCTCTTTTATACAGTGAAAGTGGGTGGGGAGACCAAGGTCAGCAGTCACTTTCATTATATGGAGGAAAGCAACACATTCTGCAAGTAACTCTTCAGTTCACCTTATATTCAACTCTTTATGTATTCTCATCTGTCAAAATATGTCTTGTTGATCATAGCAGAAAGAGGGCACAGTCATACATCAAAGGTGCCAACAATGGTATCCTACACTAATATTAACTGCCTTTTGTTGGAAAACATTGTTTGGTTTCTTTACTATGTCAGTGATATGTATTATTCAAATCTGAATTTCAAATTAAAATAAAACAAAGAATAGACTCAACTGAATGGACCGCTGGTCCAAATCTCTTTTTTGTGATATTGTTGCTGCACAATACATCTAAAGGATTTATTTCTCACATACTCTGCTCTGGTACTCATCTATCTATTATTTCTAAGAGGACTCAGTGAACCATGACATAAAGAAAAATAAGTCATTGTCTTTTGCCTGAAAGGTAGCTGCTTTTTAATCATCTTAGTGAGCGGGTCTAAAAACAAAGCCAGCTTAAGTCATAACTGCAGAAGAAAACCTCTTATTGCCTTAACACATCTTTTTGCACTGTCCAGCATTAAAGCTGAGGATGAGGAGATGTACCTTAACCATTATGACTCGAGATTGAGCAGTGACTAATACAATAACAGATTATATATATATATATATATATATATATATATATATATATATATATATATATATATATATATATATATATATATATATATATATATATATCAACCCTATATCACGAAAATGCGTGACTATTTCACGCATGGACCAGCGTGACAATGTCACGCTTTGCCACATTTGAGCGTGAGCATGTCACGCTTTTCTGTTTGTGTCACTGTCACGTATTGGTTACTCAACTTTTTTGTCCTATTTTCAAACCATTGTCGCTTCGGTTTAGGGTTAGATTTGGTGCTTGTGTTATATGTTACTTTAAGTATTTGTCACTTTAAGTATTGGTTTATAAAAAAAAAAGATACAATACTTATTCTTTTATATTTTCTAAACTTTAACCAATTGTCACCTGACGTTGGGGTTAGAGTTTGTTTAGGTAAGGGTGTCATTTTATGTAAATCTAACCCTAAACCGAAGCGACAATGGTAAGAAATTAGGACAAAAAAGTTGAGTAACCAATACATGACAGTGACACAAACAGAAAGCGTGACATGCTCACGCTCAAACGCGACAAAGCGTGACATTGTCACGCTGGTCCATGCGTGAAATAGTCACGCAATTTCGTGATATATATATATATATATATATATATATATATATATATATATATATATATATATATATATATATATACTGGCAGCTGGTTGCCAGCAACTTACTGTAAATTAACTTACAGTAAAAATACTGTATACAATTTTACACTACTATTCAAAATACTGTATACATTTTACCAAGGACCCTCACTTTATATTGGGAAACTGTTCACTTTTTCCTGTGGCGTGGCTGCTTAGGCGCTTTGAGAAAATTCCCAGCTGGTATTCATCAACAACCGACAAAACCTATCTCTAATTCTAACACTTACATTTGTAAATTAATTGGAATATATAAAATACCTTAATGAAGATGATTATACTGTATTGTGTTTTGGTAAATAAACCAGCTCTACTTGCGCTAATTAGTTGTTTGATTGTTTTTAGGACTTTGTTTTCCTCTTCTGAATTTTACTTAACATTTTTCAATATATAAAAACAATACCATAACATTATTTGTATAAGATAGCTTTCTATATTGGATTGTAAGGCTTGACACTCAACATTAACTCAACGCCCCCTTTAGGCTTTACTATGCAACGACATCAAACCTTAAAACAAATTAGCACCACCTGCCATTAAAATACAGTATTTTTAATTAACTGTAAATTTTACAGTAAATAAAAATACAGTATTTTACTGTCACAAAGATATTATGTCACACAATGCTACATCAAAATACAGCAAGATACTGTATAACATGCCCTACGGTAAAATACAGTTCATATTACAGTAAAATACTGTGTAATTTACAGAAATCGTTAACAGTGTATTTATATATATATATATATATATATATATATATATATATATATATATAGGGTTAGTTTTTTTATTGTTTACTGTTTTTACACTTTTGTTGACACATTTAAATGATCACTTGACAACTATAATGTATTGTTTATATGTATATAGCTTTTCTGTTTACAGTGGAAGTGTATTGTGACTGCGAACGCAGTCTCATGGCAATTTATGCATATTTTACAAAGTGGCTAATACCTAATTATTATATAATTATTATTTTGTAAAACCAAATTTGTACATTTTTGTGATGTTGGGGTTAGGTGTTTCATTATTGTTTTAACTATAATCGTATAGCCTTGGTGCCAGCCGAACATAGCCAGGAGATTTGCTGTCCGTTGTGGCACAACTATGCGCGACCAAAAGCAGATCAAACCAATCAAATTGACAGGGAGGGCTTTATACGATGATGGACAGATGATCAACAGTAACATAATCAACCACGTCACCAAAGAGCGCTTGTGTTGAATCCGTCTACAACAAAGACAGCTGCCGCTGGAGAATTGAGATGTGAAGATTCTGCCATCGAGTCTTTTCTAGAAGATATCGACAGTGCAGATGACAACCTGTATATAACTTGCGGTTGTTGCCAGCTTCTTTTCGGAAGCTTGTGAATGAGGTTCATCTAACTTACAAATGGTAAGAGATAGTTTGACTGTATGACATAGTAAATAACTCAAAATGGCGAGATATGATTGAAATGTTGTAAACATAGTAGGTGTCGATGTACGTTCGCTAACTCAGACTAAGTACAATCATTACGTTAGTGTCATTGTAGCGAAATAATTAGCAGTTTAGGTCAGACTGCAAAAGGACAGACACCATTTCAACATACGTCACACACTCGTTTGCTCTGATTGATTGTAGGTCTATCCAATTGAGTGCAGAGGCATTTTTTTTCCTGGTTCGGTTGAAACACGCCCCATAATCAAAGCCCAATGGAGCGGTATAAGACTCAAATTCGGACTAGAATTCTGAGTATAATAGCAGCTGGCTAATAATCGTACATTTTAAAATTAAACACATACATCCCCTGAGATCTGGCTGTACTTCCTCTTCTCAAGATTTAAAAGGCTTCTAAATCACATGACTCCATTTACCAGGTATTTTAAATGTCCTGAAGGCATACATAATCCATTGTTTGATGAAAGTCTTGACCTGCTCTTTTCTATCTGCATTCTCCGTGCCTGAACTACGTCATTTGCACAGTTTTAGGTTGTTTTCTTAATGTGTAACAGCTGGAACAGCAGAAATATCCACAACGTGAGTAGATGAGTAAGTATGTACATTCCCGCATGAAGAGAAGAGGCACAGGTCAAGACTATCATCCAAATAATGAATGCTATTGCCTCGTTAGGCAACAAGCATTTGGATGCAGCTCCGGCGTTTATAGCCCTAGTGTTTCCTTTTTTCTTTATTGGATATTTGGATTTGCTGTTCATTTGTTGTAGTCTTTCTTGCTCCTCAAAACGGATTTAATTTGACATGCGCACATCGCACGAGTATACAGACGTTCATGCTGTTTCAAGATGCGCATTCTGGCCATCCTCATACAATCGCTTCTTTTGCTTTAAAAAATCATTAAAAGTATGCACCTATTTCAGGTCCTAAGTAATTTACAAAAAGCACACTAAGCTTTGTGTCATGCTGATTATTTTTATTACGAGTGCCCAGAACAATATGTGAGTTCAACATCACACAGTGCAGCACAGGCAGAGCACGAGAGCGAGTCCAAGGCACAGTTTTCCTTTGTACTGTATCGCCCCAGCGGCACTTGGAAATCATTTGCCGAATGGGCTGTGCAACACTGTGTGAAGTGGATCACACATGTTTGTGGATGAGAGAGAAAATCTGAGACTTAAGAGACAACATTGTATCACTTCACAGACGATAAGTGAAAGGAGAATTAAAAATAACAAATCACGTACTACATACGTCAATACTATAGCCCATGCACAGAGTGTACCAATTTCAGTTTTCAATCGACACAGTTAAACAAGCTAACAATTGTGACCCTTAATGAAACATAAAGTGTGACTTATTTTTCTTCTAATACAAACTAAGATGAAGGAAAACTTTCATATTTTACATTTAAATTCAAAAGACTGAATCATAGTCTGAGAAAAGCTGACTTTGTGACCTGCTCTATTTTTGTTTAAATGGCAAAACTACGGCAACTAACCTTCTCCCAACACACAACTCTACTCCACAATAAATATTGATCAAAGCATACTAATGCCATCATCTACATATTAGAACCACATTTAGATGTGTTTTCAGACCTTATGCTGTCCTCCCCAGACTTCAAACGCATGGTTAACGCAATGACATTTCCTCAAATTAATACGCCTGATGAAATGGCTGAGGAGCCTCTACAGAAAAACAAAAGGTTTATTCATACGAAATCAAGATGGCAGCTGATACAGATCCTGGTGTTTGCTTAATGAGCAGAAAACCATGGGGGAGAGAAATAGACGTTCGGTTGCAGGAGAGCTGAATAGAAAATTAGAGCAGACAATGCTCAGCAGACATCCCAAATGTCAGCAAGTGAGGAAAAACAGCTTTCTGTGTATGTGCAAGGAGATCAATTATTCATTTAAATATATTCCTGTTAATGTTCCAGCGTTTAATGAGGAAGATGGAAATTGTCCTTCTGTGGCAATGGTCATCAATATTTTACTTACCACAACTTTGATGTAACTGTTGCCGAAGTTTTAAAGTTGTCTTTAAAAGTCTTTGAAAGTACAGGTTGTCTTTACAACTTCGGTCCCTTCTGGCATTAAAGAATTTGTTTTGCTTTTGAAACTTTTTGCATAGCACGACACACACCGTGTAGCATTATTATTTGAAGGTCTTGTTAATTTATTCTCTACTGTTTTCTGCCAGTTGTCACAACCCCAGATTGTACCCTCAAAAAGAAACTGACATCAATAGAATTTAAATGAGTTGGCGTGAGGGCATCGAGGTTGTTGAAAAAGCTCTTAAGGCACCCTTTGCCAGAATGTCTTAGTCTGCTTCTTTTTCATCAAAGCAGTCATGGACTCTTGGGAAGATTATGAAGAGCTGGCCAAAGAGTTTGTGTGACTCTGATCATGTCAGTCTGCTCGAGCTGTCCACGGTGCTGCAGCTTTAAATTAACTTCATTTCCAACTCCGGGCCCTATTTTAAAAATCTAACCGCATGTTAGAAATAAGGGTGCAAAAGCTGTCACTGGGATGGTACTTTTTCAGAAGGTCCTAATATGTACCATTTAGGTACAAATATGTACATTGAGGTACAAATATGTACATTCAGGTATCAATATGTACCTTTGAGGTACTAATATGTACCCTTTAGGTACAAAGATCCCAGTGACAGCTTTTGTACCTATAGTGTGCTGTTGCACTTAGGGCAGGGGTGTCCAAAACGTCGATCGACCAGTCGATCGCACAGGCAATGTCGGTACATCGCACATAAGTTAATAACTGTGTATGCTGCTCCACGCCTCCACGAGCTTCGGAAAACAAACACAAAATTGGCATCAGATACAAGTATTTTTGAGTTGCTGCGCATTTCTTCTCAAGTGTGTTTTTATAAATCTTATGCCTGCCTTTTTTTTAAATCCTCGAAAAGAATGGAGTAATGGTGACAGCTCTAATTTCAATGTAGAGAAATATGCGGTTAAGTGCTAACACACATTTAAAAATAACTTTGTTTTTTAGCAGGTAGGTCTTGTCGGCTTTATCATTTTAAAAGTAGATCGCCACACAAAAAAGTCTGGACACCCCTGACTTAGGGTATGTCCAAATCCACACAAAGGAAAAAGCAATCGGTGTGCCAGACAAATGGTCCAAAATGGTTGTACCTATTATCTTAATGAACCATGGGTGTGTTTTGAGCGTAACATGCAACAAACCAATTTGAGTCTCCTCTTCCATTCTCTTTAATGGCGGATTCGGTCTTTACATGACAGAATTGTAAAACAGATTTGCATTCGTCATTACTGCGAAAACACTGAAACTTTTATCTTTATGTACACAATTATATTTTTTTTTACATTGTAATCCTTTCATTTTTGATATTTGGCATTTTTGTGTGCTGCTGCACGTCCCTGCACGCTATGCACCCGTCTAGAGGCACACATTATTATAGCTTCCTTTCATAAACAACCTACATTAGATCAAATTATAGTTGGTCAATGACGCAATCGTTTTCAGTTCCCTCAAAATAGCACCAACAATGCATTTGAACACACCTGGTTTTCAGATCAGCACAGCCATGCACAGATGGGCACACGTGCATTTGCAACATGCCGCTAGACGTAAAAATGATAACTGCATCGCACCTGCCGTCGCATTGCGCTGGGTGTAAGATAGGGCCCTTCATGTCACTTTCATTCCTTTACACTGCTGTGGTCACTCTTACTTAGACTGAGACTAGGCTTAAAGCAAAGATCACACATCTATCCAGCGGATGGATTTACAGTTTACCGTATGGACATTCTGGCCTGTTCAACTAAAGCCATAAGTCATGTGTATATGTACTCTAATCCACTAATGTAAAAACTGTGTAACTCTAATCCACTAATGTAAAAACTGCGTAAGTCTCTAAATTCTGCCATGCAAGCTGTTTTTAAAATTCTTACATACTGTTGAATCTTTCTGTCGTTAGTATGACTCATTAACTGTGTATTTACTGTAAGCTCAACACTGTGGCAGTGCTTTACAAACTTTATTTCTTAATTATGATGGACGCACTTACCCACAGGCACGTTCTATTGTATTGCAAAGAGCTGCAGTAAGTGATTCATTTTGAAAAAACTTGAACAGATGATGGCTGCTGGCTTCTTGCAGACCCATGGTTATGACTGTGCACCACTTCAGCTGAACATAAAAAGGAAAGATGAAAAAACATTTTACAGACCTTTTTACATCGTTCCAAATCATGATAAGTAAAAACTAAACGTTTTAGATTATAGTGGTTAAAATGAAATTGAAAAACTTTGTTTTGGAATATTTTGGTATCTGTGAGCTTCATTATTTTTTTTAAATTAATGTGCCGTCATCATCTTTAATCAAAAACGCAAATCTCCTCCCCTCCTCAAAACGATCTCTCTTTACTTCTGGTCATATGGTATGGCAGGTGGGCGGGGTCCAGGAAAAGATTGCAGCGATTAGCAATTAGCAACATGACCCAACTTCAAACGACCCAATAATTTCTAGTTGAACAAATTCAAGTCCATCTTTGCTTTTTTCATTTCCAAGCCGTTTTACTTAGATATGCGTCACCATGGGGAAAATAAGACAATCGCTACTTCTGTTTCATGGCGACTTTAAGCATTTTACATGGATCCCAGTGACAGATATCCTGAAGCTGATCTGTGCTGTTCTCCTAAACTAAATCATGCACTCAGCGGTCAGTCCTTTCTCCTGCCACCTCCTCTGTGTGCTATTAGATTAGCCAGCCCAGGATGTCCTGGGTAGGTAAACACTGCTAAAGGTCAGGATGGAAATATCGATGGGCTCAGCTCAACACAGTGACATTTGAGCTGAGCAGTGTAAGGGTTTTATTAAGTGTTTGATATTCAACAGTTGCGATTGCAATAAGAGACGCAATGGTTTATTTTAAGAAAATTCACACTGATACAACAAATGACAACAAATGCTGAAATTCCTATTTAAAATGGACTAGTTTGATGTTGTTTGTCGACATTCATCAGATAAGTGTGAATCAGCCTTTAGATGCATTAAAGTAAGAGATTTAAAATTATAAGGAGAAGCTTCTTTTTAATATCTTTAGTATCTATGAACTTCAGTGATGCATGAGTTTCTTACACTGTATATTAATAACACTTTAAATTAAGGTTCCATTAATTTGACTTTACTTCTGTGTTGTGACATATCACACAATGAAAATAGCGGGTGTGGCTTTTGTTTTCAATTGTAAATTGAATGGATATAGAAAAGTTGGCATTTAATTTAGAAAGGGAACTCGCAGCAGACTGACAGTTGGAGGGGGCGGGGTTAACAGATCATCCTTCCCAAGCCGTCTAGATGACGTCATCAAAGGATAAATGCCACAAGAAGAGGGGAGGACATTTTCAGATTTTGAATTAAGTTTTAAAAAAGACTTAAACAGATAAATTTTTGTCAGTAGAAACAGCCTGACAGTTTGAGGGGGTGGAGTTAACAGATGATCCTGTTGTCTAGCTAACTTCAATGTCTCTAAATAATCTTGGTAGCTAAAAAAAAGGGAAAAATACAAACTGAGCCATACTGATACTAAACGTCACATGTAAAGACTGCAGAACACTGATTGGTCAGAGAGAATCATCACTACCAGCGTCATTACTAAATGCAAAGTTAGCTAACCCTCATGTGGCGCATCGTTGAGAAAACCAAGTGACGCTTTTGTCTTGTATAAATTCCCAAACTCCCTTTTTAACCATGAAAAACATTCACATGCCGAGAATCAAGAACATCATTCTATCAGTAAGTTTCATTGCTCCCTTGTATTGTTTGTTTTTTTCTGTCACGTTTACTATTACTTGATAACACTGCAGTAATAACAACTCTATAATCACATCAACTTTGAAGTAGTACTTAACTGCAGTGGAAAAGCAAACCGAGCCAAAATAAAGCGAGACACCTTGTGCTGAGCCTAGTCATGGTGCTTTTATTGTGATGTTTGTGCTCCTACAGAGTCAATTCAAGGTAACATCTTTACTAAGTGTGACAAAACGGACATCAAATTAATACAGAAAGCTGGTTAAACTACTGTATGTGAAAGGGATACAAATAGATAAAGGAAATGCATACAAAAGATTGATTGTATATAAACAATATATAGAAAGTGTCTGCTAGAGGCCTAAATGTAATTGTATATGTTTTATGTGAAGCGCTAGTTTCACGCTGCTCTCTTCATTCAGTTAAACTGAAAGCTGAGTTTATCCATTACAATTTAGCCTAGAGTTTGGAGTTTAAATATAAGTTTACTGTCAGTTTATATAAGGAAAATTTTATTTTGAGTACCGTCGACAATATTAGTCCTTACTGTTCAGAAAACCATTTCAGGCAACTTTTAAAGCTCTTACTGCCAGCATGTGGCATTAAGTGTTTAAGTGCGGGTGAATTCTGGTGTGGTGTTAACTGAAAAAAATATTGCCATGCAATTTCAGTGTAGCCTAATGTTAATCAAGTTCTGCTCTTTATATTTCTATATTTGCTAGGGTCAAATTGTTTTTTAAGGACGCAAAAATAGGCCACAAAAGATGGTTGTGCTCCTTTTACTATGTTGTTATTTACATCTGGCATTGATTTTGACATCCACAGGGAAGCTGCAACAGCATTGCCCTGGTTCTCCCAAATGCTACTTTACACTCTCTCATTGATGCACATTGTATACACCTTACGCTTAACTTGCAGATGTGATTGTGTAGTAGTGTTCCTCCTGTTTATAAGCATTTAGTGTCCTTAAAATCTGATTCAAGGACACTACATGGGGGGAGGGGGTACATTCTGAGTGTCATGCACTCATAATTTCAATTAACTTTAGCCTTCAAGACTACATTTAGCCTACAAGCCAACAAGAATTGTATTAAAGAGTGCATAAAACTTTTAAGTAAATTTGATGTAAATGTGTATTGTTCCCATGTGCCATTCAGAATTTTTTATCTAAATTACAGATATATTATACAAAAACTACTAATCCTGCTGGAATAGACAGATGTGCATTTCGATATGACTTAGTACAAAGATTCACAGATATTCCTACAATGTACTCCAAATGTACACCGCTTAATGTAGTTCATCTAAGTAGATGATGTTACCATGGTGACAAATGAACAGAGGGAAAAACTGTTGGACAAAAATAGCTCTCCCAAATGGGCACTAATTGGACTGATTCAATTTACATAAACTCAGCTAGTTCTAGTGCCATGCTGAACAGTATGTAAATGGGATAAATGGAGTTTATTTGAATCGACCTCATGTCATGTTGCACTTGCACATTTAATCGAAATTTAAATTAGATGAAAGTCTCTTGTATGCTCCATTTATGACAATTCTCACAGTTATTTCATCCCATAGCGTTGCTTGCATCACAGAGATGCCGATGACCCAGATGTAGCCTTGAGTTTATTAAAACATAAACGAGATAAACCGGGAACACAACATAGCACAATGACTGACAAAAGACATTATTTTTCTTTCTTTTTTCCTCGTTTTCTGTCGCATTGGTGTATATGGGTGTAAGTACGGTATCTGTGAAAGCTAAATAAAAAAATTAAAAAGACAACTGAAAATGGGGCACTTTCCAGTGGCATGTTTCCTGGAAACGGTGTGCATCAGTATGCACCGGGGATTGAGATAAGTTTTTACTTGTTTGGTGGGTGTGTCAGAACTGGAGTCCCATCAGCAGCAACATGTAAATAAACCACGCGGTTCTAAAGAGAAAACTCTCACAATGGATCCAAGTTGGAATGTTCGCTTTCATTCTGGATGGCAAAAGGCAGTGACTGTAACATTGATGGTATTTTACAGTATTAAACACATATTTATAACAATTTCATCAGGATCCAGAAACATTTCAAAAAGAATGGCCTTCTCAGCTACCGTAGTTGCAGCTCTTGCGTCATCAGAACAGGGCTCAGACGTGGAACACTTTTTAATTAAAAAGGAAAATGCATTGATGCTTGTGTGCTCCTACTTAGTTTTGTCAACTCAAGGTAATTACATCAACACTCTTCATCAACCAATTCACCTAACCTGCATGTTTTTAGACTGTTGGAGGAAACCACAGTACCCAGAGTAAACCCATACTGACAAAAAGAGGACATGCAAACTCCACACAGAAATACCTTCTGACTCAGGCATGGGGCTCAATCCAGGGACCTTCTTGCTGTAAGGTAATATACTCTTTACTTTACTAATACCTCAGAGAGATTCACCGGTTTAGTCTGCCTCATTGTCATTGCAAGGAAAGCTAATTAGAAAAGCACACCTTTACATACACCTTCAATACTACCCATGATGCGGATTGTGATTTCGTTTAGTCTGTTTAGTTTGTTTAATGATAGACTTTTGACCTCTTTTTTTTATATTCCTGTGTCATCCTGGGAGTTTCCCTCGATTCTAACGACGGTAGTTTTTGCTGTCTCATTCTCAATGGTAATATTTCTTGGATCTGATTTGTGACAGGCGTAAATACGATGATAGGCTGCTTGGAATCCTTTTCATTTGTTAATTGACTGTTTTCACGCTGAAATAGACTATTGATGCTTGGTGACATTTGGAAAATCTAGGCATGGATTAAAAAGGGATCATGACATAACCTGTCACCTATTGTCACAGTAGTGGAGGCGCTGAGAGTAATACTCAATTCCTGATTTTTTTCAGTTTTTTTGCACTATTGCATGGCAGCGTACCCTTTACAGCTCACATGATCAAATAGTCTTTTCGTGCATTTAGGCAACAGAAGTGGTGTAATTCCCCAGTGGTTCTAATGTGTTAGCAACTCAGAAAGTTTATCAAAATGGTTTCCCAGCATCAAAATGAATAGTTGTTGCATTTGGTTGCACTAATATAATATACGTATATACATGTGTATTTGGCACTTTATATTTGGCCATCTGCTAATGTCTTCTATCCACTTCAATATAGTACACGGATCTGGTAGCTGTGTTGAAATGGTTGATAAAGTCAACTTTTTAAAATAACTTTCTCTGTCTGTGTTGCTTCACTGCTGATTCTTGCCATACTTCCGTTGCCAAAATGTGCACACATACGTTGCCACGTCATCATTGTGTACAAACAGTAAAAGGGTCTATATTAAATTATCTTTATTTTAGGCCCTTTATATGGCTGTTTGATGACCATTAATCATGGGTGGGATGAATTTGTCCCCACCGGGGATAAAAAAATAATAAATCAGAGGCAGGGATAGATTGGAGGTGGGAATTTTCTACGCCACCCCCCAGCAAATCACTCCCTGATTATACCTAAAGTTCCTCTAAGGCAGTGCTTCCCAATCCTGGTCCTCGAGGAGTCCCTTCCAAAAATGTTTAGATGTCTCCTTATTTAACACACCTGATTTAACTCATCAGCTTGTTAGGAATACGTGTTTACCATTTTGGAAGGAGGCTGATTAGTTGAATAGGGTGTTTTAAATTAGGAAACATCTTAAACTTTTTTAAAAGTCCTTGAGGACTAGAATTGGGAAGCACTGCTCTAAGGCACAAAGTTCAGTCTGAAGAGGAATATTTATACCTATAATATAATATATAATATATCCCATGACCTATGAACACTTGATCCTAGACCATTAAATACAAATCATCAACATGCATCTGATCTAAGCTATTGTAATTGTGGTCATTTTCACTGAGGAGTTTTTAAGATTTTAAAACAACATCGCTATAGCATCAGACAAATCCCCCTTATGATGTTTCATAACATACTTGATTACATAAAAACTGCTTTTAATATTGCATAATCAACAGAAAAAATACATGTTTGGTTGAAGCTAAACCATACAAGTTCTGAAGTAATTGTAAAACATTTTCTTAAATAAAACTGACTCCGTTTTTCCTGAAGTATGTATTTAACTAGAAATTCTGTTGTTTCTAAGTCAAGTTTCATATAGACATTAGTCCCTTTCATACATACAGTCTTTACTGGTAATTTACTGGTAAATTGCTGTTAACAGGTCAAGTGTGAACAAAACCTTTCCGGTAAATCAGTGCTCCCAATTTACCAGTAATTTACAGGTAAGCGCTCTGTGTGAACGAAAAATATAGGAATACCAGCATTTAGAACGGACAACGTCAGACCGCGCTGACAGCTTCGGGCCAATCAGAAAGTTTTTATACAGATGACGTGTTTACCCCCACTGTTTACGGACGTTTCCACACACATGCTGCTTAAAAGTCAAGCACACCTGAATTTAAAGCAACACTATGTAGTTTTTTACCCCTTAAATAATGTCTCTAAAATTATTTCAGTGATAGAACAACTTTTAACTAGACAAATGTACTGTGGCTGCAACCAGAGCAGCATCCTAGCTGCTACAAGCACACTCTGAAAGTGGTGGTGGAGGGTAGGAAACACAGCCCCGCCCCTCCCCCTGCCTGCAGAAGAGTGTCTGATACCAGGCACTGTTGCGCTTTTCAACCACATGGGGGAGCTGTAAGTCATTTTTACATGGAAACTACATAGTGTTGCTTTAACATCCACATTTGTTCACCAAAGTTGTTTAAAACAGCTTACCATCTATTTGCCAAATTGCCGACATCCTTAGCACATTCTCTGTAAAGCTTAATGTGCAAACGCAGGTTCTGTTTGACGCCGCCCAACAATGCAATGTTGTTTGGTCACGAGCAACTTCGCGACCATCAGCGATTGCCAGAGATGTGAAAATTTAGAAAATACGTACCGTGGATATTAAGTCATAACGCGCTATTGTTTACAAATACGACACTGAGCTCGCCGGCCACGCGCCACAGGCAACTTCTGCTTTCTTTCTGAGTTTACCGGTATTTTGATACTGATGTGTGAATGATGTGTGAACAGCACATTTTTGTATTTACAGTACTGGTAAATTCTTCTGGTAAATTAATGGTAATTTACCAGAATTACTGTGTGAAAGAAGCTAATGTGCTAATGCTGATGTGCAGTCAAAGGTAACACATTAACATAGTAGGAAGTACTATTTAATCTTAGTAATCTTTTATTTCAGTTTTTTTTCATTTCCAATTATTAAAGCACACACTCATGGTTTATGGCAACAGTCTAGACAGAAGCCACGCCCCTTTTTTAAAAATATGTTACACTCGGAAATACAGGGACTTTAAGTGCTACTGTATATAGCACATATCAAACAATACACATCATTACGCATCATCTTTAGTCCATCATTACTAGTAAGAGTGTATATTTTAATGTTCATCGCCTCTATTACTTTCGAATGCCTCACTGAAACAGCATATTTTGCTGTAAGAACTAATAAGAGTATATTTTTTGTGTGCATGTTAATTTGTTAGATGTGACCTACACCTAAATAATTTATTTAGCACTGTTTTGTTTAAAACAACTATGCTGCAGCTAAAACTGTCACTTGGCAGTTTTTATGTGTCTTTTATTCTCTGTGTGTGCTGAACAGTGTTGGGAACGTTACTTTAAAAAAGTAATTAGTTATAGTTACTAATTACTTCTCACAAATAGTAACTAAGTTAGTAACTGCGTTACATTATTATAAAAGTAATTAATTACCAGGAAAAGTAATTACTGCGTTACTTAAAAAAAAAATATATTTCAAATAACTTGAATGCCCCTTACAAAATTAAATATGTTAAATGACTAAAATGGATACTAAAGAGAAATCACTAATTTTGTGGCAGCATGTGACGATGTGAGGTGCTTTATTAGATCAGAATTACTTTCCACAGACGTGGAGAGACTTTTTCTTCATGGGCATATTAAGTTGCACATTACACAAACATTCCTGCCTTTCACCTCAACAATGGAAAATTAGTGCTTTATACTTCGTGTTTGCGACCGCTACCTTTGAGCTTGTTGTACTTGCCATCGCCCTGTCGCCGGTGTTTTCGGAGTGATTGATGCGCGATGACCGAGCTGCATGTCTGTGCTTTGAGATGGGGCACAGTCAGCAGCAGCACCGCTGCTCGTTGAGAAGAGAAAACGACGCGTATTTTCATGTCAGTCTACAAAAGTCTCCAACCACGCCAGAAAAGATAGCTAGATTTGTCCTATAAAGTCGCTAAAGTGATAGAAAGCTGCTCGCTCCTCGGACTTGGACTGCGCGTGTGGGCGGGCCTTTTTGTGAACTCTGCCTCTGGTTGGCTACCGATGGAAATTAAGCCAATCATCATCCGTTATGTTTCTCACAACACACACAAGAGAAAATAGTGTTTGGCTGAGAGAGTGAGCATACGCGGCTGAAAATCACTACAGTAAGATCAATTTTAGTAACGCACCGCATTTTAATGTCAGTAACGATAACGGCGTTATAACGGGGGAAACAGTAATTTATTTGATTACTCGTTACTGAAAAAAATAACGCAGTTACTAACGCCAATTACTTATAACGCCGTTATTCCCATCACTGGTGCTGAATCACCATCCTCTTTTGTCTTAAGTCATGAAAAAAGATTTGTTCACATTTTTTATTTTCTCAGTTGGGAGTTTGCTAAAAAATGACACCTGAAGTCTAGTTAAACTAAATACTGTGTCCTTGTCTTGTGAAAGCAGCAGCTTGTTAAGAGGCTCTTCTGGCCCGTTACATGGAGTGAACATAGATTGTGGATTGTGTCTGTGTGTCACTGAATGTGAAAATAATCACACCATGTGCTCCCATTTATGCTGAATTTGAATGACTTCAAATTATAGAGGAGTATGTGTGTTTAAGTTGGGCAAAGAGTATGCAATGTACAAAAATAACTTTGCCTTTATGACTTTGTGTCTGTGTAGGTGGCTGTTTACAGCAATGACAATAGAATGTTATGCACATAGTGAAAAATGAAAACAAAAAAAAATACACTGACACTCTTTTTAATGGCCAGACGGTAGGCATGACATTAAAAATTAAAAGCTTTGTGTGGGTTGACAGTGTTGGCTCGCAACGATACACCACAAGAAACAAAGGAACCGAGGAAATCAAAGAAGGTAGGTGACAGGGTAGGGTGAGAGACGTATTTTACCTGTGATTTGATTTTTGCCTACTTCAAGGCATTAGTTGGGTAATGACTTTGTAATTGAATTGTGAGGTTGTTTTGCCAAAATTGTGTGCTTTCGCAGTATAATAACACACATTTTTTCACGTTAAGCAGAAAAGGACCAAGAAAAAGTCTTTCTGTCAAGTCTTTGCAAAACAAAGACTTTGACAGATCTGAATGAAATGAGCTGCTGTATGTGTGCAGGGCATATTGTAATTAAAACAAATGTAAAACTTTGTTTACATTCATGTTCTCAAATTGCACCTTTTTTTGCTATACATAAAGTATATACCCAGTAGTTTTACTAGTACTGGTGTGTACTCTTGAGCTATATGAAAACAAGGTACAATTTGATCAAAAGCAACTTACAGTGCATTTCAATAAATGTTTATGAGCGTGTGTTTTGTGGGATCAAACCCATGAACTTTTGTGCCACAAACATAATGCTATACAAGTTGACCTTCAGAAACATCATCATTATCCTACTTTACTAAAACTAGAGAAGATTACAATGTAAGATGTGATCCAGATTACATTAGTTAGCACAGGACAGCTGTAGGATACTATAGTAAGTTCTGGTTCTAGAAGAGTTTGAATCAATGTGGCTATATGGATTAATAACAGGTGGAGTGGTTGCTCTTCTGGTCTTTTTTATTATAAAAATAACACAATAATCTTTTATTTTTACAGTGGCTCAGTCAGGATCTAGTACACATTTTGTGTACTAAACAAAGTGGAACTGGTACTGCGTACGTCTACACTTAATAGAGTGTAAATAGAGTAGTTATTGAGTAGTTTGCAAACACCTACTCTTAAATACTTTGGTGCCTTGTATTCTGTTGTTGTCTAGAGAGCAGTTTCACTTTCTAAAAAACACTTCCAGTCCACACTTTCCTTGGTATCCAAACTCATCTGAGACATGTGTAAGACTGTGTCTGGACTGCGTCTCTGTCTCGGGTCACTGTGCAGCAGTGCTCTGAGACAGAAGACAGCATCCTGTCTGCCACCCTTTCTTTGGAAGATGTGTGAAATTTCTTCCTAAGGTTGAGGACATTGTCTGAACTTGCCCTTTCTTACTTTCTTTCTGCTCTGGCTTTCAAAATCCGTTTGACTTACTGCTTTTTTTCCTTCAGTTTGAATTGTACTGAAGCAGAGTTCTTCATAGTGTTATTTTCCCAAATTCTTTCCACACATAAACTTTTAAGAGTTGTATAGAGTGTGGTTTTAAAGATCAGAAAGAGTTGATTAAAAACAGTAAACTTGTGTCTAAATCTGGGAGCTGTAACTGTTGTGATCAAAACAATCACAACCCAATTGAACTCAACTGAGTCTCTATCTTTTTTATTCGAGAAATGTTTTATGATGGTTAATGTTGTCTTAGGACAGTTGTTTATAGGTTTCTAATATGAGGAAGTAAGAACTTCATCTTTGTCGGATGTTGGGTTCATTTCTGTAGTATCGATTGACTGTTATTGTGTTTTCAGTGAGACATCCATTTCATCCTTATCGCTGTGTGTATGCGTGCGTGCGTGCATGCGTGCGTGTGTGTGTGTGTGTGTGTGTGTGTAAGCATGATGCCTTAGGGTGATAATGTCTGACCATTCCATCCACATAATCGTCTATTGATTTAGTTTTTGTGCATAGAGCTATAAATTCCCTCAGCAGTGTGATGGAAACCACAACAGAGCTTTTCACAAGAGCAGGGATTCATTTAAACATCTATGCTGAAACAATAATTTTACATTGGGTTCTTGACATTAAATTTATTAAAACAATACAATAAATTGTTGTGAAAAGAGCAAAAAAATAAATAAATTACATTTCTAAATAATAAAATTAAAAATTGAAATTAAAATCTTATTAATTTTGTGTCTTTCAACACAACAATCTAAAAATTCTTAAAACCTTATCTAAACATCCCTTTAAAGACACAAGAAGATAAAAATAAGAATGTTTTGTGAAGCTTTGCTTAAATCAAGAAAAAGCTGTTTGCCAATGGGATATGAAAAATAATATCTTTCAAACGGAAAAACAAGATTATTTGTCTTACCCCTTTGGCAAACAGCTTTTTCTTGTTTTAAACAAATACAGAACAACATTATCTTAGATTTCTCTGAAAGCAACACATAAAATCTTGTATCGTTTTGCTTAAGTAAATATATCTTGTTTTAAGGATGTTTATATTTTTGTGTTGAAAAAATCAAGAAAAAAAAGTGAGTGTAAAATGAGTGAGAAGTATATTTTTGTAGTGTAAGAAGGGAAGTAAATCAGTCACCCTTTGAAAAACCAAGTAATTTTTTCTGAATTACTGTTTTCTAAATTCATCCAACATAATGTAAAGTTCATTCAGTATAAAATATAACCTTGATATCTTTACTGATTGGAATCAATTTAAAAATAAAACTTGAATGCTCTAAATCTCATAATTAGACTTTAGCCTGGATTTTACAGAAAGTGTCACATATTGTTTGGCAATTTAAATATTAAGCTAATGTTTGATCTAACAGACTGTGTAAACACTAATAAAAGCTAAAATATGGACAAACCCTCAGAGGTTGCTAACAAGAGGATTTTCATGACTTATTGACTGAAAGTTATTCATGGCTGTAAAGGTGTATGTGAGTGCATTGTCCTTCTGTATATAGGTGCAACCTGCCATTCCCTTGAGCTTCATTTTCAATTCCTTTACCGTTCTGATGGTGAAGGCAGTGATCCCTGTCATTAATGGCCAATGACATTAAATTGTGGTCAGATTTTATGAGCTCTCATGTAAATTGGATGCTGGGGCTCGTAAAAGTGGTCATTGTCTCTAAGGTGAATGGCAGTGGTTGCTAAAATGAACGTGTGAGGTCTGCCCTCAAGGTCCCAATGGATGGCAAAGACATAAACCTAGTCGAGAAGCCCACTCGCATAAACTCACTCATACGCAAATACACTTTAACTCTCTTTCCTTCCCACAGATTTTCTCTCCCTCGCGCATCTTTGTCTTTCTCTCTCTTTCGCACACACAATGCAAGTGATTTATTGTTTCATTTTAGTGAACATATGCATCTCTTAAATTAATTTTAGGGAGGCAGATTGACCTATCTGGGGGATAGTGATGGTCAACCCGGATCTTTTTAAGGATTCGGGTTATTCTGAGTCACTCACTAATATGATCCGGGTTGTGCGAGTCACTCGAGTCACTTGAGTCACTTGGTCAAAATCTCCCAATTCCAATCGCTAAGTCATACTAATGCCAACCAAGCAACTCGGATCACGCGTGCAGCTACGAGTTTATGACTCCTCTGCTCACAAAAAAGGGCTTATGTGACCTGAGGAACTCGTAAAAAACATGCATGCCCCTGGTAACATTATCAATAACATAATTGTTAAAGTTTGGTGTGTTTATTTTCATTTCATAACGACAAATATATCAACACCACATTTAGAAGATGTCAGGCTTGGTTGACTTGGACGTGAGAGGAACGTGTCCTGTTTCAGATTGACTTAAAAGATCCACGATAGGCTTCGGTTAATCTTGTGAGTGAGTCCCAGACAGAGCCGCTCGCCCGCTCCTGCACGGGTCCTGTGAGTGAACCACTCACGTCACTCTGAGTGACTCAGTCAACAAGAGGAGCCGTGTACGTCCGTCGGTGGCGGATCTTTCCAGCAGCACTGCTGCAGCAGTCGTCCTCGTATTTAAAAATGTTAAACATTTGCAGCTTCTACCCAAAACATTGTGCCAGTCAAATATTTCAACAGATTAGCCTACATGAGTCAGTGGGTTAACAACACGAGCAAGGCTTGTTTCTCCTAGCCCAGGATTCAAGCTCCATGAGTTGAGTCACTCTCTGTGTGAATCCCCGAGCCGCCGACCAACTCATTGCCGCGCGCACGCATCCCTTTGTACTCGGACTCGGAGCTGCAAGAAATAATGATCCGGAATAGCAGCTTTTGGTTCACTTGGTACCCCCAGTCGACATTTGGTGATGTAAATTAACTCGTTGTTGCAAGTTATAGAACCTATGGCAGCTTATGTAGAGTTATTTGTTGTAATTCTGTTGTAAACATTTGAAGAGCTTTGTGTTTGATACAATTTCTCATTTTTAATGCAAAATCTGAGAGGACTCAACTGACTCGGGTTAATGGTCACTAAGGACTCATGGTTCTCGAGTCATTTTAGGGATCGGGTTAAATGATCCGAGTTTCGGGTGACTCGCTCATCACTACTGGGGGAGTTGTTGATTTATACAGATGAAATGATTGCTTTCAAAATGACCTCAAGTCAAGGAAATTTTTTACGATCTGTTTGTTTGCTTCTTGGCACAAATAAATTGTTCTGGTTATAAATGTAATTACATATTATGGATTAGGGCAATGCATTTTTAGCAGGATAAAATGTACACAATCATAAACCATTATAAGCCTGAGATGAATTGAGTCTGTACTTAAAGGCTAAGTAAAAGCGTTAATGAATATTAAATACAAGAAAATGAGAAAACATGTTACATATTACATGAGTACAAAGCAACAAGTGCTTATTGTGTTGTTTACTATAGATACAACAATGCAGTAATATTTTTCTGTAATGAATAGATTGATTAATATGTACCATTTTGTTAACCACTGGCACGCATTAACTTTCATTATGTAAGGCATAACCAAGCCAGACGGTTGTTATTGCAAAATAAATCCTGACAGGGTCATCAGGACCCTCGAAGGGATTTATTTGCTAGTTATTTGTTATCCTGCTTATTACACATGAGTAAATATATGTACATGAAATATTAATTTGCTAAATTGATTTAATATGTTAATAGCTTGTAATAAATGTAAGTTAAATCAAATGAACATTCATTTGTACATAAAATCTCCAACATGATCTCACAAAAATCCGTGAAATAGTCACGCATTATTTTGCTCAGTTTTGCGTGACATTGTCACGTATTTCCACCATATTACGTGCCCCTGACACGACTTGCTTTTCCGTGACAGTTTCACGTATTGGTTACTCAACTGTTTTTCCTATTTTTAAACAATTTTCGCTTCGGTTTGGGGTTAGATTTGCTGTTTGCGTTAGGATGTCACTTAATGTATTGGTTTATAAAAAAAAATCGTATGCTTTTTAAACCATCATCGCCTGACGTTGGGGTTAGAGTTGGGTTTGGGTAAGGATGTCATTTTATGTAACAGAAGGTTGTTCTAACCCCAAACCGAAGCGACAATTGTAAGAAAATAGGAAAAACAGTTGAGTAACCAATACGTGAAACTGTCACGGAAAAGAAGTCGTGTCAGGGGCACGTAATATGGTGGAAATACGTGACAATGTCACGCAAAACTGAGCAAAATAATGCGTGACTATTTCACGTATTTTGTGAGATCAGGTTGAAAATCTCATATTTGTTTAATTTTGCATATACAAAATTTATTTGAAAGTATTAAACTATACCTTTCAAGATGACAAGCAGTACTCGGACGAGGCTGTGCTATTAGTTTCAGGTGGTTGTTAACTGGGAATAACCAACCTCGCAATTTCAATTCATTGAGTAATAACTTGTTATAACAAGAAGTTTGTTTTGGGATTATGAGGCAAAGTCCAATTTCCCCTACAATGTTATTATATAAAGCTCAATGCAAATTTGATTAAAAAGCTAAACTACATTTTATGACAGATGAGAAGAGGTAAACATCATTACACATTTGGGACTGATAATGATGAATTGCTTGTCTATGAGAGCCAAATGTTGTGTTCTGCAAGGTTTTTAACTGATAAAAAATTATCAGTAAGGTAACAGACTGAAGTTGTTTACATTCATTCAAGTTGATGTTTGCCTTTGATGCTGCCTTTTAAAAAGTTGTCAGTGATTACTTTGACTTTTATAGCATCAACACCTTTTTTGTCCCGTTGAGTGACAATAAATTACATTTAAATAAAAAATAAAGTCCCATCATCATGGTGTCTAAGGGTTTCTAACAGCAGCTGCCATCAAAATCTTTTTCCCATAAACAGACAAGGAAATGAGCAGTGCTTTCCAATCTGCAATAAACACAACAGATAAGGCAGACAATAGGACCCAATCACACTGCACTTCACAATAGACCCTCATGAGGTGGCCTGGAGCAGATGGATCATTTGCATAGGAGCAGACTAGCTATGATTGTATTAGGTATTAGGTGTATCTCAGCAGGAAAAGCAAAGATAAACAGTCTAAAGTCCCTATTTAATTTAGATTGCTAAAATTGGCATATATGGATGAGTCTACTGAGCAGGAGAAATCCCATGAGAATGATTTGCTTTTGAAGTTCTCTTGGTTCACCAAAACATGAATGTGCTGTCATCATTTACTCACCCCATGCCATCCCACCACCAACAGGGAATAGGCAGTGAAGTAACATGTTTATGCTTTAAAAATGACAGAAGAGCTCCTAAAAATACCATTACAGTAGTCATTACAATTTGCGCTATATTCCAAGCCTGCTGAACACACACACAAAAATTCTCTTTAGCTCTCAAATGTTGCATATGTACATTTTTACATATTTACATGCTGTGATTGCTTATGAAACACAGGGGAACCAAAGACTGCTGGTTTGATACTGATGTTAAACCATCGCTTTTAAAAATACTGTATGAACAGGAAAGAGATCTGTATTGGAGGAAAATATCTTCAAGATATTATGACCTAAATTCCACACAAAATTTCATTGAATTTATATTTCATCACTGGTTAATGTCTCCACAGAGTATGTGTTAAAATCAAATACTTTTTGTCTAATGTATTATACAAAAAGCATTTGAAAGTTACCGAACCAGCATGAAAAATGAGCACAGACTTCACTTCAATACACTCAAAAGTAGATATTCATATATATATATATTTTCTAGGTGGGTGAAGAAAGGGTCAAATGGGGATGAGAAAGTCAGTGTACGACATCAAAGTTTCCCCTGATCCACACCCTTCTAATGTTTATTGACTCACCTGCTACATTCATTTCCACAATAATATGAGCTTTAGACAGTCTGATTGTACATTAGTGTATAACAGCATAGCCCTAAAAGTGTGTGCTACCTAATCATGAAGGAAAGATTATATACCCGGTCTGTATAGGTTAGTGTGATTAAATCATATCATATACTTTGAACAGCTACATTTATATATTCTGAATGAGCTGGACCATTTTAAAGAAAATATTATCCATCTACACCATTATATTTTTATTTGATATATCTTCTGTGGGCTTATGGTGAACGTTGGAGCCTAGTATTTAGTGGTTTCAATATACTGTATGTTTTGCTTTAAGCAATCAATAGATCAATGTTTTTTTTAGGAAGTATTCACTTTGTAGTAAGATGGATTAAACAAAGATGGATAGACAGACATATTCTAACTCTGATTTATAGGAACTCACACCATTTATTTCCATACATGGGCATACAGCCACATTGGGAGCTCTTCATCACATGGTCACGACACTAATAACAACCCAGGATTTAGTCGAAGGGTTGGCTGCGTATCTCTGTCCATCACTTCTTTGTCAGTGATAATGAGCTTTCCTGGTCCTCCTCTACCGATGACACAAATCTGATAATGACAGAACGAATGCGACAGTGAAGTAAAAGCTTTCAACATATGAATGAAACACATCTGATGGACAGGAAATGTGGTCTGGATTTGTCCTAATGAAAGCAAACATTTTTACTGTTATACCCACAGTATTTGCCTTCCGCAGAATTTTGTCTACTTTAAAGGAACAGTATGTAGGATTGTGGCCAAAACTGGTATTGCAATCACAAAATATGTGGCTAAAACTGGTACTGCAATCACACACAGCTGGTGGCCAATATACAAATTGACAACATAAACATCAGTTGAGTGCTGCAACTCCACTTTTTCAATGATAATTTCCTGGTTATACCACTGTTGTCATTGATAAAATTATTTGAAATGAAAATGATTTCTTAATGTCTATTGACATTTCAGGGCCATTTAATGATTAAGTGATATACATTTCTTACATACTGATCCTTTAAACAATGAATACATGTTATTTATAGATGTCTCATTGGACTCATGTGCATTGTTGTGGTAAAGCTTCTGGGCGGAACTTAACGTCTCTGTTTGTTTATTTGTCTGACTAGTGGCTAAACTGAACTTTGGAACAAATACCTCATAGAAAATAACAAATGTGTTGGTTTCCTAAAGACGAGAGGCGCAGATCATGGTCTCCGCTATGTGAAGGGCGGTTTGACAGCCCTTCTGTAGTTAAGTTGTATACATAATATAGTACACATTTTACACATTAATGTAAGCTCAGTTTTTGATATGCTTTAGCAAACTACTTGTTGTTTATTTAGCTTGTTATCAGAAATAAACTTCTATAAAAGGTTGTTATTGATTCTTTGCAGAGTTTACCGGAAGTTACGTTTCTCCACGAAAGCCGTTTGTTTATGTTGTCAATGCTGAAACTGTCTATACCAGCCCATCCTCACCCCATGGCGTCAATATTTGACGCCACTTGACCATGCGTCAATATGTTACGCGGAGGGTATACCCTTCGCGTCATTTTTTGACGAACTGGGGACTTCAATACTATTGAGTCCGTTGCATTCTCTTTCCTATTTTCGTACCATTTTCTTACCATTTTCGCGTCGGTTTAGGGTTAGATTTACATAATGACATCCCTACCCAAACCTATCCCTAACCCCAATGTCAGGCGACAACTGTTTAATTTCGCGTACCTAATAGTATTGAAGTCCCCAGTTCGTCAAAAAATGACGCGAAGGGTATACCCTCCGCGTAACATATTGACGCATGGTCAAGTGGCGTCAAATATTGACGCCATGGGATGAGGATGTGTTGGTCTATACCTTGGGGCTGTTGAAAGCTTTATTCTAATTGGTTGAAAATGTTCAATGGGTGTTGATTATTTTTCTGTAAAATGCACACCTAACCTGTCAAATGTTTAAAAATAACCGCTAGTCATCAATGTTTGAGTTAACCTTGGTATAAACAGAATAATTGACTTCTTATTGACCCTTTAAATTGTTTGGAAATAATGCACACCCGCGGTGTAACAGCATTCCGTGAAGGGTGTGCATTATTTCTGAATAATTCAACAGCCGGTCGTCAATTATTCCTTATATATTCCACAGCATTTTGTTTGAGAACAATGCTTTGTCATTCAGTGGTGTCACACTGTATTTATTTCTCATTACATGCATTTAATAGTGCTTGCCTAAAAAGCCATAACCTCAACCTTGTCATTACACACATGATCAAGTGTTTCAAGCCCATCAAAAGATAAACCATGTTGAATACCAGCTGCATTTTCTTCTCATTATCTAAGCTGAACCTGTAGTCCCAGTCTATCAATTCATGACACTGTCTCACTCCATAACAAATGAGTTCTCTACACCACACAGCATGACACATAATTAGTTTTGTCTTGATTGATTAAATTGTGTCTAACTGCTACACTTGTATTACAATAGCATTGCACCGCAATTCATTAAATTGTCAATATCTGATATTTTTGATGTACAGGACACGTCTGCTGTTAATTATGAGACTCTTTAACCTAGTATGGATTAAGAGTATTATAAAAACAGTTGACTACAGCATCACATAATGTGATGGTTGCTGAATGATTCATCTTAAAGCAGTTAAGAAAATGAAAAGCTTTTCTATAAAGGTTAAAGCTGTTCTTAGACTAATAATCATGTAAATATATTGCTCTGCCACTGTACATGTAATTTCCCACTTTTGGCCAGTGGCTGGTGACTTACATATTTTGAATTTGCGCACCTGGGAAGGTGTTTAGAGTGTTGTGTGTTGCTCGGCATGTCAAAATATGTGTTAGGAACATCATGTGAACCTATGTGCATCACATGTCATGTCTAGGGCACATGAGTGTCTCTTTTCATACACCTCTTCGAAGCGTCTGCAGCAGGCACGTACGAGTCACATGACGAGTGATGCACATAGGTTTACATGAAGTGCCGAACACATATTTTGGCACACACAAAACTTTAATTGCTGTATGTTAGCTGAATCTCACAACAGTTTTATTTATATAATGCAACATTAACATGAGAATTATACATGGTATAACCAACTAAGGGTTATAATGAACCAGTTGAGGACCTCTAAAGGTTAAATATCTGTTGACATGTGGCAATAGTAGTAATTTTTTTTCTTAACATGCCCCCTTTTGGTTAATATAATGGTTGATCTCTGTGTAACGTCATGATAGCCACTCCAACTCTACACTGTACTACACTCTAAATTACACTGTTATATGCACTCTTTATTACCAAAATATATCTCTGATGTATTAATATAAAGTCTTTAGTTGCAAATGTACTTTTTTAAAGGGTACAGCGCCACTGACAGTTAGGGACCATTTTGACATATTTTTTTGTGTAATACAAGCAATAATTCTCAAAGTTATCTTATTCCCAAAAAACATCTTAGTGCAGGGGTTCTCAAACCTTTTTTATTTTACTTCAAGGTCCTCTATTGCCCACAATGATATTTAAAAGTCATCTTAAGGTCCCCTTGGAAGTTTGTAGTGGGCCCCGGACCCCTGGTTGAGAAAAGCTGATATATAGTGCCATTATGTGCATTTTGAGGCAAAACCAAAGGGCCCTGGTGTATTTTAAGATATGTCAGTTCAAATTGTTTTCAGTTCAGACAGCTCTTACATTTATTTTAGTCTAGGACTAGTCTAATCCCTGTCCGGCCCCTGAATCCCTGAAACCGCCCCTATGTGTTGTTATGTGAACTCATTACGAGCTGTTCTAGAATGGTTATTATATTTTACTGTCTCAAGCGCAGAGAAGTGTATAACATGACTAGACATTTGCTTGTAATTACATCAATTTTAAGAGGCCTTGCGGATATTAAATTAGACCTCATCTGCATAAACTTCATACTCTGCACAAAGACTGCAATGTTGTTTGTCTCGTAAATAGAAGAAAGGAATGACTAGACAAGGATGAAATGAAAAACTACATGCCATTGCCTTTACTTCTATAGCTGTCACTTTTGAAACGCGTAAGAAGAATGATTGTCTTGATCATTGCAAACTCAGAGTCTATTGTGTTTGTATTTTCCTACATTAACATCAGCACCAAACAGACACTGGGAGAGGTCATTTCCACTGTCTCGAACATTGTGTCAGCAGAGATGAAAAGCAATGTCTTCTGTTAAAGTAATGGCTGTCATAAATGCTGGATTCTAATTTGCACATCACTGTTTACTGTGTTGATTCAAATAACACACAGATGTTTTATGAGTCACTTCAGTCAGTTTGCATTTCTCTTTGAGATAACATGAACCTAAATGTGCAATGTGTTTTATTTCCTGACAGATGTAATGAGAGTACGACAGTAGAAACGATTGCACTGATCATTGTAACCATTTTATTATTATTAAACCTTTTTATTACCAGGTTGGTCTCATTGAGATTTCAATCCATTTTACAAGAGAAAGATCTGATCAGAAAAAGTCACAGCCACATCTACAGTAGATACCACTGCAGTGCTGTCCATTACATTGAAATACAAAAATATTTGAAAACTTTTAATTTATAAGAAATAAATACGTAAAAATATAATATTCTAAAAAAAATCATAGTTTTAAATGTACAAAGATTAATACAAAATATTGCAGGGGGCATAGTGTACCCTGTTAGATGACATTTAAAAGAAAAAAGTTAAAAATATGCTTTTAAAAGCAGCTGTACATCAGCTAGCATGAGATGTGCCAGAGTTCAGGCAATATTGGCTTCTTTAAACAGAGATGTATAATTCGTTTGTTAATTTCTGGTTATGTTATTGTAAAACCAACATATAAATTTAAACTCAACTCAAACATTATTTATAGAGCACTTTAAAACAACCAAAGTTGACCAAAGTGCTTTACAAAGAATATAATCAGTATTAAGTAAGACAATCTAAAATAGATCAGACAGAATTAAACTAAATGTCAGCATCAGGTGTCAAATGCCAAAGAAAAAAGATCAGTTTTAAGATATGATTTAAATAAAGACAATGAAGGAGCCTGTCTAATGGGCAAAGACAGATTCTTCCATAGTTTAGGAGCTACCACCGCAAAAGCACGATCCCCTCTGAGCTTATGCCTTGTTTTAGGCACATTAAGGGAACAGCTGGCACCCAAGAGAACGGGTAGGTGTATAAAGGTGTTGTATCTCAAAAATGTAGGGTAGGGCAAGACCATTTAAAGATTTAAAAACCAAAGAATTTTTTAAATGGATCCTAAAATGTACAGGTAACCAGTGCAGTGAGGCTAGAAATGGTGTAAGATGATCGTATTTCAAAGTACCAGTTAAAAGACGCGCTGCAGTGTTTTGTACCATCAGCAGACAAGCAACAGAAGACTCACTAACGCCTGCATGCAATGCATTACAGTAGCCCAGCAGAGTGGTAACAAAAGCATGGATTACTGTTTTAAAGAGCAACTATCGCCCCAATCACGATTTTACATTTCCTTTAGTGAGTGTGTATTAATACATGTTATAGATATGCAAAAGGTATAACCCAATGTAAATATCTTTTCTTGGACTTTATTAATTTTATTATTTTTACGCAGACTTTATTAACTCCTTGACAAAATGTTTAAGATCCATTCATGTTTAGCGATCATACATCAAAAGACAGTCGACATTTTGAACAATAAGTGACACAAACAGCACAAACCCACACAAAATTAGCAGACATTGAGCCACTGGTGTCATCATCTGCATATTCATGGTGAACTCTCGATTTCTTTTTGTTAACACACAACGGATTGTGTGTTAAACAGCTTAATACACAGCTACTTTCCATATAAGTAACAGGACACAAATTATTATTTATTTATTATTAAGTATTTTATTAGCCTAGGAATATAGTGGTCATTAAGGAATATCAGACCAGCCGATGTCAAAATTGGCTGATCTGAATAGAGTTTTGACCTGTATAATAAATCTGTTTATTTCCTTTCCTGACCTATGTGGTCATACTGTACATAATCCAGTAGCATCTTAGATGTTATTCAGGATAAAGGAACTAGATGTGGATTGCAGAAAGTCATGCTTGAGACCTGACGGCATTACATTTGAACAATACCCCACTGCTGACATGCCATCTGTAATGTAAGTACATGATAGAGCAATTGCCATTTGACATTGATGGTAGTGAGCAGAGGACAGCAAACCAATTATTTCACATACAGATTAGCCTCAGCTTCAGATGACACACACACAGTCCGCCAACTGTCTGATTGAAAACACAACTGTCTGTATCTCAGTATAATCGTGCTAAAAGTGGTACCGCCAGACCTGGAGATCAGCTGAATTCCTGCCAAAATGATAAAACTCGATTTTTTAGCTCTGGGGGGCTGGAAAATAAGCCAATTTTCAAAAAAGTTGAGTGTTCCTTAACTACAGGCTATAAATGTGGCAACAAAATCCAGACAAATAATGTTCATAAAACAATAAAAGGTCGAAAATCATTTATGCCCCAAGACATGCTGAGATAAAAGGATAAGAAAGACTTAGTGAATATTTGTACATTTAAAACTTCTTTATGTTCACATTATGTTTGAATCATTCAGTATTTCAGTTTTGATTGTGTTTTTGCACTTTACAACAAAATAAGTAAAAAATACAGCAAAAATATAATATTACATTCCAGTCAGAATGCTGTTAATTTGTAAGTCTGTTTAACTAGCCAGTTCTTGGCCAGTGTTACACTAACGATAATGATGACCAGATCGAAAACATTATAATGCCCATCATGCAGTGTGAAATCTACATCCTGCACCTCACCATAATGTTAATATTTTTATTTAAAGGTGTTGCTCCCAGTTGCAAACAATTAAAAACAAATTAGGCTGACCTCAACCTGAGACATGTATTGATGTTTATTGGTTCAGTTCTGTAACAGAAGAACTCCTTTAACATGTCTCCAGACCTCTAATATGCATCTACCAAATACCAAACTAATAACCTGCTTTAATTATCCATTCAAGCCCCAAGGGCGAAGCACCCTCGAGTAGATGCTAATCATTTTACATCACCCGAGGTTATAGTGTGCTAAGTGCTGTCCTGCCTCTGTTGGAGGGTGATTCATCTAATCAATCACATTTCTAAATAAGGGGCTTAAGACAGGTAGAGGCTTGAATATGGGAGTTGTACACTTGATTAGCAAACACTTTGTTTTCTTAAAATATTTTCATCTTGGTTTCCTCTCTGATCATATGCAAATTATTTACTGTCTGTCGGTCTCTGTCTTATCTTGTCTGGATGACAAGGAATGTTTACATTGATAAACTTTCTTTTTCTAGTTTTGCTAATTGATTTATTGATTTTGACTCTCTCAACTTTTACTGACACTGTAGTAATATGTAAAAACAACCTATTCCTAACCCCAGATTATCTTCTTCTAAACTTTAATTTTAACACTCATTGTAATTTAAAAGCGGGATTATCACCGCACTTGTGGTTAGAAAATCCTGCTCTGAAGCCAGGTTACCACTCTTTAGCACCCAAGGTTAAGGGTCCGTTTACATAAACCGGGCACATTTGTATGTGATATGGCTGTTTATTTACACAACAATGACATTTTTTGGTGCTGAGAGTGCAGACTTTAACGACTTTTAAAGTGCAAGTTTTTGAAAACCACACTTTGTCGTCTCTGTGTAAACTACAAAAAACGTGAATCTGTGATATGGAATGGTGACATCATGCACATGTGTTAATTCAGTGTATATGCATGCGTCAGTATAACCAAAACATCAATGGTAACCTACAAGATATGCTCAAGATTAATACGTTTTTGCCACTATATATAGTCCATGGTCACTTGTAGTACAAAACTACCTTGCCCTTGGTCCAAACACAACTGCTCATCTTAATTGTTTACATTTATCATTCTGTAGAAGAATGATCTATGTGCATGAGCGTACTGTTTGTTTACAAAGTAACGTTACCATCAACTGGTATGGCACCCATCTTTTTGACAGTGCTGCCATGTGTATGTGAAAGTAAAAAGGATTAAAATGTATTTTTTTACCACATCGTTGTTGTGTAAACGTAGCATGGAATGATTTGGGGTTAACTATTTCAAGTGTGAAAAGTCCTATAGTGTGAGAACTAGGCTGACAAATAACACAATGTTTGAAAAGCTAACAGATCAACTTCACAGTTGCTGTATTGTTTCCCAGTGGCAAAATAGCATAACATTTAGTAATGTGACAAACATATTTTATACCTTAAAGGATGTAAACCGCAAATAACTGCATCTGTGATTGCGATGAAAATTAATTCTTGAACTCAACATCATGTTAAAGTGTTTTCATGTCTAGCTGCTTCACCAAAGTTTAAAACAGTGTTGGTAGCTGTGAGTCAAACAGATGCTGCATTCTCAATCAAGGCAATATTCATTTACAACACAAATTAAACATAATAGCATAATGGAACCCTACGGCCAGTAGATCTCAGCTGGGGATGTGAGGAGTTAACACATTTCAGAAATGTACCCAACCAATGCCACTGAGCATAATTTCCTTCAATCCATTTTATTTCAAAGCACCCCTTCCGATCCCTCCCAAATCACTCTTCATTTCGATTCTTAATTTAATTCTTAATTCACATTAACTTTGATTCCCCACTCTTCTATAAACCCCAACCTGTGACTGAATATACCTATCCACCACTGCAATGCTGCTTCTCTGATCATAAATCAGACTGGAATGATCCTGAAGCAGCATGGAGCCTGTAGTTCTCCAAGTTAAATGAAAAGCTTGTTTGTGCCTACCAGGTTTTCTGGTAAGTACTATACAATGAAGAGGGATATTTTACTATAAACAAACAATAGTTTGTATAGAGAATATGGCTTTTTATACATTAAAGTATGGACCCGATTCATTTTCTAGTGTGTATTTAGGAGCACATTCTTACTGTGAAGGTTGTAGGCAGTATTATCTGATTATAAATACTTAATAGTTTCAATCAATTAATCTTTTTAGAATATTCAATCAAATTTCTAATTAGTATTCAAATTAGTTACTAATGCTTTTTTCATTAGGATGAATATTTATAGATTATGTTCATTAATCCATTGCAGATCATTTAAAGGTCCCATAGAATGTAAAATGTATTTAGCAAAGCATACTAAAGATAAATAATAAGAGTTCTGTACATAGTAATGACATATCGTGAGCTACAAACACTATTGTTTCCTCCTTCTAAACCTTGTGCATGAAAAAGACCACTACAAAACAGGCCAATCTGAACATTACATCAACTGTGACAGTTAAGATGTATAGTTCAACATTAAATTACACATAAAAATTAAGTACAATGTTGTTACAATGCTAATAACAAATTTGTGACTGCTAAGGCTATGTCCACACGAAGCCGGTGCATTCCCTATCCGATCATTTTTTTTCCTTGCTCTAAAAAAATAATCTGTAAACACGAAACCACTGAAACCGACTGAAAGCGGTGTAGTATATATGCCGGACCAGTATGGGGCGCTGTAATTCTGCCACAGATATACACTATACATGGAGAAGAAGACTTTGAGCATGCGCATAACCAACGTATGGTGTTGTCCATTATCGCTTGTTGGTCACCATAATTGCATAGAAGCAATAGATTTTGCTGTAATAAAGCTAGTAGGCTTTAGTAGCTTCTGTAGCACGAACACAATCACGTAGTCCGCCATTATTGTTGTTGCTGTTACGTGGGACGCTTCCGACACGTGATGTGATGACGTTTTCGCTTCACAAAATATACGGATTGGCTGTACAGACGAAACCGCAAGGGTGTCGGTTTCAGATTTATCCACTTTAGGACCCGGTTTCAAAAAATAGCGGATTCAGTCTCCCAAAACGCCGGATCCGTGTGGATGAAACGCCAATATGATAACAAATTTATACGTATACAGTGATACGCGTCTCCGTGTGGACAGCCCCTAAGTTAGGGCTATTTGCTAGTTAATACTATATGCTAGCCTTTAGGCTGAAGTTCTATTATTTACGTTATTATTGACTAAAAAAACACATTTATCATTCAGAAATGTCCATTAATAATCTCCAAACAAGTGCTTATTCCTCAAATTCCATAATTTTGTCTGATACAGGCTCAAACATAAGGTCTGTTTACACACATACAGAGCTACTGAAGGAGCTGCTCTGTGAAACAGCCAATCAGAGCAGAGCTCAACATTATTATTCATGAACCTTTTAAATAAGGTAATAGACCATTTATTTTTATAGGCAAATCCTAGGGTGGTTAATGGAAATGTTAAACCATCTCTGGATAAGTTTCGCACTTAATAAAGTTACATATCTTCTATGTAGTGTAGCTATCAGAGAACAATTTAACATATTATTTCAATGCATTCTTATTGGCACCTTTACATAATGTTTATCTAATTTTATTGTTCATAAATTATGCTTTGGTTAAAATCAAACACTTGGCTTAATCTAATAAATGCATAGTTTCTATCAAAAATCTTTAATGTATTTAGAAGTTCTTAAAAAACTTAATTATGTAAATTTGTATAGAAAATATGATTACCATAATTTAGATTATCGGAAATAATTTTACTAAATGTGCTGATGTACATGTTCAAACATTTTGTTTTGTTGTTGAGATTTAGTATTCTGTCAGCTGTGTGTTCTTTTTTTCTTTTGTACGCTAAAGCACTTTTATTGTACTAATGAATCAGGCTTATGCTACCACCCAAAGGAATTAAACTGCCAGACATCGGCAGGTATGTAGACAGAAGGCCATTTCACGGCTGATAAAGGGGCTAACGGTGGTGTAACGGATCAATAAACACATGCCAGATTTACACACGTCCACACAGTCAATGAACAGACAGCAGGTACACACATGAGATGACACCACACCAGCCACGACCTCATTTCCGGCCCTGGTGAGAGAGGCTAAGGTTAAACGGTGTAAAAGGCACATTGGCTCTGAGATCAGAGTCATTATGTATGTATTGTATGGTGATCAAGGCTGTTTTTTAATAAAAGATGCGCAAGATCATTGCAGAATAAGAAACAGCCGTGAAAGGTTGATTTTCATCAAAACACTCCTGCTTGTTAGATGTGAGAAGCTATTGTAGATGTCTGACTGATCTGTGATCAGTTAAGTTGCACAAACTTGACACATTCTTTGTAGCCTTGAATAATAATGTGTTGGAAACCCACATCGACCCACGGTATATAGCTGCAAATCAGTGAAGTAAAGGATATAATGTTTAGTTCAACCACATGAATGTCATCTATTTTAAGCATAGTGCTATGCTGTTGACTGGTGCGTGTTGTTACAGTAAAGCACAGAGTACGTTGTGAAACATGCTTGAATATTATAAAAGAATAGCACAGAAATTGGAAACAAAGGGAATATCTACCATGCAGGGCCGGTGTCAAGAGGTTGTTGTGCCCCCCTACACAGTTTTTCATTAATTTAATATATATCAAGAATAATGAAAATAAATTGAACATTGGACATTACGAATTTAGCATATTGTTGTAACTTATGTGTCATGTAAAATTAGAACAAGGCTCGTTGGTTCTGCGTCTGCAAGACCTTTCTCAGATTTAGAACGTACTAGCACCCTGCCTTCTCAACCAGAACCGCCTGCTCCATTCCCACCAGTTGGCTCAAATTCGGAGATTAGGGACTTGTGAGAATTCTTTCTCCTCTCTGTGCAATGTTTTTGTACAGACAATTAATGGTTTACAGCTGGCCTTAAGGGGGATTTTACCTGAAAATGCACCAACGAATGGTAGGACACCGTTTTAAGGAAGTTGAATGTTCGCACGCGCCACCTTCAGCTTTTTTAAAAGATTAGTTATGCTTTTTTATTTACATAAGCTAAAATGTAAAGTGGGGCTATTAGAATGTTAACAGCGTATAATTGTCAATCTGTTTTTGTTTGACGTGATTGTGGTAATACTAGTTTTTGTGATCTTCTTCACTTTATACGGGCAATGGGCTGTCTGTACCACTTGTATGAGTGGGTGCTTGCACTATTGGTTGGTTTTTATGCCTTGTATTTGCAAGTTATTGTTGCTGATTGCATGCCCCCTCATTGGAAGCCGTGTGCCCCTCTGTTAGTTATGGTCTGGCGTCGGCTCTGCTACAGTGTCCTGCTGGATGAACTGTATTTCAAAGCAGCAAATCTTAGATTCAGAGGTTTTTATAGATACCTCTACATTTTATTTTTCTGAAGCTTATTGACGGGGCATATTTAGTTTTGTTTTGTAAGTTTCGCTGGTTTGCAGCTAAATTGATCAATTCTGTGTGAGGGAGATTCAGGTGAAGTATTGAACATTATTGACCAGTGAGACCTGAGTGTGGCTTTTTATGTGACTGATACTCAAAGTCCTTTGAAAGATGATTTTGTCAACTATTCAAAAAAAAAAAAAAAATGTAAGCTCTTTTTAGTCATTCAGATCAGAACTACACTGTTTGGTATTTTTTTTATAAATTTCGAATACATTTTTTTTTTTTTTTGAGACTTACCCTGCTCCCTCTCATGTTACCAGACACATACAGCAGCACAGTTGATGATGGAAATTATGGGCCCTATCTTGCACCCAGCACAATTGACTGAATTGACTTTTGCACCGGCACACAGCGGGTTTTTCCCTCCACAGACGCACGTCGGCAAACTAGGGAATGAACTTGCGCTCCCTGGGCGGATCAGCGCAAAAAAGGAGGCGTGTTCCAGCGCAAACCATCCCTGAAGTTATTTTGCAGTTTCAAAAAACAATTGCGCCACTGACCAGAAAAAACTAGTCTAAAGTCAGTGGCGCATTGCGCGTTGTTCATTATGCTATTTTAAGGGCGCATTCCTAAATATATATGGGTGTATTTTATTTACAAGTCAAAAACCTGCATTGTTATGCAGCTGTTTGCCAATAAATTAATGTAGATTTAAATTTATGTTATTTACTGGCAACAAGTTGTTCAAAATTAAATGAAAGTCTTTGTCTTTATCTTTATAGAATAAAACTATAAAATAACAGCATCATGCAAAGCCTGAACCATCAACCTTTTTCTGTTTATCCTTCGGATTTTTGGTTCCCAGAATGCTTTGCATAAAGCTGTTATTTTATAGTTTTATTCTTTAAAGATCAAGACTTGTTAAATTTTAATGTTCATTTAACTTCAAACAAACTCTGCCAGTAAATAACATCAATTTAAATCTACAGTAAATTACTGGCAACGGCTGCCAGTACTGTCATTTCTACAGACATTTTTTACAGTGTGCATACGGCTCCTTGAGTGGGGGACCAAAAAATGGTGAAGAACATTTTGTAGCATCATTATTCCTAAGTTTATTAGAATACTAATTTAGTACATAAAGTCTTTAATTACAGACAGAATATGCAGCACAGCATGTAATATTTCAAATTGAATGAATAAATACACTAATACTGAATACTGAACCAACTAACTCATAGAAGCAACCATAAGTATAGACTATAAAAATAGCTGCATGTAAGTCAGTGAAGCTGAGCTTCTGTTGTCTGTTTTGGAACCTATACAGCCAGCTCAGTTTCTCTGTGAGGCTATAAACCTCACATTCCTCTTTGATCCCTGCTTATCTTCTTTCCTCTCACAAACACATGTGTGTGGCCTGCATAGCCCCAAGGCTCATGGGAAAACAACTACAGAGAATGTGTTTTTGAGTGTGTCAGAGCACACATAAGACAGAAGCTCTTTCTGATGCTCGGTAACCTGATGATGTGATGTTTCTGCTGGTGGAGAACCTGGGGAAGGAGGTTTGTTTCTGAATCCTCCCCTGGAAATATTGGAGCAGAAGCTGACAGCAGAGACTGCCATGATGAATAGCCTTTTAAAACGATGAAGTACAGTACCTCGCTGTCGTTGTTTTCTCTTCCGACCTCCGCCTGATGGATTGGCTTTTGGCTTGCAAGCGTCAACAACATTAGCTTCAGACCCTCAACATTGCCAGAGCTTGTAAGGAAGCAGACTTGTGTTTACAAACCTCCTACAGCACTCCAGACTCACAAGCAGTAATATTTTTTGCCACCATCTCCGTACATTTACATTCATGCATTTGGCAGACACTTCTTTCCAAAGCAACTTTCAATACAGTACATTACGAGGTATATGTTTTTTATCAGTTGGGTTCGAACCCATGACCTTTTGTGAGGCTAATGCATTGCTCTACCACTGAGCTCTGCATGACCAAATATTAAATATTTATACATATTGATGTGGAAGCATATCCTTAAAAGTTTTAAATTAGTTTTATGGTCAAAATATATTTGAGCCAACATACAGGTATTCATGGTATTCAAGGTATTCAGTCAACATACAGGTATTCATAAGAAAGAATGTTTACATAATGGAGGGCTTTGACTGAATAATGAAAGAAAGAAGCGTAAGAGGTCACAATAAATGGAAACTCTTTAAATAAAGTTTTTCTTTATATAGAAAATTGTAGCCAAAATGGTGACTGCACTGAAGATGCTGAATATAGGATTTTATGTGTTTTAGATTTATTGTTGCAGCATGATTACTATGGTTACATTTGAGGTTTTTACTACTTTGGATGAGTTTATCGGTGCCTTGATTATTGTTGCGTCTATTTCCACGTTCCTAAGCTATACATGTGGCATGTGATGCAGGTAACAATACATTTAAATGTGGTTAGGGTTAAATAACAGATTTTGACTTATCTGAGTTACTCAGAGACTCCAGACAAAGCACTCAATGCCATAATAATCATAAATGTTAGTACACCTCTACGTGTACCTCCTGGTGATCCTCGGAGCCCCATGACGGTTGCACACCAATGTTGTGACAAGACCTCATAAATCACTTCATCCCCTGCTGATGCCATCCACCACTGTGTCCTTCTCAGTTGCGTGGTGCATGTATGATCTTGAACTTGTTTGAGAGGAAAGGGTTGTCATACCTTTCATCAACCACAAGACAAAGCTTTTAATTAGCCAGTCCTTCTTTTAAATCGTGATGTTCTGTGTCTGGTGTTTGAATAGGTTGCCAGTCATGTCCAATTTAAGCTTTGTAATATTGATAAGGAGTCCCCAACACAGGTTTAAATGCATCCAAGGTAATTTTCTCAAAATATACATTTAATATTACCTAATTTCTCAGAGATCCCCAAATGATTTGTGTAAAGCTGTTCTATAAGATTCAGTCTGCCTAAACCCCACCTTCCGGTTGCCTACCCTGCTTTGATTGGTCAAATGATACTGCAACAGGCATTTACCTAGTGCTAACATGACTTACTGAAAAGACATAAGAGTTTGAAAAACAACATCAATACACATCCTTCATTATTAATCCAAGTAATAATAACAATGACAGATATTAAAATTTTACACTCATGTAAGTATGTAAGCTTATGCGTTGCTAGCGCAGCAACTTACTGATAAGACATAAGAGTAAACTAGACATTCAGAACACTCAGGGAAAAATAAACACATCATGTAATAATCATACTTACAGGTTGTGGTTAGGAGACACGTTATTCCAAATAAAGTGGGTACTGAACCATCTTTCATGGCTAAACGTTTAGCAAATCCTGCCTTGAAAAAGTAATGTTAACCACTGATTTTTCACATCTTTATCCTTTGGGGGTATCCTTTGAGTAAAAACAACACAAACTTGCATTTACAGCTGGAGTGTCTTCTCGAAATTATGTTAACACACTAACTAGCGGAAGTGTCTGTGGGCAGGTCAGGGTTTTTTGTTTCTAGAGGCCAAGACTAGGAAGATTAGATTATAAAAAAACTGCCTTTGTACGTAGATAGACAACAGGCAAGAGATTCTAAAATAATATGACTCGTAAATGCGGTTCAGAGTCATCTAAGCCAATAACTTTATTTATCGTGCACTTTTTGATTTAACTACTTTGCACATCGTTTACACTGATGGACAGCTACATAACACACTGCAGTACAGATTATTTTCTTCATTGGATCTGTCTGGCACTTTAAGGTTAATGTTGTCATAATGCACAACAATAATGCTGAGTTAAAGGAACAGTATGTAGGATTGTGGCCAAAACTGGTATTGCAATCACAAAACTTGTGGCTAAAACTGGTACTGCAATCACACAACTGGTGGCCAATACACAAAATGACAACATAAACATCATTTGAGGGCTGCAACTCCACTTTTTAAATGACAATATCCTGGCCAGAACACTGTTGTGAGTGATATAAGTTTTTGAAATGAAAATGATTTCTTAATGTCTAGTGACATATCAGGGCCATTTTATGATTAATTGATATAAATTTCTTACATATTGTTCCTTTAAATATGATGAATTTTTGTATAAAGTCAAGTTCACTTTTATTTGACATATCAAATTCCCCTATGATATGTAAATTGTTCCTGTTTGGCACTAATACAAGACCAATAGTATAAATGAACATTAAATATACAATAATAATCATTTATTTTAATTACATAGGACATAAACAAGAAAGCTATGTCACAAAGTAATCACAGACTAAATAAATGTTAAGATGTAGGAATGGATTTAAGCCCAAATCATATTAGAAAAAGAACACACAGGAAATGTAATTAAGACAATGCCATCAATAATTTAAATCTTTATAGGTGCAGTTGAGGTGGATTGTTACATTTAATAATATTTCAAAATAGTTAAACGATTCACAACTATGCAATTAACAAAAAGTATGACATAACAAATGTCTCACTGTTAACTTTTCTAACAACTAAAACCAAATGCTACAAATCATGAATGTGTATTTTCTCAGTCTTGTAGTTCTGCTCTCTTTTCTTCCAACATCACTAATGGGTAGAGTACTTTAGCAATTGGCTGCTGTCACAGTTCAGGCACTGTTTGTCAAGATTAAGTAAGACTTATAATAGTAATAGAAAGTGAATGTAAAAAAACAATCACGGGTCTGTCTTGAATCTTCACAACACATACTGTAAAGTGGGTGTTTATGTTGTGCTAACTGGAAAACGTGCTTGTACGTGTATATTTTTCCCACTCCCATTGTTTGTAAATGACTTCTTCAGTGGAAGCAAACAAATCCCAGGTAGAATTTCATTTTCTCAATAAAGGCAATAAAAACACCTAATCAAGCCCATTCAGCAAACAGCACTCAGCCTTGCCAGTGAATAACAATACAGAGCACATTACAATGAGAGATAAAGCTGTACAACTCCACTGCCGCTTTTCGGCTTTCCCACAAACACGTTTGGCACGTTCAGCAGTCGGCATGTACATGTATCATATTAAAGACATAACTCACGACGGCCAGGCCTATAGTATCACAGCTTGGCAGATTGACAGGTTTATTGGGCACAAAAAGGCAAATATGTTTTGCCTTTATCTGTGAAACAGCAGGGTAATTTGGAAGGCAATAATGGAGATTTCCTTTCAGCAGCTGGAGGTGAGGAGAAACCTGTCACAGTCTTTTGTGTGGTAATGAAAGGTGTAAAATGGAGAGTCTTCCTGCCGAGAGGGAATTACATCTGCTGAGCACATACAATGAGATGTGCCTTGAGCTCTCCTGTATCTTCTATTGTGATGGGAAGTTTTCTTTATGTAGAACTGATGGATGTACATGTACTGTTACGGTAGAATTATACTGTGCTTATTTAACCAATACTTTGAAACGGTAACAAAAGGGAAAGCTTTTGTTTTATCTGTGAGTAGCATTATGTAGATTGAGAGAGTAAGAGAAGAGAGAGAGAGAGAGAGAGAGAGAGAGAGAGATGTGCTTGAAACAGGTGGTTTAAAATTGTTAAGGAAATAGCTGTTCATATGTCTGTGAAATTTTTATAAAGACTTACAATTGTTGTACAAGCTTGCAATTAGTGTGGGTAGTTGTTCTCCAAGTAAAGTTTAGAGTTTAGGGGCATGCAATAAAGCAATGAGGGTTATAGTTGAACTGAAGGTTCATCCCACAAATTGTGGCCAATAGCGTATGCGTATGAAAGCAATTGTTTTTGTTAATAGTTCATCCAAAACAATCCTATTTCCTCCTCAGATTGAAAGAAAGAAGAGTCATGAACGATAACAGCAGAAAAACCTGAAGCCCATTCCCATGAATTTTATCTCCTCATTGTACAGTACTGTGCCAGGCATTAATCTTGTTAAAGAGAGATAAGACAAACATGAAAAGAAAACATAATATTTCCAGATGCTCCAGAAGTGATTATATATACAAGTTTTAGAAGTGGGAGGGCTTTCCATGGGCTTTGTGTTGCTGTTGAAGCATCTTCACTATTCATGCAGATAACACTAAATACAATGTGCCTGTCTGAATCAATGCTCTTATCGCTTATGTACTGGTCAGTGATATTAATGTCTTATTATAGTGTGCATATGAAACTTCTGTTGATGCTGACTTCGTATCCATCTGTATTATCTCCTAAATGCATCTCATCCAAACATTTCTTTTCACATTTAAGCATGCCATATGAGGGATTTGTGATATACAGCGGCTTTGAGATTAATGCTAAGATGGCTTATCAGAAAAACAGAAGATAAAGATAATGAATGTGAATCCCTGCTGTACTAGATCAAAAGATCAGAGTTGGTAATGGAAATGCATTCATCATGATCACATGATTGCCGCTCTTGTCCAATTAAAATAAAACTGACAGAGCCACAATTCGGGGGTCTTTAACACACAACTGACCGTCTGCACTCTTGTATTTGCTTCATCTGTAAATAGAATGCTGCCAATGTATTGCAGTGTGTAGGTGTAATGTGATACAGTATATGTGAAATAAATTTTATTAAATACTAAATACAAACCCCTCAGGCATCCAGCAGCAGGGTAATTTGTCAGGAAACATGGCTCATGGTGAGATAAAGCATTTATCTGATAAGATAAAATCGAATAAATTAAACAAATAGAAAATTAAATGTGCCTCATTATTACATCATGTGTTTTTTTCTCTCACTTTATTGTTTCTTTTTTTTTGGCTTTGCTCACTCCTCACCTTGTGTCTGGACACCTGTCTACTACTTTTCCCACCCCGATCCCAGCAGGCTTCGCTCTGACAGCTGACCCCGTCTGGTTGTGGAGTCGCATGGCTGCTTCCGTCCTCTCTGAGACACATGTCCTCTCGTCCTTCCCTGTCCTCTCTGTCGGCCTGACGTCCCCCATGTGGTTAACCTACTGCCTGCCTTCCTCTCTTAGCTTTCGTTGATGACCCTGTTCATCCTCTCTTGCTTTATTTTTAGTCTTAATTTAATCCTTATCAAGAATCTCTCTTCCAGCAGGATTATTGATGTCTATGATACATTACTTTGACAATATTTTATGCATATTCCTGCACACACATACGTACATACACATACTTTGAATCCATAAGCAGCATTATCAATTTAAAATGCGCAAGTTATCTGTAAAAAGAAACTCAATAAATATACTGAGTGCTTAATTAGGATTTTTCCCAGTTGTCCGAGCAGTTGTGAAATGAGATGTTAAGTAAGTTTCCACTACACTGAGCAGAAAGTGGATCCCTTTATTTAAATGAAGTGAATTAAATAAAAGTGTTTAGTATACACAAGTGTTGGGAATTTTGCCAATGTTGTAAAATTATATACAGTAATTTCCTTCTCTGTATTGTTGAGGCTCTTTTGTAATTTTGGTTTCCAACCCAGACATTGTTGAAGTTGATTGGCAGGCTGTATTTTCAGCCAGAACAATGATCAGAAAGAGAAATGTGAATAACAGTTAACCAGGGGTAACAAAGCCGGTGATGTAATTGTGATTGTGTACACAAGCTGCTCTAACTTTAATTCCCATTATCAAAGCTTTAGTCTTTCCACCAGCAGTGCACCTGGGCCACCCATTGAGCACAGCTGGCAAAACTCCAAAAGATATAGAGAAGCAAGGTGACCTTTTGATATAAAGCCACGCATACAGAATTAAAGGAAGAAAAGAAAGAAAAGGCCAAAATGAATCCACTCCCTATATGTTTTTTGTCCTTGCCTTTGGTTCAAGCCAGCAGTTGTGCAAGCTAACCTTTCTCTAATTGATGTTTGTGCCGAACACACTCACCAGGCGGCCATTTTGCGGCGGGAAGGAGAGCAGCCCGAAGCACAGTAGGGTTCTTTAATGCAACGGGGCTGTTTGAGTTTCCACAGAGATCGTCCCCTTCTTCTGAGTAAGCAAAGCAAAGTTCAATATACAAATGATTTGCCACTTGTTATTTTAAGCTGCTTTATGTAAAAGTTTTGAGTTGAATTATGGTCACTACACTTTTTTGAATCTGGCAGAAGCAGCCTATAGACTCAGTTCAGAGCTCCCTTAAGCATTAAAAACTTTGTATGTGCTTACCCCTGAATTTCTCATCTGACTTGGCTGTTTAAAGCTTATCTACTGTTTATTACCGCACACTTTTTTAAGTTGCAATGTTTTTTGTTGTGTCTTATGACACATCATATAGCTTGTACATATAAAGAGCTCACATGCAAAAACCTTCTAATGCGTCTGACATGCTTTCTGCTTAATGACCAGACATTTAATGGATTGAGCTGATTTGAAGTGAAAGTATTTGATGAACGTATAATATGTATCAAAACATCATTTTTGACAGAGTTGGCATTTAGAGGCTTTTGCATCTGAGCTCCTTATATGTTTTTGTCAATATTCTCCTTTTGCATCGCAAATGTGCCAACCCACATGCACTACAGCATTTGAGCTACATGTGTTTCTTGTAAATGCTTTAAAAATGTTGTCCGTGGTCCTGAGGATTTAGAGCATTCTGTTGCTCTCCAAGGTCCTGAAACGATGATTTCCAGAGCAAGTGGGAGAAATGCAATGCAGCGACTCTTAAAGCATCCCATATGTTTATAATGCTACTCACATATTTGACTCTGACTGTGAAAAACAGGCTAAAGCATCATCATCTACGGGAATGGAAACTGTTAAGCCCCTTTAGCTCTTAATAAATCTAGGGAATTATTGAGGGGGAACACTTTAACCAGTTCAGAACCGTGTCACTAATGATCACTACAGAGGTGTAGAGTAACGAGAGGCTTATTGGCGTCACCTTAATTTTAATTTTTGACATGAACTTAGTCAGTATTCAACATTTCAAGATTATGGGCCCTATTTTAACAATCTAAGCGCATTGTCTAAAGCGTACAACACAACCTCAAATGGGCGTGTCCGAATCCACTTTTGCTAATTTAACGACGGAAAAAATGGTTTGTGCGCTAAGCACATGGTCAAATAAGGTTAGTCCTATTTTTTCAATGAGTAATGGGAGTATTTTGGGCGTAACGTGCAATAAACCAATGAGAGTCTCAGCTCTCATCCCCTTTAAGAGCCAGTTGCGCTGGCGCTATGTCTAATCCCTATTTAGATGATGACTTTGTAAACTGAAAACTAAGCGGAGGAAGAAGATCCCCAGTTTAAGATTAATGTTAAATAATTGTGTTGTTTTTCACTTGTATTGAAATTGTTATTTTTTTTTCAAAACCTTTAAAACCCGTTTTCTTTTAGTTATGGAAGTATAAATAGCAGGCTTTTAATTGCTGTAAATGTATGGCTATCCAATATCATCAAAAATAATTTACAAGTATGTAAGAAAAGGTTTGTACTCTAAAAATACTTTTTTGTAACAAACAGGAGATAAAGAATTTTGCAAACGGCTCTCTGCAAGTTTCAGCACTTGGACAGCGTCAGTTTTTTAAGCATTACTTAAAAATGTTTCTCATCTCACCATATCCACAGATACAGAGTCATCATATACAATAAATCCGTGAGGTGGCATTAAAAAAAATCATTTATAAACAGAAGCAAAGCATTTATTTACTTACCAGGCTACAAGTGAAGCAGTTCTTTGTGGCTTCTAACGTCTCATAATTAGTCCTCATTTATATCCAAGAGACTCAATAATAGTCTTTTACATTCAATCCTTTAATCTTTCATATTTAAAAGTGTTTTTGTGCTGCTGCGCATTCATGTGATAAGCAAACCCGCATTGTAGTCCCGTTAATAGGCGCATATTACTTATGCGCTCTTTGAATAACAAAAAACATATTGTTGGTTTGTTGGTCAATGGCGAAAAACACACCTCTTTTTCAGACCAGAACGCAAAAGGGGGCGCAAATGCATTTGCTATTTAAACAACGTGGCGCTAAACGTGAAAATGATAATTGCGCCGGGTGGACACTAGCAAAAGACACTTGTAAGATAGAGCCCTATATTTCACAGAATGTTCACAGAATTATGTTTCACAAAATGCCTTTTACATTGGATGATTTTGTTTAAAAAAATAATAAAAACGTAAATCACACAAAATTGTAGCTGGGTTTTTAAATTGTCAGTGTCACAAATTACCTTATGTGTTTACTATTTCATGATTTACTGTAAATTTGTAGCTGAGGCTGCGGGACAGCTTTGATTGTCCCACAGTGTCTCACACTTATACTGATCTTGTTTGGCCCTGTTTCCACAGTATTTTCTAAAATATTGTCAATCAGATAGGAAGGATGTGTTGCTCCCAACAGTGCATCTGATTTCACACCACAGGTTTTCTAAACATCTAAACTCGAAGGCAAATTGTCTGTAATAGTCTTTTAACCCCCTGTTGTGTGTCCCAGCATTTCAGACCACGTTTGGTTTGCTGTGCAATTCACCATTGTGACCTCTCACTCACCACCCTGCAAAGTTAAGTTGTTCTTTTTTTGGCTTGAGCGCACCTTCCACAAGCTCATTGATTTGTTCTGAGTTATTGCAGCCAGCGCCCCACAACACCTGGTTAAAAACAATAAAGAAAAGCAATGTAAAAACTCATTGGGTTTTTTCTTTGGCTGAAGCCCCAGGCAACTGTCGGGTGAAGACAAGACTCAAACCCAAGGCTGTAATACCTTGCCTACAGTAGAGACATGTATTTCCTTGGGAGGTCTCCAGGGCTGGTTTGTGTTGACAGATGGATGCGGGGACGAAAAGAAATTCTCTTCAGCATTCTGATCATATATCATTTATGGTGTAAACTGTCTCAGTTGGAGCACTACCAGCTGCCTCACAAACACATCAACGCTTTCAGTAAAGACTCACGCACACACAAACAGACCATAGAGGAAGCTGGAGGTTTTTTATTAATGACATGAAAACACAAATGCCATAAAAGCTGTTGGAAGCCAACCACATGCGATACATCTAGAGACTCTCTGATTAATCTTTAGTAATTTATGAGAAATGTTTGAGTTCAAACTTTGTGTTCACTCTGGCTTTAGACCGTACATTTTGTACCTTAGCAAATCTGAACAGAGATTCAGACATTGCTGAGGAGAAAAAAATGACAGTCGGTAGTGTAAGAGACAGAACTGAGATATTAATGAGATCTGATGAATTCTTGTTTTAAATTTCCAATGGGAAAACATCTGTTCTGTTTTCCTTAGGTTAGTACCTTATGGCTCACTATTGTGTGTTCATTGACTGTAGGATCTCTAAGTATTTTAGGTTTGGAAATTGATACATACAGTGCATAGAATGGACTAGCCAAAAATGACCAAAGAGACAACACCTGGTGTCAGTTGACTGGGGACAGAAGCATGTTAAAGGGTAAGGTACAGAAGATCAGTCTCAGGTGTCTTCTGGGAGCTTCATGTCCTTTAAAGGGGCAAAATATAATGTCATAGATCAGAGATGGGTTAATCCTGTGCTGATGGTTGATCTTTTGTTCAAAAACACTGGTAAAGTAAAAAAAGTTTTGTACACCGTCAAAACACTGAGATATTATATAGGTTTTTTTACCTGGATGAAGCAGGTTTACTGAATATACTACAATATTGACCAACTTTATGGGCTTTTTACCTTTATTCAGAAAGGACAGCAAAGAATAACTGGAGAGACATAGGTTGGGATTGGGAAACAACTATGGACTACATTCAAACTTGGGTCCCTTGTGAGTACTTGGACCTGAATACATCCCGAATGTGGTAAGCACATGCATCACAGCTCCCCTTAATGTGTGGTTCAGTTTCTTTATTTTAACATTTTAAATTCTGATTTCATTTGCAATGTTTTTAGTTGCATCCTTAGTGATTTTTCAACTGTTTACTATGTTATTTTTTTATAAGTGGATATTTTTGCAAAAAAAAAAAGCTTGCAACACTTACACTCTAAGAACGGATGTGTTAAAATAAACACACTCTGTGTGAGTTTTGGGACCCACATGCGTTGTCCCAAACAAGACATATATCTGTGTTATTATTGGAACAACACATTTTGTGTTACTTTTAAAGGTGACATAGAATGATTGAACGGGATATTTATCCTATTTTATTGTTTATATATTTATTGTTCTGTGAACAAAATTTTTGTTGGGTCTGTAATGCCCTAAAAGTTTCCTAAAAACCTCTCTCATACCGCATTTTTATGGTGGTTTTTTTTAAATGTGTGGTTTTGCACCTATTTGGCTCCCTTCGGGCATAACTGGCAACCTCATTATGAAATGAAAGCACTTGACACTGATTGGCTGCCTTTGCTGCCACTCAAAAGAATGTAAACTTTGCCGTCTTCGGAACACAAACAGACCAAAATTTTACAGATAGAAGAGCACACCTCAGTTCGCAACTCGCCATTTCGCCTTGAACTTCGCGAACACTGCTGCAATTTACTTTCCGTTGGAAGCGAGAGGCCAGATGTATGCAAAATTTTTTGAATTTTTGAAGGGAAGGAAATTAAATGAGATTTGGGGGCAGTGAGATGCATTTTACGTAATATTTATCCGTTGTTCAGATTGGGCCATTTTCTGGCTGACATTTTTAAAGGAGAAATTTCTATGAAACAGAGATGTTCAGAATGTCTAGCACTTTCCTATGTTCTTGAATGCGGGTAGACTACTGTTATTCAACTAAGACAAGGTAAATAAAGTTTTTTCATTCTCTGTAACCTTTAACCCAACTTGTGTTGTCACTTTTATTTATTTGAACACAAAATGAAACATGCTGTGTTAAACAGCATAACACAAAAAAGTTAAACACATCTTTCTTAGAGTGTAGAGGATTTTGCAGCGAAATTGCAGTGGCAGATCATTTGAGTTGTACACATTGATGCATTTGGCTACATTATTACTTTAAATTTAAGGTGTTTATTAATTAAACATATGACATTGTTGTCAGCTGTATATTTCTTTTTTAGGTTTTTCCTAGCCTTTATTTAACAAGGCTGGGAGGATTACGGCAAATCATATAGAAAAGAAAGGTAAAAGAGTTAGGAAAAAACACAAATCAGGACTTGATCAAACATGAGCAGCTCAAAACCCATGAGGCTATTGGCTCTGACAGAGTTCTTTTATTCTTTTAATGGTCTCACAGCTCATTTAGCTTCTCTGAAAGCATTTTGCAAACATCATTTTATCTTGGACGTGCTCATTAGATTCAAGTCCGTTGTTACTCGGCAAATAAAGTGCTAAATTAAAGAGGTTGAATTAGTTTAGTAATTATATTGAACTGAATGAACTGACAATGATTTAAAAATCAATTTTCCTATTTTGGGACAGATGCATGCATTTACTCCTTAACACTCATTTTGTGTGTGTGTGTTTGTGCACTGGTTTGTGAAGCGATTTATATTCATAGTCCTCATTAATACATAATTCACAAAACATATAATTTTAGCTATTCTTCAGAAGAAAACATTTAATTAGAGAGAGAAATAGATGCACAATAAAACAAATTCAAATGCTTTTCACCGATCAACTGATTCTCCACAGATGCACACTTATGGTTCAATGCATACATTAGCGCAAGCATACACAAACTCATCTCAGGTGGAACGGACCCAACTGCATGCATATTCATTTTGCCGTGAGAAGAAAGAAAGTCATCTGAAGATGGATAATGACAAATGCCTGTGAGTGGGCATGCAATAGCATTGTTTAATGAACAGAGTGCCTGCCTGCAAGCTTTACCCAAAACTCACTGATGTTGTAGGCAGATGTGGGCAGAAGATCCAAAGGCAGAGAGATGTGAGACATCAGGAGAAATGTGAAGAAACAACATGAGTCTTTAGTTGGCAGCACACATTTCACACATCACCCAAAGGCATGATGTTGTTCTCTTTCTTCTCCATCTCCGCCTCTCTTTCCACCTTTAAATGTTAACTGAGCCACAGGGAACTAGTGGGCAAGAAATAACGTAAGAAAGCCACACTTTTTCCTTTGTTTCATTTTGTGAAAAAGTCTATATAGAGATGCGTGCCTCTCACTTCGGTTATGAGTCATTCCTCTCTCCGTGTGGATGGATTTTGCGCAACACCAGAATTGGGTTCACAGATTCAGAGAATGTGAAACTGAGGATGAGCTTTGAAACGCAATCGCTCTGAGATCTGGCACACCTTAAATCTCGAGCTTGAGTGTTTACGGACTGCCCAAACATTAGATATGCAAACACAGCACAATCATTACGAAAAGCATTCTCAGCAGCGCTGTTAATCTTTTATAATGCAACGCTTTATACATTAGCTTTTTTGGGAAGTGATTTTAACTCATTTACTTCTTAAGAAGCAAACAATCTCTCTCTGGAACAAAGGGATATTTGCTTGAGAGGGCAGCAAATGACAAAGCTGTTTACCAACACATTGCTTCTTGAGCAAATATGATTAATAAGTTAAAAATAAAGCTGTGTCAAGTGTGTGACTCCTGCAAACAAAGGTAAAGTGCATCTAAAAGGTCATCTCATGCATGGCAGCCAAGATAGGGCAATATTGTGCACTGAAATTAACTGTAATACTTTTTAACAAATTTGAGTTTTAATGGAGAGTTCAAGCATGATAATAGTAATGCCAATATTATAGTACAATTGCCCAATCTGTTCTGTTTTGTTCGAAATGCACAATCTTTGAACAAATTAGTAATGGGTTGGAGATGACAGGGCTTTGCATACCAATCAAGTTTTACAAATCAACCTTAAGCAGTTATTGATTTGGGAGGTTGCAACACACAGATTTGTCACACCAGCAGAGTAGAAGAAATTATAGAAAAAGACATCTGATTTCATCTTAGTTTTCCAGTAAACAAAACAATTACCTTCCTTTGTTCATGACATGAGCAGAACATCTATATATGATACATGTATGTCATCCATATACTCTGTCACCTAGATCTTTATTGCAGCAATTAGTGGATATCATTCATGTGACCTTATATGTCATTCCAGTTGCCTGCTGCCATCTTGAGTACCTATTGAGTACCAGTAGGCTACTGAGAAGCACTGGCTAGCTTGCTATGATTTACGGATTTCTTATCTTTTACTGTCTATGATTCTTACGGATACGGGAAATGACTACGAAAGACAACATTTCACACCTCGACTTTCATGAAAAGAAACGCTACTTTAAAAAAATATATCTTGGTTAGCCTACTCGATCCTTGATGCGTTCTTCCAGCCACTGTCCGCTGCTACTGAATTACCACTATTTTTACAACACTAAGAAGGCACGACACAACTTGAAACTTTGTTCGAAGTTTCACCTGGATCTCTAAACATGAACGTGAGTATTGAGAACATTGTTTGTGTACACAGAGTTCACTAAAAAGAAAAGTTTTGAACGACTTTGGCTGTTATCTTTACCAGACATAAAGAATCAATTTCCGAATGCGAATGAATGAATATGAGGCTCCTTTTTCACCTAGAAGGTCAATATTGTTTTTCACAACCAATTATCTGTGCATTATGGAACTATGCTTTAGGAGCTATCTATCTTTATTCTTTATCCTTACCTTGCATTCGGAGATCGATACATCTTGACTGGCAAGATGGCGGCAAGTGGACACCAAAACAATCAAAGTCAGTTGTTCAAAACCTTCTTCTTAGTAAACTCTGTGTACACAAACAATGTTCTCAATGCTCGAGTTCAGGTGAAGAGACACAGGTGATACTTTGAGCAAAGTATCATGCTGTGTCAAGGCTTCTTATTGTTGTAAAAATATCGATTTTGATGCTCACAACATATTAAAGGCATAGCTTCTAGTTCTTTTGCGACCACTTCAGGTACTCAAAATGGCAGAAGACAGGTTTGAGATGTGAGTGACATCAGCTGATATTCATGAATAGCTTCTACTCCAAGACCATCCATATAAAATCAATTTACAAATGTATGCACACATATACACAATACTTAACACTACATTTAATATCCAGCAACTTCATAAATGTAGACATGCTGTGCTGGTACTGATACTAGTATAGAATATGGTCTTTTTCTTCTCTTTTGTTGGATATTATGCTCTGAAGATCTAAATTGACCACTTCGAGATTCACATCTAAGAACTGTTAGTATCTTATCAAATGTCAGGTTGCTAGGCAACATGTCATTTGCTGTCATACACCACTTGCATGTGAATAGGGTAGAGCGTGCAGCAAAGTAGTAGAAGTATGTCCTAAAAGCTCTGAAATATTACCTGTTCTTTCTGAAATTTGCTCACAATCTAATATTGCGAAATTGCAGGCAATGACAAAGCCCATTTACGAAAGCCAAATTCACTTACTTACCTTTGAACTCATCAGAAGTCTATCTCTTTGAAGGACAGTGAAGGACGCGAAGTGTCTACTCGACAGGTAAAGTTAGGCATGCTATTGGAGAAATCCATTTAAAATCACTGCTAGTAAAAGTTGATGTAAGTTATGATTAGCGATGCTAGCCCTGGCACAAGTCACATCTCATCTCAACATGTGCTTTTTTTTAAGAAGTGCAGGGTGGTTATTTTTCAAATTAGGGAAAATCTTCCGCTTTCCCTTATCTAATTATTAACAAATACAATCTTATTGTGAAGTGTTACTGATATTTATGTCAAAGTGCACTAAAACAGTAACACGAAACGACACTACATATTATGAAAATCAAAAGATTTTTCCTTTTCCAAAAAAAAAAACTATAATAAAATCACTTTCACATTTGTACCAATGTGGTCAATAAAGTTATATTTCAGTCTATACGTATGAGCAAACGTCTCTTTAATAGTCATTACATTATTTTTGTGATTTTTACATTATTAAAGTTTTTATATGCAATGCATTTTCCCATGAATAATCAGTAAAACACTGTAAATCAGACCATGGCTTACAACACAGCATAAATGACATGACAAATAACAAACAGCCAATTAAAAAAGAGATTAAAACATACCAGTGATGTTAAAAGAAAAGCTGGATTAATCATGCACGACAAAGTTTTTTTTTACATCGGCATTGCAAAGCAACCAAATGTGCGCGGCATTAAAAACACACTGGGAAATTACATTAGGCAATCAGTTTAAGAAGAGCTCATTATGTTTGACAAACACACAGTCGATAATAAAAAAAAAAGATTATTACGCACAAGTGATTCAAAAGCTGGTCGATCGGGTTTGATGCCACTTAACATAAGCATCAAATGAGTAACACTGCAAAGTTAGATAACTCCATCAGTTTGGGAAGAGCACAATGCATGTGTATATATCAAATAACGTTTAGTCGATTATAACTTAATGTGCATGAATTAAGCTGTCCCATTTTACCACCATCAACTTCCAGAAACCCACCAAGTAGCAAAAGTCTAAAACTGTGCATGCGTTCTAGGTTCAAACTGCATATGCGATAACATCATTAGATTTTATGGAATCTAAAAGTTCTTAGTACAGTAAGATCAACAAAACATTGCAAGTTTTTAAAATTTAAGGAACGAATATGTAGTGATGGGGACAAAACCGCATATGCCGAGTCTGAGTCAAGACCAAGTCTTTGAGGAGGCAAGTCCGAGTCGAGACCAAGACCATAAAAACATATCAATTGTCATATTCATGATTTAATATCACCCCAGTTAACAATCAACAGTTAGGCCTACAGACTAAACTTGATTGGGAATTGTTTAGAGGAGCAGTCTTAATGCCTTTTGGACTATACTTTTACTATCATTAAAAAATCCCTACCACATGCATCATCTTCTGCCTATTTTTCTAGAGATAAATAAACAGCTGTGATGGCAGTATCTTTGCATTGCACCATGGGATCATTTTCAAATAATGCCCGTCAACATTGCATTTTATTATTATTTTATGTGTTTATATGAACATTAAAAAATTCACTGGTCTGGAGGACTCGGTCTGAAATTACAAGTCCTTCTTCTCTCACTGTGGTCCGAGACGGAGTCAAGACTGAATCTTTGAAGGAACGAGTCTGAGACGAGTCCGAGAAAGCAGGAATCGGTCTTGAGACCGGACTCGAGTACTATCTCATTACGAATATGTTGTATCAACTTAGTATTGTGCATAAATAATTTAAATCAACATATCTTCGTTCAATTTACTGTTTTATGTTTATTGGCAGAACTATTGGTAGGCTTTTTTCCAGTGTGTGCGCGTGTGTGTGAGCAAGTGAGCGGAAAACTATTATAAGGAGTACTCCACATGTACTCAAGGACTAAAAGTACTCAAAAATAATTGAGTAATGGTGACAGCCCTAAATTCAGTGTAGAGATATGCAGTGTAGTTTTTTTTCTTGTCTGGTTTATTATTTTAAAAGTAGATCGTCACACAAAAATGTCCTGGGACCCCTGGTCCAGTCTGTTTGGTTTTTTGTTTACTTGGTTTTGTTGTTTTGCCCCCTCGTGGGTTATTGTTTTCCTTGTTTTTTTTATCCGGTTTGTTAAATAAACCTGTTTTTGTTGTTATCTGAGTCTGCACCTGGGTTCGTTCCTTGCAATTCATAACACACAAATACATGTATATACATACACCCATTCATACAATACACAGCACAATTTCAGACTCTTTATACATTATCTAAAACAACATTATCTTAAAGCAAAAGCAAACTGTCAAGATTTATTTTCCTGTACATAAAGCATTTGAAAGCATTTTAAAGCATTTATCATCCCCAATGTAAATCACTCACTGTTTGTCATAAGCATCAGGCCGGCTGTCACTTCATGCTCTTAAAGGGACACTTCACCCATTTGCATTAAGCTTTGTATAGTTAGAACCCCAGTCATGTTTTTGAATGGTCATGCATCATTTCCTCAGTTGCCGCTGAGACAGGAGAAATACAGATTTCAGTGTTGCACTTCCTTCTTTCAATGATGTAAAAATCATCATTTTGCATCACTGAAAGAAGGAAGTGCAATGTCTTTGTTTAGGGAGTGAGACTACAAACACCCCTTTTCTCTGTCAAATAGGCACCAAATTCTAAATGTATGTTACATTTCGACTACAAATATGACACACTTTCAATAAAGATTAATGTTTCTACCGGTGAAATGCTCCTTTAAATGACACAAAACAATGATGGCAGTATGATAGATATTTTCTTGGCTCGCCAGTGACTGGGTTTTGATGGCAAAAGTCATTGATAGTGTGCCATGATCTCTAGGCAAAAACAAACTGACATGCACAATGCTAACATTAAGCTGTTGCCCTTTGTCACAGATGGTACATTGCTAAATGAGCATCTCATAATGACAAGCACCAGGCTATCACAACATACTTATTATTAGTGCTTTTTCAGGGTAATGGCTATAATGACACCATCATGAGTTTCTCTTGCTGAAAACAGATGTATCAAGCCATGTGGCACCAAATGAAAACTACAATTACATGTCATCTGGTCACTTAGTTACTGTAAATATGTTAATAACCTACTAGTCTCAGCCTTAGACAGCAAATATCTTTTTCTGTACAACATGCCATGCAATTATTTCAGCTTTATTACATTATGTTTGTTATTGTGGTATCAACTCTTAAAAATAAATGCATCCCTAAACATTACATACAAACTACATATTGGTTACAGAGAACAAGCTGTGATGTGGATTGGATTTTATGCCGAGTGTCTGGTACCGGAGACTGATAATCAACCAATTTGGATTTCCTGATGTAATGTACAAAAATGCATCAAAACATATTAAAAGAAATCACAGCCTAAGCCTAAAATTTTCTTGAAAAATTGCACAACTTGTTACCATCCCATAAGTACTGTTACAGTTTGCCGTCCTGTAATTTCATCACATCTTATGATTTGACTGGAAGAAATCAGTAGGCACGCTTCAGCAGCTGAAGCTTATCTATCAGGGCTGCCTTACCGAGAGCCGCACCTGCTGTCTGAGCTTACCTGACAAGGCATAAAGCATGAATGAGAAACAGGCATGAGCAACCGCACACAGATGTTCCTCTTCCCCAGGTGCCTGCTTTCATATTTGGACCTTTCTCACTTGGGAGGCACTTGATAGGATGTTGCGTGTTGCTATCATGGGTGGTAGATGAGTGGGGAGGAAAACAGAATTGGCAATAGAGGGGACCAAGCCCAAAACAAGCAGACACATTTCCAGATGGTGTTCTCTGTTGATGTATGACCACAGAAGCCAGCATGAAATAGAAGACAGAAGAGTCAGAGGAATGCCATCGACGATGAGGCAGTGGTTTGTGATGAGGAAATATTTTATTTAGGCCTGAACCTAGCCATTTCTTTTGATCTGTGAGCCTTTAATTTAAAATTAACCATAAATAAAGATGTTTCTTATTTAAAAAATATTGCTTACTTTCTTTATCTTTAATTTTCTGTAAAAAAAAAGGTCCTAAAATGTACTATTTTGGTACAGATATGTATACATTTGGTACAAACATGTACCTTTGATCTAATATTTACTCTTGGTACAAATGCTTTTTGAAGGCGTACCGCACAAGTGACAGATTTATTTCTGGGAGTGCATTAACATGTCTGCTGTTTTCTGGTTAATTTGTGAACGTTGTGTTTTGCAACTGCTTACTGTACTCAAAAGTAATTACTAATTTGTATATTACTGGAGATAAAAGTTTCTGCTAAAAGAATAGATCAAATTCAAAATTTAAATAGCTTAAATGTTTGTTTTATGTGAAAAGAAGCCATTCAAACTAACCAGTCTTTATAACAAACCAAACAATACGCTTAATTATGAAATAAATGAACTAACATTGTATTTATAAATACTGGAATCCCACCAAAATGTATATTCTTCCGTTTCCTTTGCCTCGTTTTCATCTCTTATCATAAATGCACAAGAATGTGTCTTTATTTGCACTGTTATACTTTCCTCTTTCAGCATGCGTGCTTTATAAGATGGCATGTCATGCAGTACTGTATGAAACATAATGGAGTTATGATGTCTTGGCAGCCATTGTGAAAGATGCATGTTATTTATGCGGCGCGTGAGGCTCACAGAGGAGAGGCAAAGCACATTTAATTTCTCTCCAGATCACAAAGACAAATTCTATTTACTGCTCCCAGACAGGGACATGAAGAGAGACTGAGAGCGGAGGGAAGGAGGCACGGCGAGTGATGGAAGGTTTTAATAGGTCATTTTGACAAACCTCATTAAAAGCTCTTGTGCGAGGCCAGGGGAAACCCTGTTCAAAATGGCCAGTGTTTACCATTTTACTGGCTTATTTTTCTCTGTTTGAGAAGATAAGACGATGTATCAGTCAGCTGAGAAAAGAGCTGGCAGTTCAAAGTGAGTTGACAATGTATAACAAACATGGGAAATCAGAAATGCATGCAGGTTATTGAATGATGAAAGCTGAAATATTCATATCCTTATGGCACAAACCATTGTAAGGGTAATACTGAAGAAACGTCAGTAAAGAGAGAGACTAGCTGAATGAATTTATACGCTTCAGTAGAGCGTGAACATGCAGTGTTGAGTATATGCTTTGTCATATCCAGTGATCTTCAGAAAACATACTGTCACAAATACATACCGTCTTAAGACAAGACAAGTTCTTTATTGTCATTGTAAGGGTACAGTGGAAGTTTTTGTCTTTCGGTTAGTTGCATTAAACTTTTAAAAAATAAATAGGCCTAAACTACATGTAAAGATATACAGACAGAGTATATACTATTAGAGAATGAATGCTGCAGGTGTTTTAACATGCTGACCTACAGTACCTGTACACTGAAAAAAAATGATTTATTCAATTTACTCAATTTTTGGGGGTAAGTGGTTGCAATCAATTTATTTAAGCTACATTTAAACAAAAGTTTTTTATTTTATTTTACTTTACTAATCTTGTTTGTTTAAATGTAGCTTAAATAAATTGATTGCAACCACTTACCTTAAAAAAATTGAGTAAATTGAATGAATAATTTTTTTCTGTGTATGTAGATTTATAAATATAATCACGTTAATTAAAACATACCTTTGCATAAAGCATATTTTCCACACCCATGTTGATTAGAGTATTAAAAACTTGAAAAGGGTTCAATTAAGGTATATTTAGAACTGATAAAAATGTGTGATTAATTTGCGAATCGAGATTATATATTTTAAACTATTGATAGCCCTAGTAGTATACTAATTTCTTAATAAATAAACATAAACATGTATTGCTGAATATGATGTGAATTATGGAAACATGTTAAAAATGTACTTAAACAAAATAAACAGAAATTGACTGACCTTCATTGATTCTCTTTAAGGAGAAAACAAAAGACAGTCCTCGTTACTTGGGCATAATTACCAGCGATCGACCATGCCTGCTCTTTTCTCTGTTCTTATGCATTGATGGACGTCCACTGGGGCAACTCTGAATAAAAAACATGACCACACAACCAATAACAAACTGCCATGAACTCTGATTGACTGTGCAGAAAGTGACACATAGCATTCATAATAATGGCAGATATAATTTGAATATCAGTGCATTTCTGTACTGTGTCGATATCACGGTCACTGTCAATTGCTGCACTGGCAATGAGACAAGGTTGAAGATGTGATGACATAAAAATAAACTATTTGTGCCAGCTCTGTAGTTTGAAACAATAACAACAAGAATAGCTTGGCTTTAAGGTTTCAAGGACTTTCACAATTTTCTCTCACCATTTTAGGTAATACTCCAGTCATATAACAATAACAAACTTGAAACAGAGGAGATAGCAGCTGAATTCAGATTCCAGTCACAATCTGTGGAGCATTTAGTGGGATTGATGAAAAATACTCAATATTATGTCATATTAAACTACAGTACATTAAAGATCTGATTTACCATAAACCCGAATATAGGAAAATCATTTGCACACATCACAAAAAAAATGTGTTTGCCATTTGTGGTGTTTCTAATGTGATCTACTAAGAATAACCACCCACATAGCATACATGTGTGTACAAATAGGTTATTGACACTCCTACACATTCAGTAATAATACCAAATAGGTTATTGTGCATACAACCCAGTTGCTTTTCTCATTAAATGCCAATGATTTATAATATTTCTATATATTTCTCAGTTCATGCAGTAACTGTGTTTCAGACAGGGGCGCCTTAACCTAATGTGAGGCCCCGGGGCTAAGAGGTTTTGTAGGCCCCCCTTCCCCTCGATTAATAGTCTAATTTTTTTTTTTAAGTGTAATATCTAGGTACATCACAAAATGCATTAGTTTCTTTCGAGACATACAACAGTGAGTTTTCCCTCTTTGAGCCAGAAAACACCATAATATTGTTATTAACATATCACTGAGCCCACTTGAGCATAAACACAAGACACTTTATTTAACAACCACACACAGCAACATGTGGTGATAATAAAACCAAAATGTGTGAAAGTATATATGTTTATAAGCTTTATATTTATATAGTTTTTGGAAAATACAAATTTGCAGAAAATTGCCACTCACAACTAAATGCTCACCACAGTTTTAAAAATATAATAAGTTAAAGTTAGTTTTAAAGTGAAAATGCATTAATGATAACAAAAGATAAGTCTTTATAGACAGAATCTTGTTAAATGCATTAATGATAACAAAAGATAAGTCTTTAGACAGAATCTTGTTTTTTAATCAGTTATTTATTTTGTAGGCTATTGAAGATATAGTATGCATTGTATTTAGTATTTATGCATACATAAGCATGTAAAACGACCAAGTATGAATATGCACAAGACAGACAGGGAACATACCTGTTTATAAGATCTTAAGATAATGAGATTATAATGGTGCTATCAGGGGATGATCATTTGAGATGGTCTTGTCGCTCTTTACTTTCTTAGACTTGCACCTTTACCGTTGCGTCTCTTTCTCGTCTTTCTAAACCAACAGATGTGTGTACTGTGAGCTAACGTCGCGTCAAACATCGCTCCAGCTGCGCACGCGTCACTGATATAAACGCGAGTAAACTTAAACTTTATAACAACTAACAGCATTATGTGTGGGAACTCCTTTCTTAATTTAGCGGCACAGTTTCTTGTGCACGTTTGGAGAGACTTCTGCATGCCAGAGACTCAGACAGCTGCACGAGCACAGAGAGAGCAAACGAGCGAGCGAGCGCGCGCACGAAAGAGAGAGAGACCAGCACCTAACTAGTGCTTTATGAAATTTCAGAAATTACTCTTTCATTTGTTGGTGGATTATTTCCTGTTTCTCTGTCATACTCAGTCTAACGTGCAGGAATGTCAAGTTGACAACGCGCACTTAACCCTTGTATTGTGTTCGATTTTTGTGACGATTTTGATGGACCGGGTCAAATTGACCCGCATTGGATTCAATGCAATTCCTTACATATCACATTATGAAAAACAAGAAGGAATTAGGTATGAACAAAACCATTTTAGTATCAGTCTTTGTCACACATTACAAACATTTAAAATTAAAAAGTATGATTTTAAAAAAATGCATTTAACCACAATTTTTAACATGTTTGTTTTAACAAATGTTGCACAAAAACTGTTGCAACATTTAACATTTTAAATTTTAATTCAACATGTTTTTTTTAACATACCTATGTTTAAGACATCCTAAATGAACTATTTAATATTGCTTTGAAATGAAATGAAGCTTTTCTTTTTCTAAAAAGGCTCATATTTTGTTCTTGAGGCTCATTGTACAAAATCAAGAAATCACTGTTTACATGATCTGCATACATGAAGCATGTGCTTTCTGACTTCTTGCATTTTACACAAATGGTGCTTATTTTGGTGTCATGTTTTATGGGGCACAGCTAGCATCACCTGTATTCACCTCTGGATTTTCTGTGGGCCTGAATTCATCAGCTATACATAGTATTTCATTTACATTGAAAATAGAAATGATAGTTTACATTTACTTTTCTGTGTCTGAGGAAGTCTTTATCAGTACAAAAAAGTGGGAAAAGCTCACTTTTCCCTTTCCAGGGTAGTAAAACACCAAAATATATGCAATAAATGTATTTAATTTGTGTCTGTACAGTTGCCTTGGAACAAACAAATATGGGTCAAATTGACCCGCGAACATCAAAATCGTACCAAAAATCATTATTTGTGCTAAAAAAAAACACTTCAAAACACATCAGTGTATCCTAACTTTGCATGCATGTTCATGGCCCTAAATGAGAAAAAGTGACAAAATTTCTGGAAGAAAACTTTAACTTAAGTAGTATTTCATATAAATTGTAAATAGAAATTATAGCTCACTTTTACCATCTGTGTCTGTAAAAGTATTTTCAGTACTCAAAATCTATTTAGAAGCATTTTTACCCCCATTTTAGGGTAGGTAAACACCAATATAACAACAAACACTAAAAATATATATTTAATTTAGGTCTATACAGTTGCTTTGGCGCAAAACAAAATGCGGGTCAAATTGACCCGCGAACCTCAAAATCGTTACAAAATTGTTTTGGTACACTTCAAAACATATCAGCATGTCTAAACTTTGCATGCATGTTCATGGCCATAAATGAGAAAAAGTGACAAAATTTCTGGAAGAAAACTTTAACTTAAGTAGTATTTCATATAAATTGTAAATAGAAATTATAGCTCACTTTTACCATCTGTGTCTGTAAAAGTATTTTCAGTACTCAAAATAGTGAGGAGAAGCATTTTTACCCCCATTTTAGGGTAGGTAAACACCAATATAACAACAAACACTAAAAATATATATTTAATTTAGGTCTATACAGTTGCTTTGGCGCAAAACAAAATGCGGGTCAAATTGACCCGCGAACCTCAAAATCGTTACAAAATTGTTTTGGTACACTTCAAAACATATCAGCATGTCTAAACTTTGCATGCATGTTCATGGCCATAAATGAGAAAAAGTCACAAAATTTCAAGAATAGAATCACAGGTTAACTGGTTTATCCGACAGCTTAAAAATCAAAACGGGTCAAATTGACCCGGAACATAATATGAGGGTTAATTACATTACGCGGAATACAAAATATGTTACGTCTGACATTTTATTTCACGTTAAGTTACAACGGACCAATCAGCAGCCATGTAACGTTCAATTAGAGTGATTGACAGAAAACCTGACAAGTTGCAAAACAATATGACCTTTTCAGCTCATCATGAACGCAAACTTGGGAGGCCCTTGAACTTGGGAGGCCCCTGGGCTTCAGCCCAGGTAAGCCCGTGCATTAAGGCGGCCTTGGTTTCAGATGACATTCATGACTAGCTCGACCTGATTTTGCCAAGTGAAAGATAACATATTGTGTTGACCCAAATACAATACTTTTGTAAATGAAACCTATACTCACCCCAAACCCAAATCCTAACCATAACTGAACCCTAAAATCAAAGGAAAATTATAAGTGAAAAAAATGCTCTAAAAATAGCTAATCTTGGTTGTAAGCTTAAACTTGAAACTTATTTCTGAAATCTGATTGGTTAATTTAAAAGCATTGTTCCGGGGTCAACATAATGTTGCCCTGATGACATCAACCACTGGCAAGAGCCATCCATTTTTAAGAAACGCTATTTTGAAAGGTGCAATCATCATATTGAAGTAAGTAGATCAACGCAATACAAAGCTATTAAGATCACGTTTTATACATGCAGCCTTCGTAAATCAGGGTCTTAACATTTAATTGTTAACTTTATTTGCAGAATGTTGACATTTTTCTAGATCACATTATACAACACATAAAAAACTGAATTTAAACAAAATCAAGATCATTTCTAATTATACACTGATTATTTCTTAGTTGTGCTTAAAAAATGCATTGTTTTGTTTGATGTTTATATTTCATACATAATTATTTCTCAGATGTTTGTCTTCGTGAAGAACATGCAGAAAGTGTTTAATTAGACACACCTTCATGAGTGAGTACCTCGCTGTAAACTCTGGAGGGTTTTTCCAGCAGATGTTTCCTCTGGATCAGAGTTCCAGCTGATTTCTTTCCATGCCTGGATTTCGTGCAGTCACTATTCTTCTGTTTTCTGTGTATCAAATGTGATTGATCACAGTGTTGTTATATACAGACAGTTTTGATAAAGATAATGGAACAATTATAGAAAACAATTAAGGATTTCCGATGCAAAACCCTCTAAGTGGGTCTGACATGTGTTTTTGTAAATGATAATTTTTTATCAGACTCTTAATGGATTCTGTCTTAATGGATTCTTCTGGAACTGTTACACTGTAAAAAGTTGGATCAACTTAAAAAATTACTTCAATTGGTAACTTTAAAAAAATCATCTAGTGAAATTTTAAGTAAAAAGAACTTAGATTTCTTAAGTTTTACCAATTTAGGTAATTTATCTTTTTACAGTGTATTTCTGAATGGTCTGATGCCGGGACTAAGTGGATTTGAAGCAACAGTATTTCTTGAATGTATAATGCCAAGTGCATTCAGTTAATATCATCATCTTATTTTTGACAGAGGCAGCATATAGTGGCTTTTGCATATGAGCTTCTCTAGTTTTGTTGAAATTAAGGCTTTTATTCATTTGGATATACAAATATATAATACAATTAATTGTTAATTCATGTCAAAGTCTTTCTAGTCCTTATAATGCTGGAACCTTAGAGACAGGCACAACATAGTTTTGTTAGGTAGTCAATAAACAATGAGCAATGGGATGTGGACTGTAGCTCTGTTTATTTATAACATCCTGAAGTATTGCTGCATACCTCAATTACTTTCTCATTTGCGATAACCCAGCCATGAAATGATGCCTTTTGCTTTGTCATTAATTCGAATCAGTAGATAAAAGTAAAGATTCAGTTCACATTCCTTTTGCTGACTCGCCCCAAAAAATGGAAAACTATTTATTTTGGGCTTATTTTCTAATACACATAAGAAAATGTAGTTTTTAATAGCAAGCATTGCAAGATTAAACAGTATTGAATGTTTAAAGACAACTGGCAAGGTCTTTGATAGAGTTAACTGACACATTAATAGGCTTTCATTTAAAATATATTAAATGCAAGTGATGTGAAATATCAAAAGGTTATGATTTGGAACCATTTGAGTTTTTGAAACCACTGTAAAGTTTTATGTCTGCATGAGATGTTACCTTTGATTACATCCTCATTCAGGTGGTAAGTAATGTACAGTACTGCTGTGACTCAGCTAGCCAGGCTCAGTATTGAAAGGGCTCTTCAAGGGTCACAGCATGGTTTGTGAACAGGGGGCAAAGTCCAATAAAACTTTTTGAATCACATAGTTTTCACTTCACTGCCACTCTGGCCTGTTTCTATATCTGTCTCCAGACTTATTCAAACCATTCCTCAGTCAGAAGCCAGATTCCCAGGAATGACACATACTGATAAAAATTTACAGTAAAGCTTGCATCAACTGTAAAACGCTTTAGATAAAATCGTCTGCAAAATGTAAAACCGGCACATCCTCACAGGAACTATTCTACCGTACTAAACAGATAGTCAGCAGCTTTTTAAATGGATGTGGGTTTCAATTTTTATCATTTAATTGTACCATACAATTTAATCTTTTATTGTAGTTATTATATGTAGAGACAATTGGGGAACATCTGATCTTGATAACCCAGCAATTTAGATACTTCCAGCTATAAATATTGCATTGACTTGTTGATCAATTAATAATAAAATTATAAGATTTTTTTTCTTTTTTTTAAGGTTTCATATTCCTACACCTACTTGTGCAAAGGTTATTTGTTTTATTAAACGGCAGCACTGGTAATCTTTCAGCCTTTCATTATGGGTTGTTTTTCCTGTTAAATGTTTTACTCTCAACAATTATCATGAGATTTGGAAGATATTTTGCTTGTTACTCATGACTGACTTCAGCTGTGTGATTTTTTCGCTTGCGTGTGTATTGTACATACATTCAGTAGTGTTTCGTTCTTTTAAATGATCACCGATGATTGCCTCAGTACAAAGCCTGATTATACAGAAGATTCCAGAAAGAGTTTAATTCATCCCCAGTGCAACCTGAATCAGGCTGATGGATTGAATTTGATGTCACAGGTCACAAATGGATCTAAATTGCCATGACCAAATCAGTTACATTTTCAAAACAGCGGACAGGTCCTGACAGATTGCGGGTCATACCGTGGGCAGCTGTGGTGCTCCAGATGTGCATTCTGGGATGACTGGATCAAAGTTAACCACTAGCAGATGTTTCCGCGCCCTCCTGGGCAGACACGGCAGGAGAAAGGAAAGGTTGTCCTCCTATATCCAGTCAATCCAGGGGGAGCGAGAAACATGGAACCCTGGATCGCTGCGTGGTTCACATGTCAGCAAGCTCCCTGAACATTTAAATCACTTGCATTTTAAATTCCCACTGAAAGCTGAAGAGATGAATGTGGAGAGGGTCGAGAGCGGGGTGAGAGATGGGTTACGGCACTGGAGAGAAGATTGAGGAATGGAACGGAAATGAGAGGTATAAAAGCTGCGGAAAGAAGGAAAAATGAAGAGGTTCAATGAAGGGAGAGGTGGGACAGGGTGAGGTAGGAAATATGGAACAGAGAAGGCAGAAAGGAAGAAGAAAAACAGGAAGGGTTAGGTGAAGGATAGCATTTACCTTTTCTCCCGGTGAGATAATGGGCTCTCTGGGGCGCTATAAAAGTTTCATTCTGTCCCACCTCCTGGCAGCCAAGAGTAATGACAGCGCTGTTTGGGTCAAAGGGGTCACAGCACTGAAAAGTTGCAGTTCTGTAACCACCAGAGACAGCGGCTTGATGACGAATGTTTTGACAATGTTTTTACAACGTCCTTAAAGACTGCACTGAGGATAAATTCAGTGACAGGATGACTTGTGTTGGTAAATTCTCCCCAGGCACTCATTCATCATTCTTGCAGAGACCACAGGGCTCAGTTCATTGAAAATAACTCAACAATCAAATAACAATTATAATGAAAGAAAAGTATTACAAACAACTAAATCGTGCTTTCTCAGAAAAAAGGTACATGATGGTACAAAAGTTGTCACTGGGGCAGTACCTTTTCATAAAGTACACTTTAAAAGGTACATATTGGTACCTCTAAGGTACACGATGGTACTTTACCTTAGATATATATACGTGTACCTCAAAGGTACATATCTGTAACTAAATTGTACATATTAGGACCTTTCTGTGTGGCAGTTTATGAAATCTATTTCACAGGTGGTTACAATAATATCATTTGATTAGCCCATGGCATTCCAAGAGATCATTAGAATAATCCCATGTCACATGGGACGTTCGGAATGCAACATTTCTGTGTAGACCCCTGATATGGGCAGCAACCGGATATGATACTACACACTATTAGTGACTTTGCTGATGTTACATCGCTGCAGCAGGCGTAGTGATATTACACACTCGACGAAAATAGTCCCCTTGGTTACTTTCAATAGCAGGGGACTATTTTTGGGCAGTGCGTAATATCACTGAGCCTACTGCAGCCATTTTACATCAGCAAAGTCCTTGATTATTACTAGAATAGTTCCTAGCCATATCTGCCTAGAAAATCGCAACTTTTAATTTTCCGTCAGTCTTAGTACACAATGTAACTACAGAAGAGTCAAGTTTTAAATAGGAAAAATATCGAAACTCTTTGGTTATTTTTTTAGTGCGATGCTAATGGTCTAATCAGATTCAATGGATTATGCTAAGCTATGCTAAAAGTGCTAGCGCCAGACCGGAGATCAGCGGAATGGATTCCAAAACGGTAAGAATCAAATGTTTAACTGTAGGGGAGCTGGAAAAAAAGGCATATTTTCAAAAAAGTGGAATGTCCCTTTAATTCTACTTCTGAGAAGGTAACGCTGTGTGTTGATCTATTGGTCACATGTTTTCACATAATAAAGGATTGCCTGTCTAAGTTCATCAAAGTTGAACTTTTGAATGCAAAAAAAAAAAAAAAGAATAGAACAGAAAACATTACTGGAGGAGTCACTGTCAAAATCTCCTGCATCGCTAGTGCAAGTGCATCAGTTCTTGCAATTTTCTGAAAGTCTAGCAATGTTCAGCAGTGATTGATTTGTGTGGAAAACATCCAGCTGAGTCACAATACCAGAGCTCATGACTCTAAACAGGCAAAAAGACACATAACAGGTGTTTTCTGAGGGTAAGCTGTTGGCTGAACATACAGCTAAAAAGATAGGTGTCGTAACCACCAGCAACATAACAATGACCTAGTATTTTAATGATTGAAGAAGAGTGTCATCACAAAGACTCCTCTCATTAGTAAACTGAGCAATATGCGTTAATATTCATGTTAGGCCTTTCTAACATAATTTGCTTCTGTCCAAAATCCGAATAATGCTTTGTTCCCTTTCAATACGGTTCACTTCGCATTGCGTCAGTTTGCTGACGCTATGGGGGAAACTCCTGTTTACTCTGTGATTGAAGCCTATTGGTTAACGTCTGTAGAAAATACAGACCAATGACGTTTGAGCCCGCGCGGGGGCGTGGCACACGTCCCTATATAAGCCGGTGAAATACGTCAAGAGCTCATTACTTTTCTCCTTCAGCGCGAACCTTCTCGCTGCTCCGAAGAAGAAGCCCTTACTCGCCGTCGATCCAAGCACTGCAGCGGACTACAACACACCAGCGTGTTCCCCTGCCGCTTTCCGGTGAGCCTACAAAGAGTATCTAAAAGAGCAGAAGCGCGTTGAGATAATGTCGCTTCGGCATTGCGGCTCCTGCCGAGCCCCTTTGCCCGTGGAGGATTTCCACAAAGAGTGCGTCATCTGTCTGGGTCCTGCCCACGCCGAGGCCGTACTCACCGAGGCGGGCTGCGCCCACTGCGAGCTCCTTCCTATCGCGGTGCTGCGCTCCCGCCTCGAGATCTTTAAACGGAAGGCTTCCCGTGCTCTCCCGCCTAAACAGCAGCGGAGCCGTGAAGCTGGAAGACGCCCTGAGACCGAGTCCACGCCGGCTCATCCCCCGCGTGCTCTGTCTCCCCGCCGTCATCCTGTCACCTTCGCCCGTGAGGACTTACGCCCCCTGCCGAGTGCTAGCGGCATGGTTTCCTTTGGGTCCGGTGACAACTTGGAGATGATGTCATCCTCTGAGGAGTTGGAGGATTGGGCGGCTTCGGATGACGACGCCCACGCAGCCGCCGCTGATGAACCTACCGAGTCGCGTCCTCACGACTCTGAGCTCATCCCCATCTTGACGCAAGCTACGGCGGAGCTCAATATCAAGTGGTCGCCGCCGTCAGAGCCTCAACTCAGCCGGTTGGACGAGTGGTTTCTGCAGCCCGGGCGCCGTCAATCATCCCGCCAACGGCAGGCGCCGTTTTTCCCTGAGGTTCACCAGGAGCTCACCAAATCCTGGCGTGCTCCCCACTCCACCCGAGCTCAGAGCGCCGTCTCCCACGTCCTCTCCGTAGTGGACGGCGCCGACGAACACGGCTACTCTAAGATGCCGCCGCTCGAGGAAACTGTCGCCGCCCATCTCTGCCCGTCTTCAGCCGGCGGATGGAGGGCTAAGTTGAACCATCCGTCGAAGCCCTGTCGCCTGACATCGACCCTGGCGTCGAAATCCTACGCCGCCGACGGACACGCTGCATCCGCTCTCCATACGATGGCGGTACTGCAGGTATACCAGGCAAAACTCCTCCGTGACATGGACGAGTCAGGTCCGGACCCGTCGACCTTTCAAAACCTGCGCAGCGCGACTGATCTGGCCCTTCGCGCCACTAAAGTCGCCACTCAGGCTGTAGGAAGAGCCATGGCCAGCCTGGTTGTTCTGGAGAGACATCTGTGGCTGAACTTGACGGACATCAAGGACACGGACCGGGTTGCCCTTCTTGACTCGCCCGTGTCACCGTCGGGGCTCTTCGGCTCCGCTGTGGAGGGGTTCACCCAGCGCTTCACTGAGGCACAGAAATCGTCGCAGGCTATGCGGCATTTTCTACCGAAACGATCTGCCTCAGCGTCTGAGACCGGCCGCCCAAAACCGCCGCCAACTCAACGCCCTAAGCCAGCACCAGCTCAGCCCCAGCCGAGAGCTGAACCGGAGGTCAAGCGCCAGCGTCCTGCACGACCGGCTGGCCCGCCTCGACGCCGCGGTCCCCGTCCTAGGATTACGCTGGACCCGACGCCGGCACCGCCTCCCTGAAGAGAGTCTGAGGAGGAAAAGAGGCTCTGGTCCCGCTTCGGCCGGCCCGCCCTCGAAAGTTCTGCGTGTTTCAGTCCCCTCGGGCGCTGGACACACCCTCGCTGTAACAGCGAAACACAAATTTTTACCTTTTCACAAAAAGAGCAAATTTCCTCCTCTGTACACACAAACACACACACACGGCTTAACGTCCATAAGCATATCGACGCTCGCCGTCAAATTTCACGTTTGGCAATCCACCCCCGGTATGCCGGGCTGGATTCTAAACGTAATCCAACACGGTTATTCACTTCAATTCGCCCGGAGACCACCCAGGTTTCGCGGCGTTCTCTACACCACTGTCCCAGACGATCGTATACAGATCCTCAGGGAAGAGGTGCGTTCTTTATTACTAAAAGACGCGATAGAGACGGTCCCGGCGGATCAAAGCGAATCAGGCTTTTACAGTCGTTATTTTCTCGTTCCAAAGAAAGACGGCGGCCTCAGACCGATATTGGATCTACGCGTTTTGAATCGCGCTCTTGCCAAACGGCCGTTCAAAATGCTTACAGCCAGACGAATCATGGCGTTAATTCGACCGGGCGATTGGTTCATATCAGTGGATCTGAAAGACGCTTACTTTCACATTCCGATAGCGCCACGTCACAGGCCGTTCCTAAGATTCGCATTCGACGGGACAGCATACCAGTACAAAGTTCTGCCCTTCGGATTATCTCTGGCACCACGCACATTTACCAAATGTGCGGATGCGGCTCTCGCCCCTCTCAGACAGAGCGGCATCCGCATATTGAATTACCTCGACGATTGGCTTATTCTGGCACAGTCAGAGAGGGAAATTACTGCGCACAAGACCGTTGTACTCCAGCATTTGGAGAATTTGGGGTTCAAAATCAACCTCCAGAAGAGTTTGCTCACCCCCACGCAGCGAATCACGTTCTTAGGCACGACGCTCGACTCATTAAAGATGCGGGCATGGCTTACACAGGAACGCGCGCTCACGGTCAGACGCGAGGCGGCATCGTTCAAAGCGGGTTCACATCTCCCTCTCAAACGATTCCAGAAAATGCTGGGTCTGATGGCAGCAGCATCCCCACTAATACCGTTGGGAATGCTGTTCATGAGGCCGCTTCAGTTTTGGTTGAAAGCGAAAGTTCCGCCCCGTGCTTGGTTGTCGGGCCGCTTATTAATCAAAATCACGTACAGCTGCGTGAAAGCGCTTTCGATATGGACATCCCCTCACCTTTTCCTCTCGGGCACGGAGCTCGGCTCCGTGAGCAGGAGGAAAGTGGTGACTACGGATGCGTCTGCGACGGGTTGGGGCGCTCACTGCGACGGCGAGCTCGCCTTCGGTGCGTGGAACAACCAGTTGTCTCAGCTACATATCAACCACCTCGAGATGTGGGCGGTTATCTTAGCGCTACGACACTATCGACCGAAACTCCAACATCAACACGTTCTAGTGCGGTCGGACAGTATGACGGTGGTTTCGTTCATAAACCACCAAGGAGGGCTGAGATCTCGCTCCCTATCCAGGCTGGCGAAACGGCTTTTATTATGGGCTCACGCGAACGTACGTTCGTTAAAAGCGACTCACGTACCGGGTGTAGCCAATACGGGTGCAGACATTCTCTCGCACAACGGTCCGCCGCCGGGAGAATGGAGACTGCATCCTCAGACGGTCGAGAGAATATGGACCGTCTTCGGCTGGGCGGAGATCGATCTGTTTGCATCAGACGAGAACGCGCATTGCCCGATCTTCTTCTCGAGACATCACGATGCCCTGTCGCAAGCATGGCCGGCGTGTCTTCTGTATGCTTTTCCTCCGGTGGCCCTGTTACCACAGGTCCTTCAGAGGATAAGAGAGACGAAATGCGCGATAATTCTGGTCGCTCCGTTTTGGCACAATCAACCGTGGCTCCCCGACCTATGGCAGCTGAAAACATCAGCACCATGGCCAGTACCGCTGAGGAAAGACCTCCTATCTCAGGCGAGAGGGACGATATGGCATCCACAGCCGGAGCTATGGAATCTACACGTTTGGTCTCTGAACGGCAACCATCACGCCTTTCAGGACGAGTGTTAAATACTCTAACTGAAGCTAGGGCCCCATCTACCAGGCGCCTTTACGCTCAAAAGTGGTCTATTTTTTCTGATTGGTGCACGACGAAAGACTTAAACCCAAACACCTGTGAAGTGGAGCATATTCTCTCCTTTCTGCAGGAAATGCTGGACAGCGGTCGCGCGCCCTCGACGCTTAAAGTGTATGTGGCGGCGATAACGGCGAATCACGCCCTTATCGCCGGTCGCACCGTGGGAAAACATGATCTAATCATTAAATTCCTCAGAGGCGCTCGCAGACTACACCCACCGCAACCTAACACGGTCCCGTCTTGGGATCTGTCCACGGTCCTGAAAGCGCTGCGCGGTCCCCCTTTCGAGCCCCTCGAGCAGGCTGACCTGCGCGCTCTCTCGTTTAAAACCGCTCTCCTCCTGGCGTTGGCATCGGTTAAACGAGTAGGCGATTTACACGCGTTTTCAATTGACCCGTCGTGTCTGGAATTCGGTCCTAACGATAGCAAAGTGATCCTTAGACCGAGAGCGGGATACATTCCTAAAGTTTTGACCACGCCATTTAGAGTTCAGGTGGTTTCACTTCTCGCCCTTCCGACGGCGGACGGCGAACAAACCCCGAACACGCTCTGCCCCGTCAGAGCGTTAAGAATATACACGGACCGTTCTGCCTCATACCGCAAGTCAGACCAGCTGTTCGTAAGCTTCGCACAACATTCCTTAGGTATGCCGCTCACTAAACAGAGGCTATCTAAGTGGATCGTCGAAGCCATTGCTTTGGCTTACGCCTCCCTGAATGAACATTGTCCAGTTGGTTTAAAAGCTCACTCCACGAGGGGTATGGCTTCATCTTGGGCTTGGTCTACGGGGATTTCTATCATTGACATTTGTAACGCGGCCGGCTGGTCCTCGCCCTCTACGTTTGTCAGATTTTATAGCCTGGATGTCCCTGCCTTACAAGCACAGGTCTTATCGGCTTAATGATTCACGCGATTGCGTTTCTGTATGCCTTCACGGTGCGTTGCTAGCTCACCGTCATGGCTACCTATTAATAAATCATGCACAGCTCGCGGCGCGCTCAGGGAACCCGCCGTCTCGTGCTCTATTGTATATGCATCATGGTGCGTTTAGAAACTTCACTGTATGCGTATTACTGTCTCATATATGGTGCTTACACTTGCGCTCGCTAGAGCTATGTATATGCTGGGTTAGGGCCACATGCAGTGTCTCTCCGGTAAGGGCACCTCAGTCCGTTGTGTATGCACGGCGGGATGGGATTACGTTCCCCCATAGCGTCAGCAAACTGACGCAATGCGAAGTGAACCGTATTGAAAGGGAACGCTTAGGTTACTCACGTAACCCCGGTTCCCTGAAATAACGGGAACGAAGCATTGCGTCGCTGGCCGTGCTACAAACGTCTACGCAGCGAGTGTTATTCGGCTGCGCGCTTCAGTCGAATAATAATGAGCTCTTGACGTATTTCACCGGCTTATATAGGGACGTGTGCCACGCCCCCGCGCGGGCTCAAACGTCATTGGTCTGTATTTTCTACAGACGTTAACCAATAGGCTTCAATCACGGAGTAAACAGGAGTTTCCCCCATAGCGTCAGCAAACTGACGCAATGCTTCGTTCCCGTTATTTCAGGGAACCGGGGTTACGTGAGTAACCTAAGCGTTTTGTTCAGCTGTACCTGTGCGTTCACACCAGACGTGAACTTAGCGAATAAATCATGCTATTCGCACGTATTTGGATGCTTGAACATTCTGAGTTAACTCCACTGATATATATAAATGACTGGATTGTGCATGACGTCACAATTGTGTAGCCACCGCACCTCCATTTAATTAGAGCCTCACTTATGGTTGTAATGTACTTATACAACAGTTATTCTGGTTGTAGAATCTGATATATCTGATATATCTACTATTATCATAACAGTAACCGCTTCACCGTTTCGTATAGTTGACATATCATTTCACCACTAATCATGAATGAGTGATGAAGGCGTAAAGCACTTCAGCTGAACAGTCGCTCGATCTATGACTGGAAAAAGCTGCCAACAGAGCATCACACACTCACACATCACACACTGCACAAATGCTGTTTTAAAGATTATCTGTGTCTCAATCAGTTTCCTAGCTCCCTGGATCCGGTCGTGGATCAGGTGACGTGATCAGCCCGATTCCCTTCAAAGATCAGAGGTAGTGGAATTTAACTTTTACCTTCGCCAAAAAAGCAACACAAGAGATTAAATATGAATAAAAGAAACAAATAATAGATTCATGAGACCAAATACTTCTGTTTTGATAAAAACAAATCAAATCTCATTTTTGACCATCACACACAGACACATAAGAGCCAGCGCCAAATAGAAGTGTCCAAGATGTGGCTGTGGTCCGCTAGAACTCACACGTCAGATTTTTTTCGAAGCAAATGTTTAAATGGGCGCTATCTATACAGGCAAGATAACCCACTAGAAAATGTTTTGTTGTGCTTTTGAGTGTCAGAATAGGAATGCCAAAAAAAGATGGCCTTCATTTTCATAAAATACCATCGTCAAAGACACCTGTGGCATTTATGGTTACAACCAGTGGTCACCAATCCTGGTCCTGAAGGGCCGGTGTCTCTGCAGAATTTAGCTCCTACCCTAATCAAACACAGCTGAAGCCCCTTAATTAGCTGGATCAGGTGTGTTTGATTAGGGTTGGAGCTAAACTCTGCAGAGACACCGGCCCTCCAGGACCAGGACTGGTGACCTGGTGAAACGGACAGACTTGAGTGATGAAATCATCCAGAATTCTATTAATAATTAGAATAGAAAATAAATAGAGAATGCGTCTCTGTCAAAGTCTGATCCCTTTATATGTTTCTTATAGCGTTTTTATCACATTAAAATAAATTATAAACATAAAGGTTAAATTTGAATGGGTTATACTAAAAAAGCAATAATTTCATGTTTTCTATAGTACCATTTATAGAGTATTTTATAATTTTCCGTTTTCAATTTTTTCTTTTTACCTTTCAGTTTGTGCTAAAGTTATTATGTTAACATACTTAATAAATATATAAATATAGCACACAGACACATGATGTGAAGTGTTATTAATATATAAACAGGCCTATGCATATTAATTTGTATGTAAACATAATAGTTTAGTTTTAGAACAAACACATAGGCTATAAATATAAGGAATAAACAATAGAAAACATGAAAATGATGAAATATTTAATAAATGGTATTATAAAATACATGATAGTATTGCTTTTTATGTAATTTAGCTATTTATACTGTGAAAATAACTGATTTACCATGAAGAACAATACATATACATTACATCATTTTATATGTACTGCGAAAAAGCTCTTTTTCTTTTTATCGATGTACATTGGTACATACATTCGTACAGGGTAGGTGTAGATAACATCCTAAGCATCAGTGGACCAAGTCTGCAATAGAAGTTTGTGGTTCCCTTTCAATACGGTTCACTTCGCATTGCGTCAGTTAGCTGACGCTATGGGGGAAACTCCTGTTTACTCCGTGACTGAAGCCTATTGGTTAACGTCTGTACAAAGTACAGACCAATGACGTTTGAACCCGCGCGCGGGAGGAACGCGTCCCTATATAAGCGCGGTTCAATCGTCAGCAGCTCATTATTTTCTCCTTCAGCGCGAACCTCTCGCTGCTCCGAAGAAAAGAAGAAGCCTTACCTCGCCGTTGACAAAAGCCCTGCAGCTGAGTCCAGGCCTAGCGTCTTCCCCTGCCGTTTTCCGGCTGAGAACCGAAGATAGCAGAGTCCAGGCCTAGCGTCTTCCCCTGCCGCTTTCCGGCCGAGAACCGAAGATAGCCTTCGCTTGCCGTGGTACGAGCCCTGTGCAGCGGACACGCCTGACGAGGTCTCCCCTGCGGCCGCCCGGTAAGATCAATATTTTTAATATAAAGCTATAAGCTAAAAGAGCAGGCGCTGTTGTAATAGCGTCCAGCACAGCGGCTTGGTGAGCCTCTCTGCTATGAATTTCCTCCGAGCGCGTTACCGGTCTGGCACCTCCCACGCCGGGACCGCGCTTATGCTTTGGTTGTCTTATCCATGTTTCGTGCTCCCCCTGCTGTTCCTCTCTCGCCGGGATGAACACACGGCGAGCCATGAGACTAGATGGATGCATAGACAAGCACACACGGACTAACCCCCCCTGTGTTCTGTCACACCGCAACCGTTCATGCTTACAGAGTCCCTTCGCTCCTCTCAAATTCAGTGGCGAGATCTCTGGCACATATATTAATCCCCCGAGTGCATCGGGTGATACCGTCACGACGCATGGCTGTTCTGTCTGTGTTGCTGCTCCCCTCTGCCGTTCCTCTCTTGTTGAGATGAACAAGCGGGGAACCGTAGACCTGGATAGATGCATACGACAAGCAAACACGGGCGGTCTGCTCCTGTCTCTGTCATAGCACAGCCACTCGTGCTCCACGCTCGCGGAGTCCCTCGCTCCTTTCCCCACAGTGGTGAGGTCTCTTAACGGCTTAGCTAGCACGCGGTATTACGGCTCGCTGCCTCTAAATGCAGCTGTCCAGTGTTCAACGATTACAGAGCTTCATGCCCCTCCCCTCTGGAGCGGCGCGATCTCATTCGTCTGCTCGATAGGGCCGATTCGCCGCTATTGGAGCACCAAGAACACTCATTATAAGAGAGCTTCATGCCCCTCCCCTCCTGGAGCGGCACGATCTCATTCGTCTGCTCGATAAGGCGGACACGCCTCTATTGGAGCGCTAAAACACTTATTATAGAGCTTTACTGGCCTGAGCCGATCTCACTTCAGATAGCTCATTTTTCGTCTGCCTGGTAATTTCTCTCTGGTTTAGACGGAATCAGAGGCAGAACGAATTTGTTTATAATATACTGAGGCCCGAATACCTCCCTTTATTCAGTCCCGTCCTATATCAGTGCGCTGAATATTGGTACATTCTTATATATATATACCCGGTTTTTCTGCCCTTTTAATAAACGGCAAAACCGCGGGCCTCACGGCAGACTTCCTCTCTGCGATGGGTTCAGTCTGACATTAAACCACCTAGACATACTGCTCTGCTCCGTGAGCCGTTCGGTCACCGTCACTACTGAGGCTTGTGCACCTGAACGGCTGAGCTCTGGTCTCCGCAGCACAGCTGCATCAACAGAGAACGAAACTGTCTGGGAGAAAAGGGGTTATGTCGCGCCTCGGCTGGACTGCCCTGTAATGTTTTCTGTGTGCTGTTTATCCAAACATACTGTGTAATACTGTCGGTTATGCGACCTCACTATAGTGGCGAACGGTATTTAATTCCTCTAAAAAGAGTAATTTCCGTGCTTACTATACTGTGTATTGACACCCACGGTTGTACGGTGTCTCTAAACACTTTATCGCCTTACTGACAAGCAATCAGTAATACGCACACACGGTCCGCTGTCCATAATTCTATCGACGCTAGCCGAAAAGACCCCGGTTTGGCCATATACTGTGTATTGACACCCCACGACTGTACGGTGTCTCTAACACCTTTCTGCCAAATTCGCTCGCAGCCCACCTCAGTTTCTCCGCTACGATGCTGATGGCGCAAACGAGCACGGTCTTACGGCTGTTATTCTCTCTTCCTAGAGGAAGGACAGCCTCAGACTTTTGCATGGCTCCAAGCGTTTGAATCGCGCCCTCTCCTGACGGCCACTCAAAGGCTTACAGCCAAGCGGTTTATGACGTTTTTCGGCCATATAGCTGATTTATATTAGCGGATCCGAAGACGCTCACACCTCCGCTCCAATACTCGGAGATATTAAGGGTAATATCAACCTCAAGTGAGCTTGCTACCCGCCACAATAAGTTTCAAAGCTTAAAGCGCGCGCACAGTCAGACGCGCGCGGCATCTCGTTTAAGACGGGCACACGTACCCCTCTAACGAGCCTCAGAGAGCTGAATATCGTGGCATTCTGTTCATAAGTCCACTTCAGTTTGACTAAGCAAAGGTCCCGCCCCGAGCTGACGGCCGGGAAGCTTGCTTAAGTTACACACGGCTGCATGAAGTGCTGTCATTACGAGCTAGCCCAGCATTTGCTGTGGGTTGAACACGCTTTACGACGGCAATCAGCCTTCGGCGCGTGGAACGCCGTTTGTCTCATATAAATCACCTTGTACTGTGAATACGGTACATTATGAGGATGATTTAGCACTGCAGCACTCTCGACCGTGTTATTGTGATAATGCGGTCGGGCAATCTACGGTGGTTTCATTATTTACCGAACCAGACTGAGATCTCGCCCCCTGAACAAGCTGACGAGTCATCTCCTTTATAAACCCATTGCATCGCTTTATAAGCTATGTTCAATCAGAGTGATACGCATCTCATGCTTAAACTACCAATATTAACCCATTACGATGGGCGTGCGGAGATGGCATCCGTGGGACACGACCTACATTACGTGCCTTATGACACATTGACACAAGCTGCTAGGACCCCTTTCACGAGACGTCCTTATGCAAAGTCTGATCCATTCTGTCTAGTGACATTTGAAAGTCTAAAACCCCCCGCGAATCGCCGGGGGAACACTTTTCTCCTCACTACAGAGGCACGGCGGCTCTCTCCCCTACCTATATCTATGTGGCCGTGATAACAGCGAACCACGCTTTTACGACCGACCATTCATTTAATTCACAAGCCTGTCATCTCTCAGATGCGGACGGCGGCGGTAACAGCGAACCATGCTTTTACGGCTGGCCATTCACTTTATTCATAAGCCTGTCATTTCTCAGATGCGGACGGTGCCCGAGGCACAGCGCTCTGGAACTGTCCAAGGTCCTGTATGACACATACGTCTGACGTACATCAGACGATCAGCTGTTTATCTGCGTCACAGATCACTCACTAGAGCACCTGTCAATACAGGCTATTTATGGATCGTTGACGTTATCACCTCCCGTGACAATTATGCTCACTTGTCTTAGAGCATGGGCATGGTCTTAGAGGTTTCTCATTTGACAATTGTGACACGGCCGGCTGGTCCCCGCCGTCCACGTTGTCAGTTTACAGCTTCGACATCCCTGCTTCGCGCACTACTGAGGTTTGTTGCATTAAAGGTGCGCCCATTAGCTCACCTGTATGCACGATATGGTTTTTAATTATATGCGTCCACCGTGCGCTTAGAGAAGCTCACATGTACACGCTATAACATTTTGGTATACAATAAGATGCGCTTGGGAAAGCTCACCTGTATACACAGCTGTGTTATGCTTTGTGACACATACATTGTTGTTCATCTGTGTACGTTCACGGTGCGTTGGGTGCCCACCGTTACGTTCATCAATCATATCTGTACACATTCACGGCGCGTTGTGTGCACTGATTTATCTATACGCATTCACGGTGCACTGAAGAGTTCACCCGTGTGCGCACAATTTATTATCAGAACACATGACGGCGCGCTCGAGAATCTTGCCGGCCTGTGCATTATAACACTCTGATTCATCTATATGCATTCACGATGTATTCAAGTGTTCACCTGTGCCCGTGCAATTTATAGTCAATACACATTTACGGCGCGCTTGGAAAGCTCACCGATCTGTGCACTATAATACTACCTATATGCATCCCGATGCGCTCGAGGGTGCACACTATTGTGGTATCTGTATAATCCCACGCTACGAACCGTTCTGCCGCATATTATAGTCAGATCGGCCGTTCGTGAGCTTCGCAGATCACTCACTACGTATGTCTGTTGCTAACAGTGGTTATTTAGATGGATCGTTGAAACCATCGCACTGGCTCACGCCCCTCTATGAGCTATGTCCTATATAGAGCCCACTCTGTGCGAGTTTGGCTTCTTCATGAACTTGGTCTACAGGGGTATCTATATCTATATTTAATATCTGCTACGCGGCCGGCTGGTCTTCGCCGTCTACGTTGTCAGATTGTACAGCTTAGACGTCCCTGCCCTACGAGCGCAGGTTCTCTCGGCTCAATCATGCACGCTCATGCGTTTTATGTGTACACCACGGTGCGCTCAGCGAGCTCACCAACGTGACTCTGAATTTACTTATCTCGCACAGCCGCGGCGCGCTCGGTACCTCGCCGTCTTGTGCTATGTTATGTGCCCCCGGTGCGTTTAAAACCCCACCGTGTGCGCGTCAACAATTTATATGGTGCTTACACATTTGCTTTTAAAGCTGTGAATATGCCGGGTATAGGGCCACACGCAGTGTCTCTCCGGTAAGGCACTTCAGTACGTTGTGTATGCACGGCGTGATGGGATTACGTTCCCCCATAGCGTCAGCTAACTGACGCAATGCGAAGTGAACCGTATTGAAAGGGAACGCTTAGGTTACTCACGTAACCCCGGTTCCCTGAAATAACGGGAACGAAGCATTGCGTCTCTTGCCGTGCTACAAACGTCTACGCAGCGAGTGTTATTCGGCTGCGCGCTTCAGTCGAATAATAATGAGCTGCTGACGATTGAACCGCGCTTATATAGGGACGCGTTCCTCCCGCGCGCGGGTTCAAACGTCATTGGTCTGTACTTTGTACAGACGTTAACCAATAGGCTTCAGTCACGGAGTAAACAGGAGTTTCCCCCATAGCGTCAGCTAACTGACGCAATGCTTCGTTCCCGTTATTTCAGGGAACCGGGGTTACGTGAGTAACCTAAGCGTTTTTACCAGAAAAATGTAGATAATTTGATCTGTGCTTTAGGCCAAAACTAAGATAATGTACTGTATGCTGCCTTTATGGGGTTCACAGTTTGTGTGCCGCTAGCAGTGTAATTAGGATGATAACTGCTTTTGTGGGATCATCTGTTGCCGTGATCCAGTCTAATTAATCTATTTCTAGCTGGCCCGGTCCATTTATGGCCCTAATGAGCACTTCCAATAACAAAGGAGAAAAAAATCATTGACAAAGCCTAATCCCCAGTGGCTTGATTTTACAGATATAGTGTGGCGATGTTTCGTGCTTTTCATTAACCATGAGAAAGAAGAGTTAATGAGAGAATTTGGTCATTTCAGAACCATCCTCATCTCACTATACGGCCTCACATGCACATGATTATTGTAACCTGCAATGTGTCCCAGGGCCAGTGCAAAGACCAACAAAATATATGACAAAAGCAACAGAGAATGTAGCACTACTAACTGGACATTAACAGCACATTAACCAGTTTTTGAAGGCAGACAGACCACGTAAGGCTTATGAATGTTTTTAATACTCTTATAACATTTAAGTGTGTGCATATAATGTGAGATTCAAAAGACTCAATGTGTTTAAAGAGACATTATTATGCTTTTTTATTAAGCCCAAAGTTCACTCCAAAAGGGAGGTAGGCTATCCTTTTTAACAGAAAATGGTTTTCCAGAACTGCAATATAAGGATCACATTGTAGTTTATGGTAAATACAATGCACTTCTTCTGGAAAGTCAATTTGTGGTGATAGTCGGTGCTACACAGTGGTCAGCTTCTCACCGATTGCATCACTACCCCCGTTCGTTGAGAGCAGACACTACAATTAAAAACTGAAAGTGTCTGCTCAATTCAGCGCAAGCTGTGCGAGTCACAGCACTGACTAACAGCAGGTGTCAGATTTTATTTATCAATACTAAGAATCAGTACTAAGAATAATAATAAACCCACAATTTAAGTAGTGCTTGAAATTAAGTAAAGTGCCAGTTATCTCTATTCTCACTCCAAAAAGCCATCCTTAAGCTTGTGGCGAGTGAGCTTCCATTCAACCAACGTGTTCAGGGCATACCGGCTCATTCAAACAAGTGCATTGCCACTGATTCAAAAGTGAAAGGCTCACAGTTGCACGGCTGCCCCCTCACGTTAATTAATCAGTGGGAAAAAATGTCCTCAGCATTACATCAAAAAAAAGGGGTGCTGATCAAATGCTAATGTGACAAGTTGGAAGTGAGAATTGTGTTGGCTATGTTTTTTAGTGAAGTTAGATTTACTCCATGATGTCTGGACTGGTGACCAAATTACTTGGAGTTTTTCACTTTTAATGTTGTGTTGATGTTCCTTTAATTGGCTCTTTTAATGAGGAGAGGAGTGGTGGAAGTGAAGTGTTTTTAAGCAAGGCTCATTTTGTATAGCCAGTGGGTCATTTTAGTTTCTGGGAAGGTGGTCAATAATTTACATTCTGCCATTAATTGTGTAAATTAATCCATGAATCTTATATTAGATTCATTTAAACATGGCATTATGTGAAAAACTTGTGAATTGATATTGCTGCCTTTTTGTGTCTTTGGGCCTGAAGATGTGTCATTTGAACCTCACCCTTTATGCTGTGTGAATTTTTGGCAATTTATTATACGGATTAGGTTGATTTTGTAATAATTTTCGGTAACACTTTATTTCGATAGTCCACTTTAGACATTTTACTAATTATAAGTAACTTTGCAACTACTTATCAACTACCAGTCTTTAGAGAATTAGTAGACTGTCTGCTTTATATCTACTAACACTTTATTGTGAGGATATCTCAACAGACTTTCAACTGACTATAAGTATCTTTGCAGGTGCATGTCAACTTATTCCACTAACCCAAACCTCTTCCCTAACCCCAACCATTACAGTCTACTAATACTCTAAAGACAGTTAGTTGACGTATAGTTGCAAATTATTGAAAGTTAGTTGACATGTAGTTGCAAAGTTGTTTATAGTTAGTAGAATGTCTAAAGTGGACTATCAAAATAAAGTGTAACCTAATTTTCATATGCAAATTAGGCCCATGGAATTTCCATACATATTTAGTATGTGTTAAGCTGTTTTTGGGGTGACCAGACTTCATATAACAGCATGAGAAAAACAACAATTCAGGTTATATTTAGTGATTTGTGGATCATGGGTGTTACTGGAACATGTGGTTAACATCTGTATAATAAATGCAACTCACATATATTTTTCTAGATGGAGAAGTAGAAAAAAGTTTAATACTATATACAGTAATTAGATAGAATTAGATAGGTACCATAGGGTACCATTACAAGCCTAAATGACCAAATCACATGTGTGTACACCACCATTTGTCTTTCAGAGAATTACTGAAATGAGCATTGTTAGGCCATGATTCTGTAACCCTACCTTGACTGATTGAATATAAGATGTATGTTTAGAAACGTCTGCCAAATGCAAAAATTCCAGCAGTTTGTGGTGCATTGACTAAAATTAATGCTGCAAACTGTATAAAGCTATTTGGGTCAACTAATATTAAACAGTAACATTAACATAACTGGGGAAGTCATGAATAAAAAATAAAACACAGAGATCGGTGTAATCTAATTTAATCAAAGTGAAGCACAAATCATTTTCAGCGAGCTGATTCTCATATTTACAAGGTCAAAAAAGTTTTTTGGCTAGGGACCAAAGCACTCTTTTGTGCCTCTCCTGAATATCCAATTAGGTCAACTGTTTTTTGTCCAGCTCACACGCACATTTATCTTTTTGTCTTTTTTGCTAAAGCCAATAATAAGCAATGAGTGATTAGTTTCATGTTGCTGCTTTGAAGATGTTTTTGTGTTTATCTATTCTCTTCTGTCAATGAAGTATCATCAAGCAGAGCTCCAGACTAACTTTTTGACTGGTTTCACTGGTGCTACCAACTTTCTTAGGACCCTTTTGTTTACAACAACATGGAATTATTCAATGCATGCAGATGAATAGTTGTTTTAATCTTGCATAACCTAGCTTTGCACTGATCTAAAAAGACTGACAGTGACACAAGACCTCATGTTGGCAAAATGTTTGTTTTTTTTAACTATAAACTGAAAATGCTGCGGCACTTTATTTTTACTCCACTATTTTATAATTTCAAGTTTTTGGTTTATACAGTATTTCATATTTAAGTACATTAAACATCTAGTATTTTTTTTACATTTACTTAAGTAAAAAATACCTTCCAGGAATTTTTTTCTAAAAAATATATAAACATACAAATATATTAAATGAAAGAACAGATCCTCTGCTTTCAAACAAACAATAAACAAACAAAACGGGGGAAGAAAAAAACGTTTCATCCTATCTATATTTTTTCTCTGCTAAAAACTTTTAAATATGGGTATTTTTCTTTTAATTTTTTTTAAGATTTGTTAGTGATCAGAAGAGATCAGAAGAAGGATTATCAAAACATATACAGAGTTTAAAATTAGTAAATAACGTTTTGGCTTCATTTTTTTTTTCATAAATTGGGTAAGTGCATCTAGTGTATAATCGCAGTATTGCAGATTAACATAAAAATTCATCAGGAACACTTTTTTATGCAAATGTTTTCTCTTAATTGACGAGACAACTCGTCAATATCGGGGAAAGAGTTAAAATAAGTGAACTGTACTCAAACCAGTAAAAAAGTTTATTCAACTTAATCTTTTTGAGTGTTCAACAATTTCATAGTTTTAAGTTCCACAAACTCAAATAAAATGAGTCAAAGAACATAGCCAGCTCAAAAATTGTATGTATAACTTCTAAACAAAGTCATAAAAACTGTAGTTTTCTTAAAAATATTGAGTTGGTTTTAGGGTTGCAAAGGGGATGAAAGTTTTGGGTAAATTTCCATAAAGTTTCTACAGGAACTTAATCTAGGGAATTTTGGAAATATTCTAAATTGGAAACTTAACAGGAATTTATGGGAATTATTTGGAAATTTAGGGAAATTTATATAAACTATATCATATAAAACCTAAATAACATTTTGTTTGGTCATAAGCCAACATGCATGCAAGGTAATACAAATTTTAAAGAATCCTGATACTGTACTTACACTTACACTTGATCAAAGTTTAATAAAACAATTTAATAATAACATTTAATAAAACAATGACAGTAAAATTTCTTGTTTTTATGCATTGATACAGAATATCTTTGTCAGCAACGCAATGCATTGATTAAATTATTATATTCCACAGCTCTACCATGCACTCGCACACATGCAAGAACTTCAAATTTAGCACGTCGCACATTTAAAAAAATATTGCAATGTATAAAAACAGTCATGGAGCCCTGTCAACCACAAAGAATAGTGTTATGGAACAAAGCCATGAGAATCAAATTTAAAGCAATATACTTTCTTGCTTTCTCTGACAGTCATGTCACTTTTTAAAATGACAACCTAAATTGACACTCTAGGAAACATTGTGGGGGTGTTATAATTGATGTTTACACAGCGGCATTGCCTTTCCATTGTAAACTAGCCTAAGAGAATACATATATTATTTCATCCTTTAAATTAAATTTCAGTTGTTTATTGTGTACATTACTGAAAATATAGTTATACATACAACCTTTCTTTTGAAGCATTTCTTTTACAGTCTTCATTCTTTCAAGTCTCCTGATTTTTTTTATTCATGTTCTAGATAAATTAGGTGTCTAATAAGTGTATTAAAGGTGTCACACACAGTTATTCACAACTATATCAATAGTTTTTATATTAAAAGCTTTAAGCTACATTTAATAAATATAATGATGTGCACCGTTTATAAAAAGAACACTACAATATTCCATCAAAATTAAGTTTTAAAATGAGAATTTTCATTGTTACGTTTAATGATAAATAAACTTTTTTGGAAATTTAGCCATCAATGATCAAGCTTCTTACAGAAGGAACAGAAAGTTCTTGTTTTCCTCTGTATGATAAAGAGACCCTGAAAGCTTTCAGGCAGCATCATTAACAATGTACGACAATGCTCATGCCCCTCAAACTCCACAAATTAATCATTTTAATTTAATCCTATCTTCCTAATCAAAGGCCCCGCATCTGTTTTATTTATTGCACCCTTAACCTTAAGTAATTAAGTTATGCATGGATTTATTATTTATTTATTAAGATTCCCCTTGATGTGGCCTACTTGATCCAAATAATCTTTTAGGTGTCAGATTTGGTGTTCTGTCTTGTAAGAGAGAAGGATGAAACGTTTAGTCTTACTGTCTAAATATATACTCACAGTTTATTTATGTAAAACAGTAGCTATAGAGGCATTAAGGGCTCATTATAGTTGTGCGTAGGTCCTACAGCGTACCCAGGATGGCGTAGGCTACGCATCGGTTTTCATGCATCGGTTTTCATACATCGGCGTACAAACGCACATGCAGACCGCTGGTAGGCAGTATCCATGCCTGTAACCCACAGTAGCAGTGCATCAGCCAAAGAAGAAACAGTTTGGCCAGTAAACCAACGAATGAAGAAGCGCCAGCAGCTTGTTGTGTATGATTTAAGAAGACCAGTGATGGATGGGTTCTAGTGGACCAATTATAGTGCTTGCGGCTCATGTAGAACGGACACGTTGTAAATTTTTTGGCGAAGTGTGTGTCAGGCTATGAAGAGATACAAACAGCCTACGCATAGCCTACGACATAGAACTTATGCACAACTATAAGTTACACTTGAGTGTTACCTTGCTGTTTGTGTACAGAGTATCTTTGTTATTGCATGCTCAAACAAACATATACAGACAAAAATATTACATCTAAGAAGTTTGTTCACTGAAGTCCACAGAACCATACTTACTGTATACTGATCAGCTTTCTAATTGTCTGTGAAAATGCCAGAGGCACTAAAGCATTGTCACACTGACAGGACAATGTCACCCTGAGGTAGAATATGTCCTTTCTTTTGATAATGGAGGAGACTGAGGAACGTGAGATGGCACTTAAGGAAAGAACTGGGCCACATAGAAATTACTTCTGTTTTTTTTTCTCTCGATATATGCTTGCATTTTATAGAAACACAGCTCTCAATAGCCATAAAAATAATAATTTTGTGAAAAAACAATGTAAGGAAATACTTGTATGATTCCAGCAATTTTCTAAAACTGATGTTTGAATAATATGGAAGAAAAATAATGACAAAAGTTTTTGAATTAAAATAGCCTGTTGAATTGTACTACCTGAAAAAAAATGCATTGTATTAACCGTACTTGAATTTTAATGCATTGTATTTTTATGTTTTTGAATTAAAACAGCCTGTTGAATTGTACTACCTGAAAAAAAATGCATTGTATTAACCGTGCTTGAATTTTAATGCATTGTATTTTTAGGTTTTGCATTTTTAAGGGCTGAAATTCAACATGCGTGTATATTTTCTGTATTAAAAATTCAATAGTCCACATTCACCTTTTAGATTTCACTTTAAAATATTCGGTCTGTTTAAAAATACAACGTAAAATATTCAGCAGGCAAGTTTCAGTCCATTTAAATTCGCGTCCAAAAATTCAAGTCCAAAAATTCAGTCGTACAGATTTCAACATTTAACATCCGGGAACTGCAGGAAAAGCAGTAGAGTACCGAGTATAATCTCATCTGCTGTTAATCGATCTGGCCAGCAGGTGGTGCACGTGTTCGCCAAAACTTTGTACATGTAAGATGATTTATCCACTGCAGTGATGAATGTTGGCTTTTATGTTCAGTTTTAGTAGAACAACTGTAATACACTCATACAGAGAGTGTATTGTTTGGTTATGTTATTGACAGGATACTAAACGGTTTTTAAATGCCATATAAATTAAATAGGGCCTTTCTGCCTGCTATTGGCTTCGTTTCTCAAAAGCTAAGTTGATTGTAGATTTTATTGATGGCAATCTACCATCTTCTTATGCCTACGAGAAACGGACACGTTTTTGTAATTCGTCACCTCAGTTTATAAACCATACTCGGATTATTGAACTGTTCAAGTTAAAAATTGTGCGCGCGGATTAATAAACCATACGCACAATTAAACAATCAGTGCTCTCAGATTTTCAATCCATATCCACAAATTCATAAACAATAAATAAACAGTGCACACGCTTTCGCAATGGTTTTGCAAACTGAGTCCACTACCGCAGAGGTCCCCAACCACCGGGTCGTGGACAAGTTGCCACCGGTCGCAAGAACATCCTGAAAAAATGTGTATAGCTACGTTAACAGACAGCAGGTGACTCCGTTGCGGGTCCGTCTACAAACCGGCAAATCCGCGTTACTGTCACCTCCGTTGTACTGCTCCAATACGGATTCAGACCGGGCTGGGTTTCATTTTGCGAGTTCCGTCTACAAACCGGCAAACCCGCGTTACTGTCAGCTCCGTTGTACTGCTCCAATACAGATCCAGACCGAGCTGGGTATTATTGGGCGGGAACAACAATCGCAAAGCAGATTCGGGCCGTATCCGTGGAAACGAGCGCGCGTCTGGATTTTTGAAGAGGATCGAGGTGGCCACAGTTTGATCTCTCTTACATCCCCACACGACTTTCCAAGGTAATTAATCAACAAAGTGTGTTCAAACTGCTATTAATGTATTAATGTTTTGATTATGTTGTGTACTCCTTGCCTTAAAATGGTTTTGTGCTCTTTAGATCGGTTTTGAAAAGTATTAGCGAACTTTTACGTTATCAGAGGGCGTGAAGACGGTTGAAGATTTTAAAATTATGTAACGTTAATTAAGAAACACTGTGTCCAAACTGCTATTATTGAATTCATTTCTTTATTATGTTGTGTAACTTACTCATTAACTTGATTTATTGCTTAGATCGGTTGTGAAAAGTATTAGCTTTTACGTTAGGAGGGCCAGACAAGCTGTAAAATTACATGTATATTGACGAATTTCACTACTTTTATTATTCAGTATTATTTACTTTTTACTTTTAAAATGTGCCTCGTGTTATTAAGCTATCGTTAATGTTAAACCAAGCTTGCTATGGCCTCACAGACCCTATTGATCCGGGCCACTGAACTTCAGTGTCACATGATCCTTCAAATCATATGATTTGCTGCTCAGGAATCATTTATCAGTGTTTAAAATGTGCTGCTTCATATTTGTGTGAAAATGGTGATACTTTTTTCAAAATTCTGTGATGAATAAAAAGTTTAAAGAACAACATTCATTAAATTTATTAAATAGAAATCTTATGTAACATGATAAATGTATTCACTGTTATACTGTCATTTAATCAGAAATATTTCTTGAGCAGCAAATCAGCATATTAAAATGATTCCTGAAATATTATTTGACAATGAAGAGTAATGCTAAAAATTCAGCTATTACCCCTGTCATTTCCTGCTAATCACTCCTTCTTACCGGTATTTAAATACCTTCAAATTAGGATTAAATGATTAGTATAAAATCAAATATTGTTTGATTGTAAATTATAATAAGTTCAGCCTCCAGTCTTTTGATCTTCAATATTATATTAGAGGTCATACTTAAAAGTGGTAGTACATTACATGGATTAATTATTTTTTTTATACAGGACTGACAACCGTATTCTGCTGCTGTGTGAACGTGGCCAAAGTGACGTGCCATTGACTTGTATTAGATGAGGACCACCGTTTCAGCTAAACATCTTTACTGTTCTACCGAAAATACTCACATCTTGAATGGCATGAGAGTTTTTCAACAGTATATTAAAATTTGGGTGAACTTTCCCTTTAAATTAATATTAAAAGCATTGATATTCCAGTTTTTTTCCTAAACTAATTTACATTACAGAAGAAGTCTGTAGAAAATGGAGAAGTTTATTACACTTTTTTTTCTCAACAGGAGCTGTAAGGAGCAAACAGTCCTGTGGGCTACTGGTGCAGCGAATTCTTGGATTCTTACACCAACCGTTGGTTTCATCTTGCCTTTGACCATGGTGGTGGCTGGAAAGAGCGTGCGGATACCAAAGAGGCATTAAATAAGGTACTTATAAAAAAAGTAGCACACTGGCAGTTTGTGTTTTAAACTATTAGGCCTAGTCCACACGGGTATTTTTATAACCGTGCGTTTTTTCACACGGTTCGGCCGTTCGTCCACACGAAACCGCAGTATCAGGGCACTGAAACCGAGCATATTTGAAAACCCTGGCCAGGGTGAGCTTTTTAAGAAACCCCGGTTACAGTGGTGTCGTGTAGAGAGTAAAACCGGGAGTTTTGCCTTGCGACGTCAGAGTGTGCGCCGTTATCCACTGTGTTTGACGTCAAGATTGTGCGCCGCTGACTGCTTTGTTGATGATTCTGTGCAATGGCGGACATATCTTGCTAATAATAACTGTGCTAACAGGGCTTCTAACATGTATACAGATAGATGCTCAGTTATCTCACTATATTGCAGAACACGATTTGGGTTATATTCCCGTCTGCTGGTGTGGCATGCACTTGACAGCGCTTGATAGCGTGCTTTTGCATTATCGTGTGGATGGATTATCTGCATTTAATATGGTCAAATCAGGAGGATATTATGTCAAGTGTAAAAAACTCATTTAGAATGAGATACAAGTTCAACGAATGTAAGTTTTCTTAAATATTTATTAATAATGTCAGTTTTTGAGTGAACATATGACTGGGCAAAGTAACGCATAAAATTCTCTGCTCTACTAAAGCAGTTGGCAGAGAAACTGCGAAAATAAAAACTGATGTTATATTTACAGGTTCTGTAGACACAAAAAGAGATAAAACAATATAGCTTAAGACAGATGTGCCATTGGCTTTTTGATCGACTACTATGTATTATAGGCGATGACGTCAATACCTGTGAGAAACCTGACAAATCTCCAAGTCCCATGAATTAATACATACCCATCTTTTTTCAATGCGTGAACTTGATGTTTGTACAGCGTGTCGTGAATCTGTTAGCATTTAGACTAGCCTAGCCCCATTCATTCCTTAGGATCCAAACAGGGATGAATTTAGAAACCACACAAACACTTCCACGTTTTCCCTATTTAAAGACTGTTACATGAGTAGTTACATGAGTTAGTATGGTCGAAGTGCTCCAAACTAAGTGCTCTTCCGCCATACAATATAGTTCTCATTTTTTATCGCTACGTTTTATTTTGTGCCACCATACTTACTCGTGTTACTACTCATGAAAACATGATAAATAGGGAAAACATGGAAGTGTTTGGTGGCTTCTAAATTCATCCCTGTTTGGATCCTAAGGAATGAATTTGGCTAGGCTAAATGCTAACACAGTCATGACGCGCTGTACAAATATTAAGTGCACGCATTGAATAAGCATGGGTATGTATTAATTAATCTAAGTTGAGAGAAGAGCATAGTAAAATATTAAGAAACTGTGGTATTTTCCTTTAAGGTTATATGGATTTTTACAACACTGTTGGACTTCACAGGAGCTTCACAGGGTTGACAGATCATAAAATTATATGCTTATATTCAACGATTATTTTTGTGTGAGATCATTAAATCACAATACTTATGCTTTCATAATAATTAGTATATCAACAGTTTAAGTCTTTTGATCTCATCTTCCTCTGCTCTAACAGTGCTATATAAACACACTGTCACAATAAACAGAAGAAGATTAACACTACACTTCAAGACCCAAGTGCCCAACTAAAGGAAACACTAATCGGCAAAATAGTGACTTACTTTATTAACCAGATTAACAGCAGTTCTTTAGAAGTTAAACTTATCATTCATGTAGCGCTGCAAGCAAGCTGTAATTTTAGTTTTCACACAGAGATGATGAAAGTGTTCATTTAACTCTGGGGATTTCATTTATTTAATATTTTTGCTTTCTTCATTATTTTAGTATGATTTTCTCCAGAAATTAATCAATAAGATAAAAAGTTAAAGACAGGAAAAATTCACTTCATTATCTCATTAACTTTAAAACTGATTCAGTGTTTTTTAACACCCATCTGGGTGTGGATTATTTATACACACCAAACACTGTTAATTTCACATTGGGGATTTTGCTTTGCAACCACGAGTAACGCACCAGTGTTGTTTTTGGCAGCCCTTTTAGTTTTCGTTTTAGTCTTAGTCTTTTGGACGAAAATGCTTTTAGTTTTAGTCACATTTTAGTCACTTATGAAATTGTTAGTTTTAGTCACGTTTTAGTCGACGAAAACACAAAAAGGTTTTAGTCAAGTTTTAGTCGACGAAAACGCAAAAAGGTTTTAGTCAAGTTTAAGTCAATTTTAGTAAAAAAGTATTTTTTAACAAATTAATTTAGGTTAAAAAGTGTGGTGTATTTAATACTATTAAAATGTGCATTAAGGTTCTCCCTGAGGTCTTGCCATTGTTTTAGTTGATGTGCCTTCTGCGCATGTCATAACAAAAAAGTTGAGCCTGATATACCCTCATGTTGAGTTTGTGTGTTACGCTGAGACCTCACTTATAAATTTGAGAAACGCGTGCCTTGCCTTATTTAAATACACCACAAAAAGTATAGGAAATGGGCTTAGGTTTGACAAGTAGATACATGTAAAACCTTAAGCTTACCATGAAATGTGTCACAAGCCGAATGTCGAGTAAAATGTATATGATTGTTAACAGCGTGACTGGTTAGTTACCTTTACAAAAAAATATTAGCGTGATGAGCCTTCAGGTGCCGCTTGAGGTTGGTGGTATTCTTCCCATTCTTGCCCTATTTGTGGCCACATTTACCGTCGTCTCCCAATATGCATTCCGTTTTTCTGTCTGATGGATTATACTGAAAGTATGTCCATTAATCATCTCATCGTTTCCGTTTATTGGCGCCTCCGCAACGTCCTTCGAACTCGCCACAGCCGCATGTTTGGTGTTGTTGTTTGAAATCTGGTGCGCGTGCGCAGCATGGCGGCAGCCGGGTGGTGGGCGTGACTGTGTTGACCCAAAACAAGGAGAGGAAACGGCAGCATTGCGGATACTTTTTAGCTAAAAACAGACAGATTTCACGCAAAATATGCAGAAATGACATGCATTGTAAACGTCAGACTTACATTCATTTTCGTTCCGTCTCGTCTCGTCAACGAAAACTCGAAAGCGTCTCGTCATGTTTTCGTCACCTTAGAGACATTTTTAGCTAGTCATCGTCGCGTTAGCGTCATAAAAAATAGGTGCGTCAACGAAATCATTTCGTTATCGTCATCGTTGACGAAAACAACACTGTAACGCACAGTATCGGATTTGGACGGGCCATGTTATTTCAATACCCAATTCGGCAAGAAGGTCCGGATCAACCCGATATCCGATCCGAAGTATTATTGGATCAGATCCCATCCAAAACTAAGGCAGATGCGATGTTCATCTTGATGCATAGGCTATAATGCAATACATTAAAGGCAGGGTATCTAATTTTAAAAAATGCTAACGGTAGCCGACTAGCAATGAAATCATGATCCCACCCTCGATTCAAAATCTCCATCCAAAGTCACGCCTCTTCCAAAACACATGAACACGCACAGATCAGACGGTCACATCTCATGTCTCATTCACCAGTGAGAAAACTTTGCAGTAGTTTTACCAAAATAACCAACATAAACAACTGGTTTACATCAGAATTAGTAGTTTGTTAAAGCACACTTCCGGTTTTGTAGACCTAGTAACTATATCGTTACACTAATCCATAAACGAACACAAATTTCATAAGCAACACAATGTTTCATCAAAGTAGAAAATCTGAATCCATCTCAATTCAATCATATCGCGTACCTACCTTACCAAAATAAACAGTGCAACGACCCTTTCAGACCCTTTGCCTCCTGCAGCATTTTGCATCTCGTGGTAAAGCAGTAAAGTTACAGATGTTAATTTGGGTTTTTGCTCTTTGCTGATCCAGGCCGTTTTTGCTGTTGTTGTTATAAAACATATTTCACAGAAGCAGAAGAGTTTGCCATTCCCCCTCTGTTTACAGCCAGGAGGTGAGCACACGTGAACGCGCCGATGACGTATTGTGTCTGCGTGAACAGGCTGCGGGGTGGCATTCAAATTACGCTTACGGATGAGGGACAAAAAAGGAAACATCCGTTCGGACCAAGATCTATGATTGGTTGAAATTTTTTTGGTCCTACGCATTTCACTGATGACATAAACTTCTACAAATATATTTAAACAACTTAACACAGTGATTGCTATCAGGATGTGAGGAGACTTTTCACCAGCATAACTAAAATGTCTCTAGATCAAATCAGATACCCTGCCTTTAAAGATGCATATGAAGCAGCTATACCGTTGTAAGAAGCTATACTGATGCGATATGATGCCGTGAGGTCCGTTTTTGATTCGGTTCAGCACGATGTCATTCAATGCAGTGTGATGCAATGAAAAAAATATATTATGCTATGCAATTTAAAGGTGCAGTGTGGAAATTTTAGCGGCATCTCATGGTGAGGTTGTGAATTGCAACCAACGGCTTAGTCCACTGCTCACCCCTCGCTTTTGAAACATATAGAGAAGCTATGGTAGCCGCCACGGGACAAACATGTAATCATCGGTGACAACTTAGTAAAAAAAATTGTCCGTTAAGGGGTTCTGTAGAAACATGGTGGCACAAAATGGTGACTTCCATGTAAGGGGACCCTCGGTGTATGTAGATAAAAAGGTCTCGTTCTAAGGTAATAAACACATAACTGTTCATTTTAAAAGGTCTTTATACACCCCTGATAATATAGTTTTGTATATTATTTTGCATTTCTGTCAAGAGATCCTTCTAAAAATTACACACTGCACCTTTAATATGATACACATTTATTTTTGTGTTTCAGACAGCAAATTATAAATTAACTTGAGTACCTTCAGACTTTTAACACATTTGACAAACAGGCCTAGATTAAAAGTTTTCCTCTTAAACCTCAACTCAAACATTTAACAGTGAAACAATTTAATGATTCTTAGGGATAAACAATAACTTGCCGGCAAAGGAAGGTGCTTTCAGCAGATAGGCTGTGAACTTAATGAGCAGAAAGCAGTTGCTGTTTTAACAATGTTATGCTCTATGTGACAACTTCTTTGGGTTTTATAGCTGCATGCAAACCAACTTCTACGTGACTTTCATGACATGCCTTGGTTTCCGCAGTGTTGCGATACATCAGCAGGTGATAAGTCAGCAGGACGAAGCAACAGTTTAGAGAGCAGAAAGCAATCTCAAAATATTGGTCACTTTCTAAATAATAAAAGTATAGCACATCTACTTATAATTATACATAAATCTGTTTTTTACCCATGCAAAATATGTTAGAAACGATGCAACGCAATAAAAAAGCTAATTTCTATCCAATTAACAGTTTTTAAACTAATGTGTCGCATCGTTACCTTTTTATGCCAATGCACTGAGCGAATTTTGGGAATCTTCCCATCCCTAGTATGTACCAACTGACTCCAATGTATAGTTTACAGCATTATTTCAGATTTTTTCCCCTAACATTTTTTCTGGTTACATGTGAAGTTGTGCCTGTGTCGCCATGCACCTGATGAGCATCAGCTCTGCTTATTTGCGACCCAATGTTTATTTGCGCTGCTCTTGGTAGATTGCGTTGGTCATAATCTAAAGGATTTTTTTGTTAATCACATGACAATTTGCCACATTTTGGTAATCTGGCCCATAATGTTTACATTTTTAATTATAAACAAGCCTAAAGTACACAGTGACTTATATTTTGAAATGTCTGCTCTCTACTATAGACCATTTTGCAAGATATAAAAACTTCCAGAAGCACTTCATGTTTCAGTTTTTTAACACTACATAAATGTTGGGATAAAATAGAACAAACAACATATAGAACTGAATCAAAAAGTTAAACAAACACCTTGAAGGTATTTTCTTTATATGTGAAATAAAAAACAAACTGAAACAGGAAGTGTTTCTGGACCAGTGTTGTTTACATCTTGCAAAATGGTCAATCGCAGTTGCTGGCTGCTCATTAGTTTAGATAAGTAAGAAAAAATATGCATTCTTACAACTGTCTAAAACATATTACCATAACTCATCAACAGTAGTTCATAAGAAATTGCTTAGCATAAATGTTGCACAGACCGATCTGCGTATGACATCTAAGTAATGCAAGAGCAATTGAAAAGCACAATGAGTCAAATTCTCTCCAAATGCTCTCAGGGTACTTTGTCACATGCCTCTTCTTCCTGGCTTGCTGTTCTTTTATTTTCTTCACTGTTATGTTATTATCCTCACCTATGTTTTCTAAGCATCTATATAACTATAATAAAAACTTTGTCACATTCCGATTGGTCTGTGCAGCGCTGGTGCATCTTGAACAAGACTACTATGTTGATGTCTGGGAGTTGTTATTCTATGTAGATCCATTAATAGTGAATCAATAGTCTGGTTCTTAACGCTGCTTCAATGGAACTCAAAACTAACAGCTTTTTTTCTTGGTCTTTTGTTTGCAGATGTCTCATGGAAGTTAAAAGGCATGTATAGAGTGGTTTGAAGTTCCTACCCTTCCTGTTTGGTTCTTCATGTGTGTTATGGGCCGTTTCTCAATGTCAAGGAAGGATCCTCGGAAGCCAGAATTTCGAGGATGCTACGTCATCGAAGTCCGTCAAAAGACTGTTCCAATGTCGAGGATCCTCGGAATTTCAGCCAAGGACTGAGTCCTTCATTCGAGAAATATCCCATATACAGGAAAGGATGCATATGTGTATCCTTCGCGCGCTGAAATCACCCACAATCCTATGCGCACAGCACCGAAAGCACACCTTTCATTGACGCAATGATGTGCACTTGTTAGCCTGTTCCATTTAACGTGTTCTCTGAATGCTTAAGAGGAGCCTCGCCTAGCCTCTGAAGGAAGTGACTTGTAAGGACTAGTCCTGCCAAGGAAGTATTTTTGACCTTGAGAAATGGCCATGGATTCACCAGGCTCCTCACTCACTCTCCCTCAAAGATCTGCACCACATGACTTTTAATCACCGTCACCTGTTCCTAGTCACCTGATCATGCTATATAAGGACTTTCTTATTCATTCGTTCATTCATTCATTCATTTCCCGTCCAGTCCTGTTAAACGTACCTCTTCTCTGAGTTATTATACTGCCTTAACGCTCTTCCTTGTTATTTGGATTACTATCATTGTCATTTTGCATTGTCTTCATCATCATCATCGCCGTTGTCGTCGTCTATCTACTGTTGTCTTCATTAATGAAAGTGTTCATCATTTATCTGTTACTCTCAAGTAGTGTTACTATTCATCATATGGACTTGCGTTGTAAATATAAACCCTGTTGGTTTTACTTCCATGTCCTCACCCTCTAGCTACCATTACAATGTGTTTCCCGTTCATAATATGAACTTTTTTGGGTTTGTTTTTTCCTTTTCCTTTGGCCTCTTTTCTGTTCCAAACATCAAATTTTGTGAAATAAATTCACAAGGTTTATTTTTGCTTTGAGTTGTTTATAGGAACTTTGATATGTGTTCAGAACTGATGAAAATTAAAGAAAAGATGCACAGTGGTACTGTTTTTGCATTGTTATGTGTATTTGTTTTAATATGATAAATAAATAGAAATGTATTAAGGACTTGAACACATTCACTCTGTCTAATTTTATTTTGAATGTATGTTTATAGGGAAGTAGTTGCTGACTAGATTATCAGGTGGCATTTTACAGTAAAAGTTTTAAGTACAGTAACTGTCCATCTAGATCAATAATTAAACTTTTGCTGTCTAAGACTTTCATGTAAACACTTTAGAAATAAAATATCAGTAGCATAAAACAAGATATTTAATCATGCATGTGAGCTAAAGAAGCTTGAAGGAGAGAGAGAAAGTGTGCGGTGTGTTTCTAAATGATGAGCTGGTAAGATATGGTGTGATACTGGACCAGATCCGGAACAGAGCTGGACCAGATCCAGAACAGAGCTGGACCAGATCTGGCCCACACATGGCAAAATTAACATAAAGGCATACACATCTGGTCTGGAGGTGGCCCAGTGCTGGTGCGGATGTGTAAAAACGGATCCGTGCCGGTATTGGCCCGTTGTGCCAAAAGACACCGGCCCAGGTCCGTTTTACGGATCTGGCACAGAACTTATGAATGGTCCGGGCCAGATCTGGGCCAGATGATTTTTGCTATCTGGGTATAGTTTAATCAGGTGTTTTGTCCTTTACGAGCCGACTTCAAATAACATATCAATCCACTTCAGGGCCGCGCTCTCTCTTTTTCTTTCTCTCTCTCTCTCTCTCTCTCTCTCTCTCTCTCTCTCTCTCTCTCTCTCTCTCTCTCTCTCTCTCTCTCTCTCTACCAGCGCATCGGCGATCACATTGCTGTCATTAGAGTTCAAGCATACAGTACTTCTAAAACACAATCGATCAAAGAATTGCAAAGGTATGACTTTATGAATAAAATTAAGACATTCATTTGATATCGCAAATGAAACTAATTTTCATTTATAATAATGCCTGGGCCCGCCCAGATTGACAGCTGACCCGCCCAATCAGAAATGAAAAAAAAATAATACTCGGGACGTCGGGGTAGCGATTTTGCGAGCCCTGCATAGGTTTGTTTTGTAGAAAGACTTTCTTTAAAGTGAATTTCGTTTTGTATAAATTGTATCTTAATATTAATCAATGTTTAATCAAACAATTGCCTCGATTTAATAAATAAGAAGCAAACCAAGAACGTCTGTGGTGTGGATTATAGTGAACCCACTATATTTCCGCAGCCTATTCTTTCTGCTTTTAATGCATTTCTTAAATGAATGTCTCAATTACACAGTAGGCTTATAGGTTGTTATGATAGGCTATTTGTTGCTAAAAGCAATAGACTATATTGTATAAAGTGTAGCAATAAACATGGCGTGACTTAGTGCTGAGTTAGAGAGCTGGTAGGCTATCAAACAACATCACTGTGATCAGATGTTTCCTTTCTATTTTTTACCCCGCTGTCATTGTTGTGTGTTTATGTTATTGAGAGGAAAGCGCGCAGCACATATTTATAACGCATTGTTATTCAAAATACGTTTTCCACTTGCTTGCAAAAAAAGTTCTCAAAGTGATCATGGCTGAAAGCTGCTCGGGAATATTTTTTTCATTAGAACCATATAACGCAACATTCAACTTCTTTATAATAGTTTTTAGTTATCAGGCTTACTTATAATTTTACTGTTTTTAACATAACATGCAATAGGTAAAATACACCATATGAAGTTGTATCCATGTCTAACTGTCCCGGGGCTATGGCGAATTCCTGTCGGGCTACAAAGATGTATCTGCGCCCTGCCCGTCGGAGGAAAAAATATTGTAATGGGTTTGCATTCTCTCAGATTTAGTTAGGTAATTATATTGTATGTAATTCGGTGTCATCTTGTTAGTTATTACTATCCCCACTAACAAGTGAAACTGTCAGGAAATGAAGTGAAAGCATAACTAAACCCATTATTCCTTTCGTGTTCACGTCTGAAATGCGCTCCGCTCTTTACGAGTACCCGCTTCTTATGGTCATCAAAAAGTATATTAAATGTTTATTTATTTGTCATTTCGTTTAACCTCAGAGTCAAACATTATTCTAGCAATTCCCTTTTTCTTTCTTTATTTAGTAAGTTAACTTAAATATGTGAGAACGAAAATATATTTTTAGTGATTTGTATGAAGAGAATATGATGTTAGAAGCTTTATTTTATAACACAAAATAGTGACTGCACACTCACTTGCAAAAATTATTTATTATAACCAACGTATCGGCAAATAGCCTTCGTCAAGGTATGTGTTCGCTCAGAGTGAAGCTTCATTTTAAGCATTTAGTAGCTTAATTTATTTAAACAGTTTTAATAGGCTATTTTAAAAAGTATTAGGTTTTTTGTGTTCATTTATATTTCTTGTCACTGTGTGCAGGTTCTTTTTTGTAGGCTATATGACAGCCCAATAATTTTTTTAACCAAAAAGGCTTAATTAATGTCATGTTGCATTACAATTTAAAGTATATCAATAATGTCAAAAATGTGACGTGCAGTTCGGGTGTTCTCACCAATACGCTTGTGATTCCTGAAGTTTTGACGAATTTTATAGACTTGTTATAGTTTCTTATTCAAAAGTGACACCCATAGATTCAGGTCCACCCGGACTTAATCCATGCCCACCCATATGTCACGTTCTGCATCCGCCACTGAAAGGGTGACTTCAGATGATGAAATGTAACCATTGATTTTTTTGGATGCTTTTAGTCACCAACAAAAATTCTCACAGACACAGTTACATTTGTGCTATTGTAGTTTGGACGTGTTTATTATTATTCTGTAATATGGAAAAAATATAAATAATAAAAAAAAATGTAGGGGTTGTCCTCGGTATTTGAAAAATCCTGGCTACGGCCTTATATGACAGCAATGTGATCGCCGATGCGCTGGTGTAGAGAGAGAGAGAGAGAGAGAGAGAGAGAGAGAGAGAGAGAGAGAGAGAGAGAGAGAGAGAGACAAAGAAAAAGAGTGAGCACGGCCCTGTATAGAAGTGGATTGATATGTTATTTGAAGTCGGCTCGTAAGGACAAAACACCTGATTAAACTATAACGTAGCTATTATACACATTTTTTCAGGATGTTCTTGCGACCGGTGGCAACTTGTCCACGACCCGGTGGTTGGGGACCTCTGCGGTAGTGGACTCAGTTTGCAAAACCATTGCGAAAGCGTGTGCACTGTTTATTTATTGTTTATGAATTTGTGGATATGGATTGAAAATCTGAGAGCACTGATTGTTTAATTGTGCGTATGGTTTATTAATCCGCGCGCACGATTTGTAACTTGAACAGTTCAATAATCCGAGTATGGTTTATAAACTGAGGTGAAGAATTACAAAAACGTGTCCGTTTCTCGTAGGCATAAGAAGATGGTAGATTGCCACCAATAAAATCTACAATCAACTTAGCTTTTGAGAAACGAAGCCAATAGCAGGCAGAAAGGCCCTATTTAATTTATATGGCATTTAAAAACCGTTTAGTATCCTGTCAATAACATAACCAAACAATACACTCTCTGTATGAGTGTATTACAGTTGTTCTACTAAAACTGAACATAAAAGCCAACATTCATCACTGCAGTGGATAAATCATCTTACATGTACAAAGTTTTGGCGAACACGTGCACCACCTGCTGGCCAGATCGATTAACAGCAGATGAGATTATACTCGGTACTCTACTGCTTTTCCTGCAGTTCCCGGATGTTAAATGTTGAAATCTGTACGACTGAATTTTTGGACTTGAATTTTTGGACGCGAATTTAAATGGACTGAAACTTGCCTGCTGAATATTTTACGTTGTATTTTTAAACAGACCGAATATTTTAAAGTGAAATCTAAAAGGTGAATGTGGACTATTGAATTTTTAATACAGAAAATATACACGCATGTTGAATTTCAGCCCTTAAAAATGCAAAACCTAAAAATACAATGCATTAAAATTCAAGCACGGTTAATACAATGCATTTTTTTTCAGGTAGTACAATTCAACAGGCTGTTTTAATTCAAAAACATAAAAATACAATGCATTAAAATTCAAGTACGGTTAATACAATGCATTTTTTTTCAGGTAGTACAATTCAACAGGCTATTTTAATTCAAAAACTTTTGTCATTATTTTTCTTCCATATTTGAAATCAAATGTCTAGGAATGGACTATGAACAGATTCTCTCTTGTCTCTGAAGTTACTCTAGCTGAACTTTATTGCCTTGATCACATGGAAAATTCAGTGTGAAGCTCTGTTTCCTTTGTTTTGTGCTGCCATGCTCCTACTATCTGTGTACCTTGGTAATTATTTTGGTTGCTGGTGTGTGAAGGATTTTTATTTTTATAGAGATTTCTGTTACTCACACAATGACATATGGTGACTTTACCCTGTATGCACCCTTTACCCTGTATGCACCCTTATGCCTGATTTTGTCTTGAAGTCAGACACTAAATGCTACGGACATTACTTTTTAACTTCAGTGGTATGTTGCCATGTAGCTCAGATGGTGGAGCATTGTGTTAGCATCTCAAAAAGTTATGGGTTCGATCCCAGGGAACACACATACTGATAAAATATATACCTTGTAATAGACTTGTTAGTCACTTTGGATAAAAGCCAAATCAGGGCTTGACAATAAGGAGTGTCCAATTGCCTGGGTTAGTGTGAACGATGCTCAGGACCATTGCTGAATTGTCACAAAAGTTTAAGAGATGTTTTGTGTGTGTGCATATGCGGCAAGCTACATATTAAGGCTTTGTTTGCCCAAATACATTAATGCAATTAATGCAATTATCTAATCAATCAATCACATGGCAGTTGCTTCAATGCATTTAGGGGTGTGGTCCTGGTCAAGACAATCTCCTGAACTCCAAACTGAATGTCGGAATGGGAAAGAAAGGTGATTTAAGCAACTTTGAGCGTGGCATGGTTGTTGGTGCCAGACGGGCCGGTCTGATTATTTCACAATCTGCTCAGTTACTGGGATTTCACGCACAACCATTTCTAGGGTTTACAAAGAATGGGGTGAAAAGGGAAAAACATCCAGTATGCGGTAGTCCTGTGATCAAAAATGCCTTATTGATGTTAGAGGTCAGAGGAGAATGGGCCGATTGATTCAAGCAGATAGAAGAGCAACTTTGACTGAAATAACCACTCGTTACAACCGAGGTATGCAGCAAAGCATTTGTGAAGCCACAACATGCACAACCTTGAGGCAGATGAGCTACAACAGCAGAAGACCCCACGGGGTACCACTCATCTCCACTACAAATAGGAAAAAGAGGCTACAATTTGCACAAGCTCACCAAAATTGGACAGTTGAAGACTGGGAAAATGTTGCCTGGTCTGATGAGTCTCGACTTATGTTGAGACATTCAAATGGTAGAGTCAGGATAATGCACCATGTCACAAAGCTCAAATCATTTCAAATTGGTTTCTTGAACATGACAATGAGTTCACTGTACTAAAATGGCCCCCACAGTCACCAGATCTCAACCCAATAGAGCATCTTTGAGATGTGGTGGAACGGGAGCTTCCTGCCCTGAATGTGCATCCCACAAAACTCCATCAACTGCAAGATGCTATCCTATCAATATGGGCCAACATATCTAAAGAATGCTTTCAGCACCTTGTTGAATCAATGCCACACAGAATTAACTCTTTCCCCGCCAGCATTTTTCATGATTTTCACAAAAGTTTAATGCCTTCCGGAAAATGCTCCTTTTCAAATATATACAGTATGAAATAAAAGAACAGACCCTCTGCTTTTAAACCAAAAAATCAGTTTCATCCTACTTACATGTGTTCGGTTTTTATCACCTCTCAAATATGTGTAGGTTTCATCAAAAACACCAAATTTTGAGCAAAAAGCTGAGATAATTCCATTTTTGTGAAGGACTTATGATGGAGATCAGATGCAGAGCGATCCTTAAAACTTACACAGACATACAGCTGTTTGCCCTAGGCCAATTCATTCCGGGTTTTATAAGTTGCGGAAGAGCGCCACCTGGTGGATAATAGCGATATTGCAGATTGACGAGATAACTCGTCAATGGCGGGGAAAGAGTTAAGGCAGTTCTGAAGGCGAAAGGGGGTCAAACACAGTATTAGTATGGGGTTCCTAATAATCCTTTAGGTGAGTGTATAGTGTGATTGGAATTGATTTGCAGCAAGATTAATAAACATGGAAATAATCAGTGTGTTTTTAATTTCAGAATGCTACTAGCCAGGACTGTCTTATCTACAATGCATATGATGTCATTTATATCTTCCAAATCTGGAAAAGGTGACTTTGAGATGGGACTCTGATATAACTGATGAGGAGGTCCTGTATGTGGTGATGCCTCTGAACTATAAAATATGAATTTAAAACTTTATGTCTGCCCATATGATGATAATGTGGACATGACGCCAACAAAACCAAGCCATTCAAGAACACACACCTTGCCCTATGACAAGTATTATAGTCTGAACAAGAATTTTATCAGTCTCAAGACTGATATTTCTGTTATTGACATCACTTATGATGATGAATCTCCTTTCATATACCACTGGAGTACCTCTGAAAGTTTGCATCAGAAGACATGATCACAGCTCTGACAGATAACACAAATGAGAGCAGTTTCCAAAAGAAAGGAGTTTTCATAAACAACAAAATGGAATTACTATCATTGAACATGTCTGTAAACATTCTCTACTGTGTCTTTGTAAATATTTAGGTATTTTATGATATATAAGAATTTACTGGTGCAGTCTCTCATTCTGCCAAGCATGAAGTCACACTGCTTGCGTATCCTGTGCATTAGATGTGCCAATGTCTCAACAAATTTCATTACTTCTATTTTTGCTATAGAAATAAGTCAAAACTTTATCCTCGCCTACCCTTAAAATTTAGTAAAGGGACGTAAGATTTAGTCTCAGACGTGTGCTACACCTACATGGTGCAACAGGTATAAATTCTACGTCCGAATTAAATTGCATTTTACATCAAGACAAGTCTTACGACCGGTTTACACCCAGCTGGTGCAACCAGCCCGAGGATTCCAGATTGATGGTATTCATGACTATTTTCCTTCTGTTAAGCTATCATCAACAGGTTTTATCTAAGTTCTGAATGTACCATTTACTTTACGCTGATTTCATAGAAATGTCTGTTCTGTTCTCACTTAAGAGCTCTTGATCTTTCACCTCCGTGCTTCCAGAACATAACCTCTCTCATCATTAAACATTCAGGTGAGGTTTTTTCTCCTCTGTGCAGTGCTGTGGCAAGAGGCTCTCACATTAAAAAGGCTTTTTGAAGTTGTTGGGAACTGCTGGCACTTCCTTTTAGAGCTGCCTTCCCAGAACAGTACACCTTGCTTTCTATCCAACATTCGATGCATTTGCTCTAAACACACGCCGCTCTCTACCCACCATGAATTAATTCGACAGTGTTATGACCCTGACGGGCCGTTCTGTAAAATCTGCTTTTGAAATTCCACATACCCCTCGTAATGTACTGGCCCCCACCATTACTTCTCAGAGTGGCCATTTTCAATTAATCCCACTGCATAATGCATGACTACATTTAACAATCCAATGAACTGATATGGAGTCTTTGGCTGGAGAGGAACTCTGTTAATGGTTGTGAAATAAAGTTATATCACTCGGAATGTATTCATTAATTTACTTAGTGACTCTGGACTGGAGGTACGATGCATGTTGGGTCTGGGGCTGCGTTTGGTATTGGCTTGTTTTGTTAAGAAATATACTGAGGCTTACATATTTCATGCCACTTATGAGAAGTGTGATCATTTTTTAAAAAAAACATTTACTGTAATGATAGTGAGATGTACTGTGGTATGGGTATGTGGTCAATTTGGAGAAAAACATTTAAACACAAGTAAATTAACTTTATTTAAAATCAGTGCCAAGGACGAAATGGGCTTGTTTCCTAATTAATTTGGTATGTGAATACATCATTTTAGGTTTAACATGAAGGTTATTGATAGAGAAGGACGGACACCGATCTGGAGCGACAGAGCAACGCTTCTTCTCCCCTCAGGCCATCTCAGTGACATACTTTCCGCTCTTCCCTCTGCTCTCATTATTTTTCTTTCTCTCCACAGACTAACGTTTCCTCAACTCCTATAAAAACTAATTTTGGCCGAACCTGTCAAGACGGTTTCTCTCCCCTGCAGTCATGGGAGTGCTCACTAACTAAACACCTTCACTGGTGAGTAAAGTATGACCACTGTGGATCTACATAGACATTTGTCACACTGTACTGACTAGGCACCAGAGCTGCTTCTTACTCTATAGGATGTTGAACAACACCTGGAAAATTGCGGTAAACCAATGTAAAAAATTTAGGAAAAAAACACCCACAGACTCACAGTCTTATGCATGCATTTCACAAGCAGCCTGGGGGCTTTAAAAACTGCAGATCATGGAGGTGAAACATGAGAGGTCTAGTAATGAGAAGGTTTTGAGGCGTTTTCCAGTGGGAAAGGCAATTTCTTAAAGTTGCGTGAAATGGCCCAAGTTCACATGCAGGTCAAGCGTACCTCACAATTTCATTCTCTTACAAATGTCCATCAACCGTTCACCTCAATCACTGCTTTTGCCGCGTTTTTTTAATGTAGGTAGTGACAACCGAGCCTTTCATTAGTATATACTACCAGCTGTGTGTCAGCTAGCCGAGCTGGTCTATAAATAAATCGAAGCAAACCTTATGATGGAGAGAAAAAAAACATTTGATTTCAGCTGCATTAAACGTCTGCTCTCAGAGCACCCATCAACATCATCTTTCCCTTTTTAGTTTGACTTCCAGCTGAGCTGTCAATCACTTTAATGACCTGTCTGTCTGTGTCAGAGCAATCAATCTTCTGTGACACAGTGAGACTCGCTTGCATTCAGTTGATTCAAGTGCTGGGAAGAGATAATGTTCTGATGGACATCCTGTTGTTATTCCTGCCCTGATCTATCCCAGTTTACAGTATAGTACAGTGGAGTAAAGAAGGAAGTGACCATTTATGTGATCACTAAATTAATAAGAAGATACGAGAAGAACATTCTGCATGTTGATGATGGTGGTCTATTTTATTTGGAACTGCTTTTGTTTTGTTATACATTTTGGAGTATGGGCTTTTGTGTCAGAGGACCACAGCATCAGGGACCTTTTATTGATTTTGTAAGCACAAGCTATATTTCCTCACTATGACAAAAATTTTAGACCATAAATTGTGTTGATTTATTAGAGCTGCTTTCTGAATCAAGAATGCTTTGCATGGTCACGTCAGAAAATTTATTTCATTACTTGGGAGCGACTCAGACTTCAATTTTGGTTAAACACTGCCAGTAATTCAACTTGATTAAGAAATGTAACTTTGAGTGGCTCTCCATGCGGAGAATGAAACACTGTTATAGTTCAACAAAAATATCCAGATAATTATCATTACCATAATAGTCTAATTGTTTCAGTCTGGCAAAAGCAGAACTGTGATTTATGGTGAACACTTTCCTTCTCACTTTTCTTAGGTTGATAGGATAAAATTGAGGGCTTAATGTGTGGCTGGTTAGCAAGGGCTGGTTAGCTTCTACTTGAAAATGCTGTAACTACACCATTCTGCAACATCTTTGACCTGAACAAACTGCCTGTTAGCAAAGATGGCAGAAAGGAGGTTGTTTTCTTTTCAGGCCCTTTTCAGAGCCTTTAAGAATAGTTATTTCCAGGTACTACAAACATTTTGGTAAACTAAAGATTTTTCTTTGATCTGTAAAAGTACCATTGGTTGCATAAAAAACCTTTAACCTCCAAAAACCTTTCTTTTTCACAAAAGTTATTTGTAGTGGAAGTGGTTCTTTAGGAGATAAACATATGAAAGGCATGCTCTTTAAAGAACCTTTGATTGAAAGGTTCTTTGAGGAACCAAAAATGGTTGCTGTGAGGAACCTTTCAAGCATGTTTATTTACATAACATGAACAAATTGTGCCCACATTAGAAAGATCAGATTTTTTTATAAAATTAAACTTCTCAACCCACGAAACCTTTATTTCACCACACTGTCAGATGGCCAAAAAATAATCCCTAGCTGTCACTGGGGCAGTACCCTTTTAAAAAATAAACCTTTGGACCTAAAGAGTTCATAAAAGTACCTCAGGGATGCATACTGCTACCAAAGAGTGCATATTTTTACATCAATATTAATACCAAATGTATACAAACAGTACTGTGCAAAAGTCTTAGGCCAACAAAACAAAAACAATTTTCAGAATAAATGTCTTCTTCAAGCATCAGTCAGTATTTAGTGTGACCTCTCTTGGCATATAACACATCTTGAGCTTTTTTGAGGAGACTAAAGTCCTGAAGTCATTCGATTAGAATTAGAAATTAGGATTTAATTTCATTTAGGTTTAAGAGATCCTGCAACTGCCTGCTATTGCTCAAGTGAAATACTTGACACTAGAGGTCTACACGGAAGACCCGAGACCCGAAGACCCGGGACCCGACCCGGGACCCGTACGGGTTCGGGTCTATATTTTAAATGATCAGCCGGGTCCGGGTCGGGTCTCAATCTATTACTTCGGGTCCCGGGTCTGTTTAACATTGTGGGTAATACCCGAGGTCAATCGGACTCGGAGAACACACACTCACATTTAAATAAAATATTTCAAAATCAGCAACAAAAACTTAGATGAACTGTCGCATAAATTTTTTCTATGACGCTAAAATTGCGTTAAAAGGTTTATATTTGGTTGCTCCAACCAGGCAGCTAACGCGCATGCGCTCTTGTAATGTTTCTCTGGCTACCAGTCAGGAGCTTCTGCAGTGAGACGCAACGACTTTACCTTTGACAATTGGCTCTTTTATTTAGAAGGCGGGACCTATTCCGCCGTACCGCGCATTTTGCACTGACTTCTCTTATTTTTATAATAATATTATAAATTGACCGTCTTGCTGCTCTTATATCTAAAGTTTTCGCGACTCAAAGAGCACATAGATGATAGCAAAGAAGCAAAGCTAACGAAAGCAGCCATGGCACTGAACGAGCAATCGTTATTATAATTCAAATGGGCAAACATTATTAAGCAAGTTGACCCGATGTAAAACTGCGTTATTAATCACCATGACTGTAAAGTGGACTTTAAAAGCTGGAATAAGCATTAAAAAATTCAATCGTCAAGAGAGGAATAACATGGATGGAACTTTCTTGGAAATAAGGATTGTGCATCACACAGACAGGTACAAGGAGGGAGAAGACTAACTTCTATGGGTAAGACAAAAAGTTTAATTTTCGCTACTTGTTTATTGACTTATTAATAACATTTAGCTAAGAATATTTGCCGGTCGGGTCTGTGTCTTCCCGGACGGGTTCGGGTCCAGATTTTAAATAATAGACGGGTCTTCGTCGGATCCGGGTCCAGCTTTTAAATAATATACGGGTCCGGGTCGGGTCCGGGTCCAGCTTTCAAAACAACAGACGGGTCCGGGTCGGTTCAGTGTAGCACATTTGCGGGTCTGATCGGGTTCGGGTAGGAATTTTTGGACCCGTGTAGACCTCTACTTGACACTTCAGCTTATACTTTTATACTGTTTTTAATATTACATACACATTTCATGTATTTTCTGATGGTATTTTAATAAAGAGACTAAGAAATAATTATATATGATTACTATACAATTGCTAACAATAGATCTAATGGTAACATGGTGGCCTAAGTCTTTTGCACATTACTGTATCTCTACCTAAATGTTACATATTAGAACCTTTTTAAATGATATTTCCCTATTGACAGCTTTGGGCCATTTCTGGACCATTTTTCTGACAGTGCCCAAACTTCTGTTTCCTTGAAACTTTTTGCTTGCACTTGACTTGTCCTAGAGACTTCCCAAAACTTGCTTAAGCTCTCATTATTCTTCTTAATATGCAGTGAGGTGCATAATGTACTCGGGAGAGAAGACCTCCACCCAGATCTTCCGGCAGACCTCAATAGTCTGCCTCTGCCGAACGATTAATGATTCAATATTGTCATCTGTGCACCTTACATAGGCGTCTTTTGCAAATGCGTATTAATAATGATAACTTTAATAATTGAACTTGCATTAAATGGCCCCAATAGAGCAGTGTTTGATTGTCTTTAATGAATTCTGCCATACAGGCTTTTGTTCTAGCTAATGAAAGGGAGGATGGCTGAGGCCAGAGTTCTGGAATAGATTAATAGATCACGCAGAATTGAACTCCATCGCCGTGGATATAATGAGCTGTCAGTTTGCAGTTACACAGGATGAGTGCAAGTTTTTATTCCTGCTCAGACAAAAAGTCAAAGGAGGAGCCATAGAAAAGTGTAGAATAAGAGGCAATAAAAGAAAAAAGAGAGAGATCGTCATACAGACATCAACAAAAAGCCAGTGAAGGAAATGACCAGACAGAGTTCAAGAGGGCAAGAAACATGTAAGATGGATGTCGGTCAATAGGAGAATATAATTTCTTTCATCAGCACCAGGATAAAGACACTTAACCTTCTCACCCACTGTCGTAAACGAAAACATCAGGTTTCTCTAATGTAGGAGCAAAGCTTCAGTACAGTACTTCTCGTTGGCTGATTTCTGTATGTCCTTGTAATTATGTAGACCTAATGGAGACTGGAAATGTCATCTGAAATATTTTATTTTGAGGCGAGCAATTCACAAAAAACAAAAAAACAAATCTAATAGCAACAGATACCAAAAAACAGTAACGTTAGCTTACTGTATGTGCCCAGAATTGTATACACATTCTTACCTTGCGAGAAGAAAAAATGACTACACAGACTGATCTCACGAATTTCTGTGGCATAGTCACGGAATTTTTTGCTCATTTTTCCGTGGCATTCTCACGGATCTCCGCATATTTCCGTGGCCCTGCCACGGACTTTCTTTTCCGTGGCATTCTCACGGATTGGTTACTCAACTGTTTTGTCCTATTTTCTTACCATTGTCGCTTCGGTTTAGGGTTAGATTTACATAAAATGACATCCCTACCCAGACCCAACTCTAACCCCAACCCCAGGTGACAATTGATTAAACTTTAGAAAATATAAATGAATACATCAGAAAAAAATTGTATAAACCAATACTTAAAGTGACATACTAACGCAAACACCAAATCTAACCCTAAACCGAAGCGACAATGGTTTGAAAATAGGAAAAAGCAGTTGAGTAACCAATCCGTGAGAATGCCACGGAAAAGAAAATCCGTGGCAGGGCCACGGAAATATGCGGAGATCCGTGAGAATGCCACGGAAAAATGAGCAAATTATTCCGTGACTATCCCACGAAACTTTGTGAGATCATGTTGCAGGAATTATGTACATCTGCCTTCATTTCTGCATAGCCTTGAAATACATTGGTGCTGGTACATAACATATTGCTGCATCTTACAGTTGGAGTGTCACAGGTGACGTTTTAATAAACGACGGGCGGAACCCGGCTTCCACATTTTATTTGGACGACGGGCGGAACCCGGCTTCCACATTTCATTTCCGGGGTTTCCCCGAAGTCAAATTAAGTCTGATCACGCTCAGGTGGGGCAAATTAACACAGCGGTTGCTAATAGGCTGACGAGGAGAAGAGTCAGGGTATAAAGACACCTTTGCAGACATTAAACGGGGTGCTTGTGGTATACGTTGTGTACGTTGTGTTGCTGCTTTGCAGACGGACCACGCTGGTCGGATCGCTCTCCTGGGGAAGAGAGTAAGAGACAGTCAGCGGACGAAGGAATATTGTGGAGTCTACGTGAGGAAGAGTGGACACAGAGCCATCGAGAGCACAGGGAACAGAGGTTATTGGCAACCAAGCGTGAGTAACCGCCGTGATACTTCCCTGTACATGACTTATATGAAGAGTTATCCTGGTGTGTGTTCTTGTGTTTCGTGAGGTCCCTGGCCCCACTGGAGAGGAGAGCGTGGGTGAGCCGCGGGTCGACCGGAAGCACGGACAAAGCACCGTCCGCCAGTAAGCCAGTGGCCCTGTGGGAAAGAGGAAGTGCAGGTGAGCCAGGGAAGTGATAACCGACACGCCGGGCCTGTGAATACCACACATCTCTCCCTCAATTGTGATCCAGTTGTTGCCCAACCAGTCTCTCGGGGTCGTCGTGGTCAGGTGGCAAGGACGATCTAAAATTCACGTGACGTGGTATAAGAGTGCTGTGGGTGAGTTTCACTGATTGATGGTGTTTACGCTTGACTTGCGGTGTGTATGCTGTGCTTGTAGCGTTCAAACTGCCCAGCCTCTGACGAGACACGAGATGATGACATCTGTTGTGGCCTGAGTCCTAGAGGGAAAGAGAGAAAATCAAGCCTTGTGCCCGGGGTGTGACAACGAGAGCTTCGTCTATACACTGTAGCGAAACCAGTGAAGCTCTGTGTGGGAACGAGGATCCCCTGGCTCTGTGAGTAACGCAGCCTGTGAAATAACCTGTTCTGTGCTTATAGCAACTACCTACCTGAACCAGTGAAGCTCTGTGTGGGAACGAGGATCCCCCGGCACCGTGAGTAACGCAACCTGTGGAATAATCTGTTCTGTGCTTATAGCAACTACCTACCTGAACCAGTGAAGCTCTGTGTGGGAACGAGGATCCCCCGGCACCGTGAGTAACGCAACCTGTGGAATAATCTGTTCTGTGCTTATAGCAACTACCTACCTGAACCAGTGAAGCTCTGTGTGGGAACGAGGATCCCCCGGCACCGTGAGTAACGCAACCTGTGGAATGATCTGTTCTGTGCTTGTAGCAACTACCTACCTGAACCAGTGAAGCTCTGTGTGGGAACGAGGATCCCCCGGCACCGTGAGTAACGCAACCTGTGGAATAATCTGTTCTGTGCTTGCAGCAACTACCTACCTGAACCAGTGAAGCTCTGTGTGGGAACGAGGATCCCCCGGCACTGTGAGTAACGCAACCTGTGGAATAATCTGTTCGGTGCTTGTAGCAACTACCTACCTGAACCAGTGAAGCTCCGTGTGGGAACGAGGATCCCCCGGCACTGTGAGTGACGCAACCTGTGGAATAATCTGTTCTGTGCTTGTAGCAACCACCTACCTGAACCAGTGAAGCTCCGTGTGGGAACGAGGATCCCCCGGCACTGTGAGCAACGCAACCTGTGGAATAATCTGTTCGGTGCTTGTGGCAACTACCTACCTGAACCAGTGAGGCCCTGTGTGGGAACGAGGATCCCCCAGTGCTGTGGGCATCAGTGGAGTGTTCGCCCTGGCCTGACTGTGTTCGATTCTGCCTCCAGGAGAAGCGGAGCGCGCCACGGACTGCTGGGCCAGAGCCCCCGGCCCCAGTCATTTCCCCAAGTGGCCCTGGAGGCAAAGGAGAGCCACATTAATTTTAAAGTTCCCTTTTTCCCTTCCCCCTTTTCCCTTTTTAAATATTTAATAAAGTTTGTTTTAATTATAGTATACTCGTCTGTCTGGTCATTGGGGTGGTCTTGGGAAACTCCTCGAGGTGGAAGAGTTAAGAGGGACGTGACCCTTTAGCATATTCGGGTCCGCCCCTGGGGTGTGACAGATTTGGCGTAGTCGGCAGGGCTCCACCTCGAGTTGAGCGACCAAGGTCCTCCAATGGCCGACGACGAGTTGTCCGAAGCCCCGCCCCGTGTGGTGCCTGAAAGGCCAGAAACCCCACCCCGTGTTGTGCCCGAAAGGCCGGAAACACCACCCCGTGTCATGCCCGTGTTCCTGGGAAACCCCTGGGTGCAGAAGTATACTGGGGTCGAGTCCGAGGTTCATTTAACGGAATGGAGGGCCCAGATTGAGTATTTGGCCGGCCTTCAGGGGCTGAGCGCCAGTCAACAACAGCAATTCATATTAAACTCACTAGGAGGAGAAGCCCGGCGAGAAGTACAAGCCGCCCCCGAAGCCGTTCGAGCCACCGCCCAGACCATATTTCATTTCCTCACCGAGCAGTATGGTGATACCACCCCTGTGGCCGTCCTGAGGTCGCAGTTCTTCAATTTCAAGCAGGGCCCACACCAGTCTATTCGAGCCTTTGCCCTGAAGCTGCGCGAGCAGTATACACGCCTACAGCGACGACGAGATCATGGGTTGGGAGATGAGGAGACCCTGCTAAGGGACCAGTTCCTGTTAGGGCTACGGGAGGGCCCCCTACGTCAAAACCTCCGAGTACAGTTTAGAAGAGACCCTGAACTTACGTTTGACGATCTGAAGAAGGAGGCTTATGATCAAGCAGAAGTAAAGGAGGCCCCCGTATGTGCAGCAGTGAGTGGCCCGGCGACAGCCTCGGAGGTATCAGACTGGAAACAAACATTGAAGATGGAGCTCCTAAAAGACGTGCGGGATCAGATGGCCGAGCTAACTAAGGCCCTGGTAGGGGAACTGCGCCTAGGGCCGGGAAGGAAGGAAGAAGGGCCCGTCCCCCGAGAACGGACGCACTCTGATCGAGGCCGAGATGGGATGAGGCGGCCCTGGCAGGCGAGTCGGCCCAGGTTCGAGTGGGACGAGCAAGGGAGGCCCATTTGCAATCGGTGTGGGACCGCAGGGCATGTGGGTAGGCAGTGCGGACCACGAAGAGCCTCCGAGGGGGGTTTTTAAGGCGACCGGCCACAGTGGGTCATGTGGTCGGCGCCCCCCAAAGTGACCCCCATAGAAGAATGGAACCCAAGGACGGGATGATTGGGCTTAGCCCAACAGTGGAGGCCCAGGTATGTGGCACCACGGTGCGCTGTCTCGTTGACACTGGTTCCCAGGTCACCTTATTCTCCGAGAGCTTGTCCCAGGAGCTATTTGGGGCCTACCCCGCACACAAGGCTGAAGCGCCCTGGCGAACGGCTTGGAGATCCCCTACATTGGCTATCGACTTACCGACTTTGAATTGTATGGAGTACGAGTTCCGCAGAAGGGGGTCATCATTGTACAGGACCACTGCCTCGGCCGTCATCGAGCCCTCCTGGGTATGAATGTTCTCTCGGAGTGTTGGGAGGAGCTATTTCGGGCTAGGCCCGTTCAGACAATACCGAGGGCCGAGCGGCCAGGCTGGGAACGAGTAGTGGCCGACTGCAGGCGAGTGCAGCTGGCTAAGAACCAAGATGGCCGAGAAGAGGTTGGTCGAGTAGCATGTCGATTTGCACTGTCAGTGCCAGCCGAGAGTGAAGCCATAGTGTGGGCCAGGGTGCCACAACAGCGTCGAGGCTCTGAGAGCTGGGTGTTGGTTGAACCTCACGAAGACTGCACACAGGTGAGGGTGGCTCGAGGACTGACGGTGGTGCGACGAGGCCGAGTGCCGGTAAAAGTCTGTAACGAAAACCCCTACCCAGTACACTTACACAAGCACCAGCGGCTGGTGACGGTGACGTCGGTCGAGGGACATCAAGTGCGGGACAAGGAAGATGTGAGTTTCCGGCGAGTGCACCCTGCAGTCGTTGAGGTAGCACTAACACAAGCAGAAGGAGCGTCTAGAACGAGGGAGAAAAAGGTACCGGCCCATTTGACAGGGGACTCCTTACGAGGAGAGGACCTGGAACATGGACAGGCAGAAGAGCTGCGGAAATTACTGGAGAGATGGCAGCACGTGTTTTCTACCCATGATGAAGACTATGGTTGTACGACGGTAATACGACACAGTATCCCTACGGGAGAAGCTGCACCGAGCCGGGAGCGGTATCGGCCGATACCCCCCACCTTATACACGGAAGTGAGAACTCTCCTACAAGGTATGCTGGAGCAGGGTATTGTGCGGGAAAGCAGCAGCCCATGGGCGGCACCTATAGTACTGGTCCAGAAAAAGACGGGGGCATGGAGGTTCTGTGTGGACTATAGGAAGCTGAACCAACTGACCAAGAAAGATGCGTTCCCCCTGCCTCGTATTGAAGACTCCCTCACAAGTTTGACCAAGTCTGCCTGGTATTCCACCTTGGATTTGGCCAGCGGGTACTGGCAGGTACCGGTTGAGGAACGGGACCGAGAGAAGACCGCCTTCACCACGCCATTTGGTCTTTTTGAGTGGGACCGGATGCCCTTCGGTCTTTGCAACGCTCCCGCCACCTTCCAGAGACTGATGCAACGATGCTTGGGAGGTCAGTTAATGGAATCTGTACTAGTATACCTCGATGATGTGATTGTGTATTCCCCAGACTTCGAGACTCACCTGCAACACCTGGAAAAGGTGTTTCGAGAGATGGAGAGGTACGGGTTGAAACTACAACCAGAAAAGTGCCATCTGCTGCGCCGTAAGGTGCAGTTCTTGGGACACGTGGTGAGTGCGGCTGGCGTGGCTGTTGACCCCAGGAAGGTATCTGCAGTTCGGGACTGGGAGGCCCCTCGGACCGTAAGGCAAGTGAGATCGTTCCTAGGCTTTGTAGGGTACTACCGGCGATTTATCAAGGGGTTTTCAAAGATTGCCAAACCCTTGAACCAGTTACTGGTCGGGACCGGGCGACCACGAGGGCGAGGATCCCCTACGGTGGAGTGGACCACAGAGTGTGAGACGGCCTTTAGGGTTCTGAAGCAAGAATTATTACAAGCCCCGATTTTGGCATATGCTGACTTCTCCCAACCATTCGTACTTTATACAGATGCCAGCAACCTGGGCCTGGGAGCGGTGCTCGCACAGAAACAGGATGGAGTGGAACGGGTGATCGCCTACGCTAGTCGGAGTCTCCACCCTGCTGAAAGAAATGATGCCAATTACAGTTCCTTCAAGCTTGAACTGCTGGCGCTAAAATGGGCCTTGAGTGAGAAATTCAAGGATTACCTCTGGGGAGCCAAGGTAACCGTGGTCACTGATAATAACCCTCTGGTACATTTGCAGACAGCCCGATTGGGAGCAGTAGAGCAGCGATGGGTGGCCCAGCTAGCCAATTACAACTACCAACTGCAGTACCGCCCGGGGCGGGAGCACACCAACGCAGATGCCCTCTCCCGGTTGCCAGCCAGGGCCGATTCGAGGGGCCCGGCCCCATTCGAGGGAGAACAAGGAGAGGAAGGACTGATGGTCGGAGTAGTGGAGGCGCCTGGGAGCCAACAGGAGGCAGCACCTGTGAGTTGGGGATGGGACCCCCAGCGTTGGAAGGCTAGGCAGCAGGAGGATCGAGAGCTGCGGAATCTGGCCGAGTGCCTTGGGCAGGCCCGGCGACCGACCCCCGCCGAGAGACACGCCCAGACAGAGGTGGGTCGAAAAATACTGGGACAATGGGAGAAATTGAAGTTGCGTGAAGGTGTATTGTGTAGGACCATACGGGACCCGGGGACCGATGAGGAGGTTAGCCAGATCGTGGTACCGGCCAGCCAAGTTCGGGCACTGCTGGAGGCCTACCATGACCAGATGGGACACCAGGGGCAGGAACGCACCATGTCGTTGCTACGCCGACATTTCTATTGGCCGGGAATGGAGATTTCTGTGAGTACGTTCATTCAAGCATGTCCCCGATGTACTCTGTTTAAATCCCGGCAGGAACCCCGAGCACCGATGGTTCCGATTCACGCAAAGGCCCCCCTCCACATTGTGGCGATGGACTATCTGACCCTGAGTCGTCCCAAGGACCGGTACCAGAACATCCTAGTGGTGACAGATCTGTTCACCAAATACGCCTGGGCTATCCCCACCCTCGACCAGACAGCAAGTACCACGGCCACCGCATTATGGAGGGCAGTGTTCCAGCCATTTGGGTGCCCTGAGTTCCTGCACTCGGATCAGGGCCCAAATTTCGAGTCCCGTGTCATCCGAGAGCTATGCCAACTGTACGGGTGTATAAAGACCCATACGACCTCGTACCATCCCCAAGGAAACGGAGGATGTGAGCGTTTCAATCAGACCCTGTTGAATCTGCTGGGAACTCTGGACCAGAGACGCCAGGATGATTGGGTGAGTGCTTTGCCGAACCTATTACAAGCCTATAATAACAGCGTACACAGTACAACGGGGTATGCCCCCACGTACTTAATGTTTGGAAGACACATCCGCTTGCCCACAGATCTCCTATTGGGAACATCGGGAGGTGAGAGAGAAGGGAACGTGACCGAGTGGGTGGGACGACACCACCACCGTCTCCACTTTGCCTACGAACAGGTCAATAAGAAGATCCAGGCAGCCGGGGAGAAGAACAAGAGGTTGTATGATAGGACGGCGCGGGATGCTCCCCTGCTCCCCGGAGAAAGGGTACTAGTCCGGGACAATCGGCGATTAGGCCGAGGCAAGCTGAGTGATCGGTGGGAGGCTAGGCCGTACGTTGTGCAGCGGCAGCAGAGACCGGGACAGCCGGTATACACGATCCGGCCAGAAGGAAAGCCCGGACCAGAGCGGGTGGTCCATCGGAACATGATCCGCCCTTGTCCAAACTATCCCCCACTAGCCACAGAGGTGGCTCCTAAGGAGCCGGAGACTGCTACCCCCTGGTATGGAGGGTGGGTCATCTTTCCAAGAGGCCCGGCGGAGGGGCCGGCCCGAGTGGCCCCAAGGGAGCCGGAGAACTTACCTGTCGTAGAGGGTCCAGTGAACGACGTAGCCCCAGAGGCTCCAGGAGAGCTGGATAACTTACCTGTTGAAGGAGCCCCAGAGGCTCCAGGAGAACTGGATGACTTACCTGCTGAAGAAGCCCCAGAGCCCCTACCACAGCGCCCCCAGCGGGAGACCCGGGGGCGGCCGCCCATCCGGTACGGAGAGTGGGTCACCGGAAGCGGTTCTAGGGACTAGAACCATTTCGGCGGGGGAGGATGTCACAGGTGACGTTTTAATAAACGACGGGCGGAACCCGGCTTCCACATTTTATTTGGACGACGGGCGGAACCCGGCTTCCACATTTCATTTCCGGGGTTTCCCCGAAGTCAAATTAAGTCTGATCACGCTCAGGTGGGGCAAATTAACACAGCGGTTGCTAATAGGCTGACGAGGAGAAGAGTCAGGGTATAAAGACACCTTTGCAGACATTAAACGGGGTGCTTGTGGTATACGTTGTGTACGTTGTGTTGCTGCTTTGCAGACGGACCACGCTGGTCGGATCGCTCTCCTGGGGAAGAGAGTAAGAGACAGTCAGCGGACGAAGGAATATTGTGGAGTCTACGTGAGGAAGAGTGGACACAGAGCCATCGAGAGCACAGGGAACAGAGGTTATTGGCAACCAAGCGTGAGTAACCGCCGTGATACTTCCCTGTACATGACTTATATGAAGAGTTATCCTGGTGTGTGTTCTTGTGTTTCGTGAGGTCCCTGGCCCCACTGGAGAGGAGAGCGTGGGTGAGCCGCGGGTCGACCGGAAGCACGGACAAAGCACCGTCCGCCAGTAAGCCAGTGGCCCTGTGGGAAAGAGGAAGTGCAGGTGAGCCAGGGAAGTGATAACCGACACGCCGGGCCTGTGAATACCACACATCTCTCCCTCAATTGTGATCCAGTTGTTGCCCAACCAGTCTCTCGGGGTCGTCGTGGTCAGGTGGCAAGGACGATCTAAAATTCACGTGACGTGGTATAAGAGTGCTGTGGGTGAGTTTCACTGATTGATGGTGTTTACGCTTGACTTGCGGTGTGTATGCTGTGCTTGTAGCGTTCAAACTGCCCAGCCTCTGACGAGACACGAGATGATGACATCTGTTGTGGCCTGAGTCCTAGAGGGAAAGAGAGAAAATCAAGCCTTGTGCCCGGGGTGTGACAACGAGAGCTTCGTCTATACACTGTAGCGAAACCAGTGAAGCTCTGTGTGGGAACGAGGATCCCCTGGCTCTGTGAGTAACGCAGCCTGTGAAATAACCTGTTCTGTGCTTATAGCAACTACCTACCTGAACCAGTGAAGCTCTGTGTGGGAACGAGGATCCCCCGGCACCGTGAGTAACGCAACCTGTGGAATAATCTGTTCTGTGCTTATAGCAACTACCTACCTGAACCAGTGAAGCTCTGTGTGGGAACGAGGATCCCCCGGCACCGTGAGTAACGCAACCTGTGGAATAATCTGTTCTGTGCTTATAGCAACTACCTACCTGAACCAGTGAAGCTCTGTGTGGGAACGAGGATCCCCCGGCACCGTGAGTAACGCAACCTGTGGAATGATCTGTTCTGTGCTTGTAGCAACTACCTACCTGAACCAGTGAAGCTCTGTGTGGGAACGAGGATCCCCCGGCACCGTGAGTAACGCAACCTGTGGAATAATCTGTTCTGTGCTTGCAGCAACTACCTACCTGAACCAGTGAAGCTCTGTGTGGGAACGAGGATCCCCCGGCACCGTGAGTAACGCAACCTGTGGAATAATCTGTTCTGTGCTTGCAGCAACTACCTACCTGAACCAGTGAAGCTCTGTGTGGGAACGAGGATCCCCCGGCACTGTGAGTAACGCAACCTGTGGAATAATCTGTTCGGTGCTTGTAGCAACTACCTACCTGAACCAGTGAAGCTCCGTGTGGGAACGAGGATCCCCCGGCACTGTGAGTGACGCAACCTGTGGAATAATCTGTTCTGTGCTTGTAGCAACCACCTACCTGAACCAGTGAAGCTCCGTGTGGGAACGAGGATCCCCCGGCACTGTGAGCAACGCAACCTGTGGAATAATCTGTTCGGTGCTTGTGGCAACTACCTACCTGAACCAGTGAGGCCCTGTGTGGGAACGAGGATCCCCCAGTGCTGTGGGCATCAGTGGAGTGTTCGCCCTGGCCTGACTGTGTTCGATTCTGCCTCCAGGAGAAGCGGAGCGCGCCACGGACTGCTGGGCCAGAGCCCCCGGCCCCAGTCATTTCCCCAAGTGGCCCTGGAGGCAAAGGAGAGCCACATTAATTTTAAAGTTCCCTTTTTCCCTTCCCCCTTTTCCCTTTTTAAATATTTAATAAAGTTTGTTTTAATTATAGTATACTCGTCTGTCTGGTCATTGGGGTGGTCTTGGGAAACTCCTCGAGGTGGAAGAGTTAAGAGGGACGTGACCCTTTAGCATATTCGGGTCCGCCCCTGGGGTGTGACAGGAGTGTCCACTAGAGGCAATAGAGATCCTTGTTTTTCTCCATTTGATGCAGGTTCATTCAGGTTACAAAGCAGACAATACTGAATATTATTTTTGTATATTCTTCAGTTCGTGCTTGTGTGACTGTGCAGATAAACATCTAATGTTGAAACTGTCAGGATTGATCATGAACATAGTAGCAATAGTTTTCTATGGGCAGTGAGTATTTTGCACACTGTTTATGCACCCTGACACCTGCAGCGCCTTGCATTTTTTGCTGAAGCGCTTTGAGTACCTGAAGTTGAAAAAGTCAACTCTGAGCAGAAAAGTGCCTAACCTGTTGTGGTGACAAAAGTTTACAGTTGCTTTGAACAACAGGAGACTACACTCACTAACTAGCTACATTTTTAATCTTATTGAAAAGCCTTAATTTAAACACCTTAATTAATAAAATTGAGGTGGATCGGATGCAAATTTAAATCACATTGAAGGGGGGGGTGTAGTCCGATCTGTCTGATCAGCAGGAGAAGGTACATATTAATACCAAATGTATAAATATCTGTAATATCTGTATAAATATAAGTAAATGTTACATAACCTTTTTTTCAAAGGATATTCCTCTATTGACAGCTTTGGGCCATATCTAGACAATTTTTTCTGACAGTGCACAAATTTCTGTTTCCTTGAAACTTTTTGCTTTGCTTACTCTTCCCAAAACTTGCTTAAGCTCTCATTATTCTTCTTAATATGCAGTGAGGTGCGTAATGTACTCCAGAGAGAAGACCTCCACCCAGATCACCCACACAAAAGTATGTAAACGCTTGAATTTCTCAATCGCATGCAAAAAAAACATTGTGCATATGCACAGAACATTTGTGCTCGAGTTCACGTCTTATATTTACCTCATATCCACTTATCACATAATTCTCATTTCAGAAACATGCAATGGCAACATGTATTATTAAGAGCTCACTTGCTGTACATGCACTGTCATGCGCTGTACATGCACTGTCTAGCGCTGTACATTCTGCAGTGTTCATGTACTTTCGTGACATTAGGCTACATTAAGCAACAAAATAGCCTTTTGAAAATTGTGTTTTCGTTGCCTATATCTGAAAATTTCTTAAGAAGAACGTTCTCCAACTCAACTTTGAACATTTATCCAGAGATAAAACGTTAACTTGACGAGATATGCTGTGCACTGGGTGGCATTGTCAAGTTCTTTGTTTTTTAGCTCAGATTTAGGCTACTGTTAAAATGTCTAAGCGTGTTGGTTATTTTCTGCAGGTTAAAGATGTCCATTGGGATGGTTTTGAAATGGGAAGCTGGCAACCCTGGCCCTGTAATTATTTTAATAATTTGAATCAGATTGCAATGTTTATGGTGCATGTAAACTGTATTGTCGTAACCTTTAATCAGATTAAATTCAGTCGGATTGACAAAATTTTGTGTATGTAAACATTCTCGTCTTTCTCCTGCATGTTTGTGCACCTCTTACCCTTTGATCAATGTCAAAGCAAGCGCCCTCCTTTTAAAGTTTCTGCTAATATGAAAGTCAACAGTAAACCAAAGTTTCAAAAGCGCTCATCTTTTCATACTTCACTGACAGGACAGCTGATTCGGTGGTTGCCTAGCAACATTTAAAAGCAGGTCTGTTCTGTGTGATCGGCCACTAAGTCGCTAGGCATCCCCTGAGTTTGTGCATCTATGACTATAATTAAGTATCAAACAGCACAAATCTACTTAAAGATGAGCAGGATTGAATTTGTGTGTGTCTGCTTCATAACTTAAAAAGTAGACACTCGATTAAATGATGAAGTGAAATGTATACCTGGAGCCATGGGCGGTCATCTAGCAAATCTGGCAAATGAGGGGCCGGACCATTTCTTTTAATGTGAGCTGGTGAGATTTTTTATATAAACCCGATCAGAGGTTACGTGGACGTAGGGGCGACTGGTCACATGGAGCACCGGGAATTTTCCCAGTGGGGGCGGTTCGCTGGGTGTCAGTCAAGCAAATGAAAGAATAAATTTGTTCTCGATAATGATTTATAAAACTTAAAGTGAGAGATCCTCACCCTCAGATCTGACACAAAAACACATAAAAATTTTGTTTTACGTCAAGGTTAGTAAGATGTCATTGGCAGATAGTTAAAATGCATTATTTTGCGAGCAGGGTGTGGTGGGCCGCTTTGGGTGAGAAAGTCCAGGGCCACTTTTTAGTCCCAGTCAGCCCCTGCCTGGAGCAACGTATTTTAGTTTATACGGAAATGTAGGCAGAGGAACTTACAGTATGGTGACTGAGTCTGGGTTAAAAATTAGTCTTGGTAGTAAAAGTGTGTTGATCTCTTTGTGTTTGGTTATCAGTGTATCTAAGATGACAGCATGCAGAATGGTGGTTTGAGCTCCTGAAGTCCTCCTGAGTCCTGAAGTCTCAGACTATGCAGCTACTGAGATATCTTGTCTGTATTGTGTCCTTGAAGAAGACATTTACCTCAGACTGCTCCCAGGTGACTGTCCCTGCAGTTTGTGTAACTAGGAAAGTACAAATGAAAAATAAGACCATTCCCTGATGACCGTCACTTTAGTTTCTCATTCAGACCCTAGTGTTTTCACGGCCAGCGTACCGCAATTCCCATATGCTGGCTTACCGGCATCTGCCAGCACATCCTAAATGTTGCTGCTTGACTTGTTTTTAACCTCTGGAAATTCTCAGACATTATACTTCTGCTTAGGTCTCGCCAGCATTTGCGAGTGAGGCTTACCCTGCTGCCAATGGCCTGACCCCTCTGTCCTGCATTACAGAAGCAATAAAGATCTGCTTGACTTGCCTTCAAGCCCCCCTCAGTACCAGCAGTGCACTGTTACTATTGTATCCTATCTATGTATTACTTTAGTTGGAAAATTATAAAGCTATTTGCTTAGAGTTTTGTTTGTCTGTCTGAATTGCAGCTTAAGCATTATCCAATAGCTTGTTTAAAAAAATGTTTTAAAATAATGTCTGTCTGAATGCAATGACTAGACAAATATTTCATGAGCCTGTCTGTTCTGCCTAACATCTGTATTGATTTTTCTCTGCATAAACTTCTAATATTTAAACTTTTATAACCTCTGTTTTTACTTATTAGTTTGTTTTTAATGACATTAAAATTGTATGCAAATTAAAGCATAAACTAGCTTTTTAATGTGCCCAGCACACAGTGTACTACACTGTCCACACAGATAAACTTAAAATAAAACATAATTTCAAAGATTTCCGGTTCTCAGATCTCATATTCTGAGGACATAATATGCTTCTGTTTGTCCCGGGCATCTGTTTGTAAACAGCATGAAAATCCAGGCATGTGTTGTTCTGCATTTTGGCTTGATTTGTCACAAAACGGGCAATTAACACTGGCAGAGGGAGATTAGAGCTCTGTGTTCAGATGGGGATTATTTATGCCCCTAATTACAATCTGGCAGGAGTTATTGAGAGGACCCACCTACTGGATTATCTACTACTGAGAAAAATTAAACCAAATAGAAGACACCTGGATGTAAAACAATTTAGAAATTCCCAAACCTTTGAACACCTGTGCCGTTTATAATGTTGGCACAGTGTTAGTCTTCTGTTCTTTTTGATCTCTATTTTCTGGCTGTTATTCAATTTGTTATGTCCCCTTTCCTGTTTATTTTTTATTTATTTTTTTGCCTGATGCATACAGCAGTTGGTGCTATATTATTTGAGTGATAGCACCAAGAGAGACTTAGGAGGAGTTTCTTCCCCCAGGCCATCCGGCTACTTAACTCAAAACCAGACTCTTATCGTCATCATGTTCACACTTAATACTCACTTTATCAGAAAGTCATTCGCTACCTCACTTTGACATACTGAAAGTGTCAACCTGTTTGCACATTTGCCTCTTGTACATTCCTGTGTATCTAAATATTTAAGACTACAGTATAATACACATATTCACATTGTCTTTTGTACACACCTGTGTATCTTAATATTTAAGATTACTGTGTACCTTCATGCACATTATTTTCCATTCATTATTTAATTATTTTCCATTCATTATTTAATTCTACAGTATACATCCTTATATCTCTTTACTTTTAATTTGTTATTTTCTCTCATATTTTTATTGTTTACTTGCATTCCATTCCTTTTATAGCTATATTTATGTATATTGTTCAACTGTGTTGTTTGCTTTAATAATTGCACTGTCCTTGGAGTGGACCTGAATCACATTTCACTGCTGATTATATATGCTCTATATAATTGTGTATGTGACAAATAAAAATCTTGAATCTTGAGTGTGTTTTTTAGCAAGCCTTAAAGGGATAGTTCGGCCAAAAATGATATTAAACCAATGATTTGCTCACCCCGAAGCTGTCCGAGAGGCATATGTCCATCATTTTTCAGACAAACACATTTTCAGTTTTTTTAGAAAATGTTTTAGATATTTCAGTTAATCAAATGTGAAGTTATGGGGTCCCTGTCCTTCAAGTCCCAAAAATGTGCATCCATCCTTCACAAAAATAAATCCAAATGGCTCCATGATGATAAACAAAGGCCTTCTGAGGGTAATTCGTGCAGTTTTGTTGTAGAAATATCCACATTTAAAACTTTATAAACGATAATAACTCGCTTCCGGTAATGCCGCCATCTTAGTCGTGTCCGCATTCAAGATGAGAGCTTTACGCAGCTTACATTGGTTTCTCTGCTGCTGCTCTGTGCCCCCGCCCTCCAAATTTGTCATACGTCACTAAGAAAAGTGCGTACACAACGCTAATACTCTCTCCTGAATACAGAGGAGTCTAAGATGGCGGGCTTACTAAGCTAGTTATTTTTGTTGATAAAGTTTTAAATATGGATATTTCTACAACAACACCGCGCGGATTACCCTCAGAAGACCTTTGTTTATCATCCTGGAGCCGTTTGGATTTATTTTGTGAAGGATGGATGCACATTTTTTTTACTTGAAGGACGTGGACACCGTAACTTTACATTTGATTAACTGAAAGATCTAAAACATTTTCTAAAATATCTGAAAATGTGTTTGTCTGAAAAACGATGGACATATGCATGTCGAACAGCTTGGGGGTGAGTAAATCATGGGTTTAATATTATTTTTGGCTGAACTATCCCTTTAACATTTCTCATTCCTGAAAGCTTATATTATTTATAAAAGCTACTTCACTTTTACACAATATGAAAAATTTGAGATCCCTACTGCGGTCATATTAAACTTTATCTATTTTTGGAAATCTTGCCAAAAATTGCGTACCAAGGACTTGAATGCTGGAGCGGGTACATGCAGACTCACTGGAAGGGGCTAACTAAACAGCAATAAAATATTTGCAGGCTGTATATGAAGAGCTCAGATGCACAACCCACTAAACACCACCTTTGTCAAAGCGAGATAATGACATTGACTAATACAATATTCATTGCAATTAAAGTGAAATTACTAAACCTAAACATAAGAACCTCAACCTGAACATAAGCCTGAACAAAAGCTAATTTACAAGAAAACATGCAGACGCACTTCATATACATACTGTATGTATAAACTTGTTTTGAACAACACTTGTGCATTAGGTTTGTAATTTTTTGTTTTGTTATTGTATTTTACATTGTGTTCTTACACATTGTAAATTTGTGTTTGGTCTACAGTAACTGTTCTGTGTGAATGGCTCTGTTACTACAATCATGTTGTTACTACAAACTAATAAAATAAATCATGAACCACAGCATGCCATAAGGCCTATTAGGCTGCCCTTGCAGCTGTTAAAGGGATTGTTCACCAAAAATTAATATACCATTTCCTCACCCTAATGCTGTTGTAAGTCTGTATGAGTTTATTTATTCTGTGGAACATAAGATATTTTGGTATATGATTGTAAATACACAAATAACTGTACTAACTCCCATAGTTTTCTTTTTCGCACTATAGAAATCAATAGATACCGTCAACTGTGTGGGTACCATCATTTATCTCATATGATGCGGCAGATTTTTCATTTTTGGTTGAACGATTCCTTTAAAGTTACATTTTTTAGAATTATTATGAACTTTAATGAAACAATGTCCTTTTCATACTTGGGTGAAACTTTGGCAGGTTATCCTTGGCAGGTATTTTATAAGCTCTTTGTGGAGTTGCATTAATCATAATGGGGGATGGATGGGGAATTTAGTCCCCAAAGGGAATGAAAACAATTCAGCAAAGCCAGAGATATTTTATCTGTTGTATTAGAAAATATCCCAATATTCTTTACTGGAGCTGTGAGTGATAAATGGGGGAAGGTGGCATCTGCTGTGTTAAACTGACCCAAGTTTACCTGTCAAAGTGTCACCCAAGTATCAAAAGGAGTTTGTATTTCTAGTTTGTATTCCAGAGCAGGAACATAGCCACCTTGTTTTGGCCATAACACAATCTCATTTATAGCATGAATTAGTCTGTTACTTATGGGCCCTTGAAATGTTGTTTTGAAAACAGTCAGATCTGAATAAAATTTCACCTTACAGCCTCCGTGGAAAGTGTTGTCAAAATAATAGAGAAAGCTCACATGGGGTGATGTACTGTTAATGAAATTATATTATCCATTATTGCTTGCTACTGAGTTGGTCCTAGTGAGGCCAGCATGATATTTATGATATATTAACATCCAATTACACAAAGAAAACATTTTTTTTTAGAGTCATTGCTGCATACAAGCGTTTTTAAACTTAATTGTGGAATAGATGCAGCTGTGAAATTGGCAATTGTGTCTTCTTTTATTGTGAACAGAAACGCATCATAAATACTGCATTACAAATTTTGTTTTCCTATTTATCATAGAAATTAATCCAATTAGCCAGGCACAAGACCTTGTGTTTAATGACTGATAATAGATCCCCATTGAATTGTAAGTACTCATTAAGCAGAACCTAATGAGGATTAGGGGACGTTTTTGAGCATAATCTGCAGGGGTGGAGCGCATCGCACTGCTGCTGCTTGACTATCATTACTCAGCTCAGCAGGGTGATTCTGTATGGGCCTGGATAGAAAAATATTATTTCATGTGACCATTTATCGAATGTGTCCATTTTACGAATACATTGAAGTTCTAATCAACTAAGCACCTCAGGCCCTTACTTTAAGAATGTCCTCAGTAAAAAATCTTTAATCTGTAACTACTGATCTGTGAAAATCTGCTATAACTACTATAATAAATATTTATTTATTACATAAAGGCCTAATAAACAAAAGTCATTGTTTGACAGCTAATTTTTGGTTTTCTAGGCATTGTTGAGTAAAAATACTTTCTTGATGATGTATTAAAGTCTTACACTGGAGGGATTCAGTCCAGTTTAGGGACTGGTCCTGATGTTATTGCAGAGATGGTAATAGTAAAAAATGAGCGTTAGGTTTCAGTCCTTTTGTCCTTCATCTGGTCGCTTCTTTTATGGCATGTGGTCTGGCACACCCACTGTGGCTCCAGGGTTTCAGGAACAGAGCGATGCTGTCATCACACTTTCTCTGCCCAAGACAAACAGGAGCTCTGGAAGAACATATTTTTCACTTCTTGGGGTATAATTAGGTGAGATCATTAAATGCTACACAACTGGCGGCATTTATTTTTTATGTCTACGAACATATAAGTGATATAAAATTTTAAACATCTGCTATTTATAAAGAGGTTATTTAAAATAAATCCAATTTTAGACAGTCTCAAAATAACTCTGAAATCTGAATCATACAATCTGATTCCATTTATTTTGTTTTAACAGTACATAAAATAACATAATAGCATTAGTGTTGGGCGATATGCCTCATTTTGAGATGATCTAAAACTAAAATCCTCAGATTAGCCATAAGTTAGAGAAATGAATCAATATGTACCATGCAGTGGCGGCTCGTGACTGCGCATCCGAGGGTCATGTGTGTTGCTTGTGTTTTCAAAATGTGTTTGTTGCGTCTTGTGAATCATGTGCATCACGTGTTTTATCAAAATAAGTGCCTGCTGCACCCGCATCGAAACCGTTTATGATAAAAGAGATGCTCACGTTCACAAAATACACGCAAGACACTCCCTTAACAGTAAACTCTGATTACGCATGAGATTATGCGAGTATCTGGCAAATGTGTCTCTTTTATCATAAACCCTATAAACGTGTCTGCAGCAGGCACTTATTTTGACAAGACACGTGATGCACATAGGATCACTCGATGCCAAACACATATTTTGAAATTACGAACCACACACATGACGTGCTACATACATGTTGTGACGAACTTCACATCGAGCGCCCTAGAAAAAAGAAGTCAACGTCCGCCACTGGTAACATGTCATCCAATACAATGGATGTCTTGGTTGTAGTGCTCAACAGCTAGATTCAGAAAGACATGTAAAAGGGATTATAAACCTTTCAAAACAGGCTTATTATTACCCTTAAGGGATGGTAAATTATGGCATATGTTTTTAAAGAAGTCTACTCAGTGGGATTCCAACTTTTATTTTCCAACCAGTGATATGACACTACCCACAATGCCAGAGAAATAGCTTGGATGTGTTTCAGTCAGCTCCCTTGTTTAGTAGTCTGGGCACTGATCAGGGAGTCGGCCATTTTAAGTGTTACTTTTAACACAACATGTGTTATATTTTAACACGAAATCAACACAAAATAACACATAATGTGTTAAAATTACACATAATGTGTTAAAAGCTTACTGCACAATGATGTGTAAAAAATTATCACATCCTTTCTAAGAGTGTATGTTCCCTTACCGGAAATCATGTAACATTTTCTGAAGCTCTCCAACCAAAGAGTGCAAGCCAACTCAATAAACTTCATAAAATGTGACAGAACTTTTATAAAGACAAACGTTTGTTTTAATATAAACACACATCGCTAGACAGGAAGGGACCACAATCTACTTAATATTTAGGGGTAATATTCCTCTAAATTTATGCACGAATATGTAAGAGAATAATGAAAGCATTTAATATACTTAAAGGAGCATTTCAGCCGTAGAAACATTAATCTTTATTGAAAGTGTGTCATATTTGTATTCGAAATGTAACATAAATTTAGAATTTTGTGCCTATTTGACCGAGAAAAGACAGAACGTGACTTTAGAGCACATTTGTATGAAAAACTACAACTCCCACTATGCACCACAATGCACAGCTCTGCAAGCCACTCCCATTAATCGGAACACGGCTCAGATATGCTATTGTGTACATAAATGCCACGTTAGTACAGTATAACAAAGAAAATAGCCACCACTGTGTCTGACAGACACCATGACTTACTTTTAAACGTGATGTTACATCGTGTTACACACAATAACACTCTGGCCTGGTGTGTAGCAAAGTCTTATTCAAACAGTAACGTGCGGTTTCAGATCCGCAGTCCAATGTCTTTCCAAGTACTTAAAAAGGGTATGCATATTAAATGTTTATTTAGTTTTACCAATTTTTTTTGTCTCTTGTTTACTGTAATTACATCTGTGTAATATCAGCCTCATTGCTTTCACATAGACATATAAAACACCGCTCAGATATGCTATTGTGTACATAAATGCCACCTTAGTATAGACATCCGTTTATCCCTGCATCCTGCACACAAACGCGTCCCCTGCACAATATCTCCACAGACGCGCTGCCTCAGCTCTGTGCTCGTAAGCGGAAACACGTCTTTGAAATAAACATGTCCAAACACGCGCAAAGTTGCTCTCTTGCCTGGAAACATTCACCAAACAAACGTACATATCCTTATCTGATGCAAAAATGTTATAAAGAAGGCACACAGCGAGAGTAGAGGCACTATCAGTCCGGGCTTCTCAACGCAGCAGAGGCCGATGGTTGGGGTGTCCTTTCCGGGGTCCTCTACTCGGCTCCGGCCTACTCCTCGTGCTTCTATTCCTCCATCTGCCTAAGCTCTTTGCTGTATTGTGGCTCATAAAGGTGCAATGAACAGCGGATTAGAGGATCACGCTTGTGAAATCACGATCTTTTCTATATCCCTGCTGAAAAAACCAGCATCAAACCAGCATGGACCAGCGTGGGAATTATGCTGGTCTATACTGGTTTAGCTGGTGGTCACAGCATACCAGCACCAAAACACAACATATGCTGGTATGACCAGCATAACTGGTGCTAACGCTGGTTTGTTGCTGGTTTAGCTGGTGCTGATGCTGGTTTAGCTGGTGTTCACTAGCAAACCAGCACCAAAACACAACATATGCTGGTCTTGCTGGTATGCTGGTTTTTTCAGCAGGGATCATATTGATTAACTTCTGCACACGAAGTCTGGCTCGCTCCACAACGTCTGTTTAGCTTAGCTTAGCATAAAGATGGCGGCTGATCGTTTTTTTTGTCTGTGTTCGTATATTTTCGTAAGTCCCACCCACTGATCTGTAAAGCCCTTATCAGACAGATATTCTATAAGATACACGGGACAGGCATCCTGAAATTTTACGGGACCGCTTGATATTTTATTCATTCACACTGCCAAGTTTACCCGGCATATGTGATGCTCCCAGAAAGACACGTGACCTGTTGAAAGTCCCGCCCTCTCTTCTACGCAGCGTCTGAAGTTTGCATATTATTTATTATTGCTTTTTCCAGAAACAACTGGCGTGCTTTTTTGTTTATGATAAGACTACAAAGGAGCGCATGAACGCACAGTTCTATTCTGGTGAATGATCTCAGCTTCAGAGTGGATATTTGACGAGCTCCCTGATTTCTGCTTTGATACAGTTTTCAGACATTTCTCATCGTGATTGTTTATATGCATTTAAAACCCGCATTTTGAGGAGCTGAATGATATATCTTGTTGGGATGACGTGCGGGTATTTTCGTTTATTATAGCTCAAATGAGCACGTGACGCGATATTCTTTTATGCTGCCGAATGATCTCCGTTTCAACGCAGTAAGTAATAATCTAACTTACCTGATATCTGCTTCAGTCCAGTTTGCTGACATTTCTCGTCGTGAATGTTGTAAATCCCTCATTTTAAAGAGTTGAACCAAATTCATGTTGCCATGACACGCGCGTCCTCACTACGGCACGTGCGTCATTGTTTATGCGTCTCATTTATCATTTCCTGATAACTGCTTCAATCTAGTTTGCAACATTTCTCGTGGTGAATGTTTATATGCATGTTATCTCTCGTTGTAAGGAGCTGAACCATAACTTGTGTTGTGATGATGACGCGAGCGCCCTCACTTCGACACGCCCATTACGGCATTCTTGTGGCTTCTTGTTCACACAGAGGGTTACCCGCGTATCTTACTAGGTCCTCTTTCCGGCAACGATCCCAGAAGATTAACGGAACTAGTTTTTGTTCACACAGACGCTTGTCTGGCAATTTTACGGGTATTTTCTGGGACCAGAGGTCTGTGTGAATGGGGTTTAATAGGTCTTTTGGAAAAATAAGGAATGATGAGTGTCTGTAGTCTTTCACACTCAACAGAGATACAGGATTTCCTTCTTTCAATGACGCAAAATGATGATTTTTACATCATTGAAAGAAGTGCCTCACTGAAATGAGTATTTCTCCTGTCTCAGGAGAAACTGAGGCAATGATGCATGACCATTCAAAAACATGACTGGGGTTCTAACAATACAAAGCTTAATGCAAATGGGAGAAGTTTCCCTTTAAAATGTAAAAATTAAGTCAGATATATGTTGATTTTGCCGGTTGTGGATGAAAACAAGTGTGAATTGTCCAACATGATCTCATGGAAAGTTGTGTTGTAGTCATGAAAATTTAGATTAATTTATTTGTGTACATAGCACAACGCCTTGAGAACGAATGTCTTTTAAGTGCCACTCAGCACAAATTTCTATAAATAGTTTTTCGTGTTTGTTGCACAACTTTCTTTTTTGTGTCATTTTATGTATTGTTTTCACATTTTTTTCCTATTTTTTAACTATTGTAGCTTGGGGTTGGGGTTAGAGCTGGGGTTTGGTTAGGATGTCTAAAAATGTAACAGAAAGTGATTCTAACCCCAACCTCAAGCGACAATGGTAATAAAATAAGAAAAAGCAATATGAAAACAATACATAAAATGCTATGAAAAATAAATCTTTCCGTGAAATCAGTCTGGAATTATCACAAATTAAGCTGCCACGTTACAGGTAAATAATGAAAAGTGTCCCAATGTGAAGTGAGCTAGGTTCCTTAACAGTGCTCAAACCGGCATACACTATATACTGATTCACAACCTCGGGAGCTATAGGCAGCAGATTGAGACACAGCCCCTGCTTGTGAAGTTGCTGTTACCATGAAACCAGGAATTGTGCCCCACATTCTCAGCAGGTATTTTGCAGGCTGAGGCAGACTAGTTAATGTTATTTAAAATGTTAAGCAGCCATCCAATGTTTCTTCAATTTGAGAGATGATAATGCTGGATCAATAGGGGTTTGTTCTGGTGAGAAAACTACTGCTTTGGACAAACAATTATTTAATGAATTGCTAACATACTAAAGGTTGACAAAGTAGACTGTGTTTAAAAATCCTATCCACTGACACTCATTAAATGCATACTGAAGTGATATTTCAACAGCATATCACATATTTTGTACTTTGGCAACATAGTTTAAATTGTTGTATATGTATAACAGATGTCTTTACATTATTAGCAGAGTCAGTTGGGCGTTGAGGGTGTTGACTCACGACACACATATGGGTGAGAATGGTGCCATAGCATTTTAGCATGCATGAATAACAAGAACCCGTAGGAGTGCAAGCCTACATAACATCCGTCAATTAAGTTTGTTGAGTGCTAGATCATGGATGAGTAATATCATCACAGATATTGATGCTCAAGTCCTTATTATTTTGCCGTTTACGTCAACAAAATGACAAAGTGATACATGCAAAATTAGAAAGATCATGTGCTAAAGTTAATCATTTTTATTATTGTCTCAATTATATCTGACTGAGTTAATATACAGTAACCAACAAAACAAGATACTATCATGAACTGTGATTTTACTATTGATTTATGATATAGGCTATTAAAGTAAACAAGACAGGTTTACCCGTAGTTTATTTAAAATGATAGATTTTATTACTCATGGCGCATTAGTACATCTACTATTATATTCAGATCTTCATATTGTTCAATAAGGATGCATTTATTCAGACAGTGTAGCCTACTAAATTTAGTTCATAGCCACTACTTGAATATAAAGTTGTATTGCTTGGATGTGGGTTGAGCCTAGTTTGTAATTTGTCTAACTATTCAGTCAATTAGACTTCTTATGTTTGTTTGTTAATTCTTAACACATTTTCAGCATCTATGGCTACAGTATATTTGTGGCGAGAACTGATTAATTCATACACACATTGGGTGTGTAAAGCTAGTAAAGCTGACCTAGCTGGGGTTTGAGCCAGGACTTTCCTACTGAGAGGCACCAGTGCTACCCACTGAAAATAATGCAGGGTTATTTTGTGTGCGTCCGTCCGATGAAAGCGTCTATACATATAAAGTAACTATAAAGCTTAACTCTAACGTTTAATCGTCATTGTTAAAAATTCAAAGTAGATGTGTCATCATTTCATTAAAAGTAAGGCAAAGTTAAAAAAAACACTCTTAGGGGAGTTTTTAAGACAATGATTGGTCGGCAGTGGCACAAAAGTAGTAAAAGTGAAAAAATACTCAAGATTAGCCTTATACAGTGTATGGGTATGTATTGTTTGTCCTAAGGAAAAGGTTTCAGTCTTTGTAAACGTAACTTTATACACAAAGGAGTGTCTGGTAGATGGCTTTATGACTTTGAACTATGAACTTACCCTCCAGCTTTTCTTCGCAAGTACTTTTGATTGTAACTGCACACAAGGTAAAGACATACAGTTTCAATACAAAAATCCAAGGCCTTCGACATCTACACTTGTCTGACTACTGATCCAGGGCCCTCTGGGGGACCTATTTGATTCTAAAAATCTCAACAGAAATGCCAGTGGAGTATGGAGAAGCCATTACCATCTTAAACTTGCCTTAAGGCCTCGCATTACTCACATAATTTCACTGGCGCATGCAAACAAACACTGGCAGGCAGTACACACACAACACATACAGCATAATACCAACAGCTTAATGTGCCCAGGGTTCAGTTAAATGAACTACATAGGGGACTGTCAGTGGGTTACCACACTCTCTCTGCGCATTCGATCAGCGGTGTCTTCTGGCCCTGAGGCTTCATTTTTTTCAACAGCAGCTTTTGTTGCATTTACACAGCAGCTGTACAGCCATAGTACTAGCCTTAAGGATAAAGTCTCAGTCTGCCTGTGTGTATCATCTGAATCAACATATGAAGGACTGATGTGCAGTTCCAGAAAGACTCTTTAGAGCATTTGCATACAGCTTCTGTCTTCCATCATCCTGGCCAGTGTGTTTTAGTTACGACACATACTGGCAGTCGCTGAAGCAATAATGAACATTTATGTCAGGTGTATTCAGAGCCTATGAGTCTTTACAGGTAATGTATACACTACAAGCCATTTCAGTACAGCAAGTAGCAGCTTTCTAAATGTTATTGATGCCGACGTCCAAATCGGTATGAGTCTCTTAAAGAACACTGTTCGTTTCGGGCCACAGAATTAGCACAGGACCAACACTCAGGGCCCGGGGGAACTTTCTTTGATGTCCCTTTGATTTTGCGCTCAGACTGTTATCTAGGCCATTGTGGCAGTTCCGGTCTTTTGCTTTGGTCTCCTAAGGCTTTATGGCTTTGTTCCTGGTACATGATTAGAATAAGGATAGTTACATATCAAAACCCTTTTCACAGAACACATTTGAGAATCTGTAAGAATTGAATTCCTTTGGAGACACAGTACAGATAAATTACCAGCAGGGGTTATGTAACAATTCTATAATGTTTTGTAGTGTTTATAATATATTGTCTTTACTACCTTTGCGTGTTGGGAAATGCTGTTTTTGCAGTGTTGCAAAAAGAAATGTGTTTTTAGTCATTTCAGTCATTTTTTAAATACACTGTATTTACATTATATAAAATTATGTTGTGTAAAATTTTGTTTGTTATATCCGTGTGCTGTCGGTTTGTATTTTTCCCTCCATCCAATGACTTCAGTATAATTTCACTTTGAACATAAGTAGCAAATTGTTACTTTGACCTTGTCAGCTGGGATAAAAACACAGGTGGGTCAAAAGTAACAAAACAGAACAAAATAGATTTTTGTGTTACTTGTGATTTTTGTTATACTTGTTTTTAGTAAGTATACATGACTATGACCTTCTTAATATGTAACTGCAAACATATTTTGTCATTTATCCTTACAAAAAATAATTAAATTATATTTTACATTTCAGTTTCATTAAATGTTTCAAAAGCAACCTGACAGTACAAACTTGAATTGTTGAGAATAAATTAGTTTTCAACAGAACACTATGAAAATGTATTTAATTTGGCATAATATAAATTCTCAACATAATGCAACAGTATTAGCAGTGGGACAAAAGTAACAAGTGTTAAACTTCAGGATGTGTTAGAGCACCAAATAACCTGTAAATTGATTGGTATTGTAACACATGAATCGAGAAATACAACGCTTTATAAAAAAAATACCGCTTTAGGAATTTACTTACTTCCCAGATGGCATGAAACCATTGAAACAATGTTAAAAACAGTTGATTTGTCAATGTTAATTGCATTGAATCAATATCAGGTTTGCACCCTCCATTAATATTGAAAAAATGTTGAAATTTCAACAAACCCCAATTATTGTGATCAGTGTTTGCTTTAGTTGGGTCCTTGACTCTTGACATTCACTAAGTTAAAACTTTATTTTCTTTATTTAGTGTTTGTATGTGTTTATGTAGAAACACATGTGCATTGGAAAAGAAAGATGTGTTTCAAAGTTAAGTTGAAACTGGTTGCTTTTTGTGAATATGTCAAGATTATATAAAATGAAGCTGCTTTACATGATTATGTTGATCCATTTTTGACAATTATAGTTGTTTTGGTTTGTAAATACACTGTGACACGAGAAAAAGTGAAAAATGCTGACACATTCAGACATCATTACTCATCCTACAAATCTCAACAAGGGTGACAATCATCAAACAGATTCAGATAAAACGATCAACTGCAATGCATGCTGGGAGTGATAAATTAGTTTAGTATTATGATGATACCCAGCATGCATTGCGGCATGAAGCTTTCTTTTGTTGATTGTCACCATTTTTGAGATTCATAGACCGATTAATGATGTCACAGATTCAGTAGTTTAACCTTCTTAAAGTGTTTTTATAATTCTCAAAATAACAGACCTGACCCTGCTTCCAACTAGTACTGTAATATCTATTTCTTACACATCTTTAACAGTATTTCATTAATTTTATTTAGGTATATGTACAAGAATTAAACTACTTGATAGCATTAGATCTTAGGTTTTTTGCCATAGCAGATGTATTTTAAAACACTGCTTCAGCAGCCAAAGAAAACTTACCATTAAAACACAAGAGTCAAGGGCCCAACTAAAGCAAACACCGATCACGATAATGGTGATTTGTTGAAATTTCAATCTTTTTTCAATATTAATGGAGGGTGCAAACGTGATATTGATTCAAAGGTATTAACATTGACCAATCAAAATTTTTTAACATTGTTTCAATGGTTGCATGCTATCTGGGTTATCATGGTTGAAAACTGCTTTCTGGACCTACATGCGCAAAACGGTGATGAAATAATGGGTCGCGTGCTAAAGAGAAAATTGCTTTTCGTCCCGCATTACTTTCGCCCCGGTTCTCCTCTACACTACACTGTTAGACATTTTCAAGGATTTTTACAGTAACCTACTGGCAACACTGTTGCCAGTAGGCTACTGTAAATAAGATTTACAGTTCTAAACTGTATTTCCATTTTACAGTATTTAAATGCTACTGTAAATATGTAATACAGTGTGCTACCGTAAAAAAACCCAGGTTTGCAGTATACTACTGTATAACATACTACTATTCTTTTTTTTATACATTCATTTTTATTATATTTAAATTAGCTATAATTTTTAGATAAAATTAATTTTTACATTTTAACCTACAAATACTGCTAACATTTAATTCAAAGAGACAATTTCAAATATTGAAGCCTTTATTTAAAACAATACAAATACTTTAAGAAGTTGTGTGAAATTACAATTCATTTAATACATTTAAAATAACATAAATTATAAACATACATACATATATCACTGATTACAGGTTTAGTTAATCCAAAAATTATAATTGTATAATTTAAACAATGATTTTCTTTGGTTTTCCAGTTACAATGGGAGTAGTCTGTGACCGCATTATAAAATGGCTCCACATTATACATGCTATATATTTCAAGTGTCCAAAAGACATACAAAAAGGGGTGATGAAAATATAATCCATATAATCAATTTTGACCCGTCATTTCTCTAAATGAGTAATGCAAGTAAACAGCTATACCTGATGGATAGGATGCTCACAGTCAAGTTTACTGTCAGGTCTGCAACAACCAGGATATACCAACAAAATATACACATCAGGAAGAATGTGTAGATGCAGTATTTGGAGAGTCTTTGGCATAGGACTTCACACACCCAATCATGTCTGCCTTTAGATGACTTTAAATTATGTCAAGTTACATGGAGTTATGCTATAATGATTTGGTGTTATACATTCTGCATCCTACTTTTGAAGCTAGAGAGGTGATCATGATCCACTACCACTGTAACCAGAAAACCAGCATCATAATAGCAAAATTAAATTTTTTGTGACCATTTTATTTAGTCTAGTTAAGTTCTCTTAAAATAGAACTGGTTTAAAATGAAACAATGACTGTCTGTCTTTACATTTATCTTCACATTTACAGAAAAAGGCAAATAACATACAGTGCAATGCAAAGTATACATTTTTTATCAGCATGTGCATTCCCTTGTTTGAACCCATGGCGTTTAATGATGCTAACACAATGCTCAACCACAGAGAAAGGTCTAAGAACGTTCCTTGAAAGTTCCCAAAGTTCCGAATAACGTTATGAATGTTTTTGCTTGTAATGATAAAAAAACATTACATTCTATTATTTATAAACATTCATAAAATATACTAAACATGTGTTTTAAACATTGTGAGTACATTTAAACATGACATTGTCTGAAAATAAAATGTAACATTCCTCTAACATTCGCACAATCAAGAAACATTCCTAAACAATTTAAAAACTGGACACTTTTATGTTGGCTTAACATTATTGGGACCTTTGGGAATGTTGTTAAAACTTAGAACTAGAACTTAGAACTAGAGGAGATATACTCTTTAGCCTTTACTTACAGTAAATACAGTAAATGTACTTACCAACTTACAGTTCTGAATGCACATCAAAATGAATTGTCATAAGAAATAATACAGTAGCTTCAAAAAAATACCATACTTCTGGTATAAAATAATCAGTCTTGTTATAAAATAATCCTGTGAGTCCTGTAAGCAAAAGAAAGATGGTCATAATTATTTTGAACCACAGTTTATTACAGTACTGTTTGTTACAGCTGATAGTTAATTAGGGAGACCTAACTAACCCATATATGCAGCACATACTGTATCTTATTGAGAAGTGTCTCACCTAATACAAGTTGTTTCACTCAAACTCTGTGAGGTGGTGAAGAAAGGATGGATATTCTGTTGTCCTCTTCATCCTCACTCCAGTTCTTGCAGTGTATTTTGTTACATCCTCCTTCATTTATCCTCCCAAAGAATTTTAGACAGCAGAATAAAGGCAGGGAAAAAAAGGACATATTTAACACATTTAATACATGATGCTAAACACTCATATTTTTCAGTAAATACTGTTTTGAAATGATAACCAGAGTAGATGTACACTACTCAAATCACTACACATGGCCACAGGTCTGTGTGTTATGACAGTGGGACGTGGTTTTCTGATCGAGGCTGAATATTTACTGTACAGCTACCTTGGTCTCAAAAGCAATTTAATACAAAACAAAAACACATTTTAAAACTTTATTTTATGCAAATTAGGTTTCAGCCTTTATGTTTAAACATATTCACATTTAAAATATAATGTTTTTCCGATTGGCCACCACACACACATAACATACGCTAAAATGCTTAACGTAGTTTAACGAATTTGAAAGATAAAATTTAGTTATACACCTTATTAATAACGCATAATTTATGTAACAGGTAAAGCCAAGCGGATGAGAATATAAACACAACGTGGTAACTTACACATTTAGAGTTTTCCTCCCAGCTTCATGTAATTTAGGGTACTTTGTTAAATATGCTTTTATATTAATAAATTATTCTCTCAGGTAACGTTAAATCTGATCTTTTCATATCATTGACGTATACATTAGGCTACGTTAAGCATTTCTTCATAATAGTTTTATAAAAGGAAAACACTAGCGTGTAATTTAACGCATCGCGTGTGCTCGTAGGCTTGCATACACATAGTATGATTTATTAATTTGGTTTATACTGACTTTGCAAACTAATATTACCGTTATACGTTAAGCAACGCGTCCGGTTAACGGTTTTAAAATGTCCCGTTCGTGTAAACAACAACCGCGGGTCTGATAATAAATAACTTATATAGATTATTTTACCTTGCTGGTCTTTTTTCAGTCTCTCCTCTCGTGTATCTTCAACTGAAAAGCGCCGCTGTCCCAGGGAAAGGCTTGTTTGAAAACTCTTCAGTTTATGTGCACACCTGAAATCGGTCCTCTGAACACCTGTGCTGCTACATGGTTCCTTAGCTAAAATAAGTCAACGCCTGTGTGTATACAATTGTCAAAAATGATGATTTTGAGAAAAATAATATAAGGATTTGTGTGAATAAGGAAAATACCGCCAAAAAACTGTTAGAAAATATACAGTAGCATACAGCAATTTTCAAAAATAAAGTAGATTACTGTATATGATGTATGATGTCACCGAAAATTCCCAAAATGCAACGCGAATTACAGTTATGTACTGTATAAATAGTTTACAGTATTATACTGGGTGATATACAGTAAATAACTGTAAAAATTACAGAAATGTCTAACAGTGTAGGTTAGGAGCGAGTGCCACCATATTTTCCTGACTTTTTGGTTAGAGAGTGTAGTTTAGGTAGGGCGTCTTGGGCGTTCTTTGTTTCCCTCTTTGTTAAGGGCAGTTTAGAGGTTTAAACGCGAGTTATATTGCTTAACACATTAAGTAAATATTTTTTAGAAATAGTGTTATGAACACCCCTTCCTGCTGAGATTTTCAACTAAAAACTTTTTAGCAAGAAAACTTTATGCGTATTGGTGATATATTTACACAACAGTGCAGTTTTGGGGGCCAGTTGTTATTATCTCAGTTTAAACTGCAGAAAAACAAATTTGTGAAAATGGTGACATCATACACATACTTATTACATCTCTAGACGTATTGTGTTGTTGCCAAGTATGCAAAATAGAAAGTTTAGGCAACATTGTCATCTGTATGTGCAATTTTTTTTAAACGCAAAGAAAACACTTTTCAGTTTTAAGTACATCATTGTCGTGTAAATGTACCCATAGAGAATGGTTGTACTTGTGTTACTTTTGCGCTGTCTGCTGTTCTTATATAGTTTGTGCAGGATGAATACTGAGAGAAAACAATTCTCCTTCAGCGCTTTTTGTTCCAACTCTGTACTTCAGTTCAAAGAGAGAAAGCCTGATGCCTAAACCACTCACAGATTTACAGGTTGCTCATAACTTTGAGCACTCTTGTCAAAGCACATGGTTTAAGTGATGTAACAATCATTAAAGCACCTTTTGATTGCTGTGGTTTCATTCTCGGCAACCAAAGAGAATCTGTTGAATCTTGAACAGTGAGATCTTCACCATTATCAAGAGTCTTTTGAGTGCTGAGAGGCGAATCACTTTACAGCTCGCTCATTTTTGCACACTGATGAGATCTGCGTAATGAAAGAGAATCATCATTAGAAATCTGCTACCTCTTTTGTGAGTACTGCCTACAATCCAAATGGGAGCCAAAACTTTAGGCAGTTCTGAGGTCAATTCTTTTTGCATCTGAATTATCTCAATTGTAAAATATTGGCAATGCACGAACAGAGAAAACAACCTGGAAAGAGAAATGCAGGGCGTTTTAGACAGTGGTAAATGTACAGCAGCCTGTCTCCAGAATGTAATTCTGACCACATGTGCATCAATAAAAATGACAGAAAGAACATCATGGACTGATACCTTTCCTCAGCAATAGCAAAAACACATGTTTTAAAATGCTAAATGATAAATAGCGAGTAGACGAAAGGCTTTCGTGCACATTTTCCAATTCAAACTTTATGGACTGCATATTTCCACATTAACTGCATTGCACTTCCTAGCTTGTTTTAGTAAATGAGAAAATTTCATCCATCTTTGCCAAAACCTGAATTAGTTTCAATAAAAAGGGCAAGAATTATTTGTATGCTGACATTTCAGAAACGTTTGGTGATAAAATAAGATCAAATTGTAATAGACTTAAAGCGAATATTTAGTTTGTTCTCGTCTAAATGCTTCTACATTATGATGTTTTTGAAAATAGGCAGTCAATATGAAACTACAGGGTTGTTTTTTATATAGAAATTGTGTCAGGTCATAGAACCCATTGAGATGTGAAAGTTGTTTAAAGCTCATTGAGATTTCCAGTTAAAGGTGTGATTTACATAAGGCTATTCTGTTTTATAAGGCTATCTAATAAATCTTTAGTTGTAAAGTTTGTATTTTATGATGTTAATACTCTGTTCCATCCCAATTTAATATTCATACAACTGCAGGTACTACTATAAATCTTTGGCACTCTCAGCATCCTGTTGGTCAGCATCCCGACAAGCCAAAAAAAATCAACATTGGCTCAAACAATGATGTCAGTTTAAAGGGGACATTTCACAAGACTTTTTAAAGATGTCAAATAAATATTTGGTGTCCACAGAGTACGTATGAGAAGTTTTAACTCGAAAACCATAACATGTTTAAAATTGCCACTTTGTAGGTGTGAGCAAAAATTTGCGGTTCGGGTGTGTCCTTTAACATGCAAATGAGCTGATCTCTGCACTAAATAACTAAATAAACGTGGTTGGATAGTGCAGATTAAGGGGCAGTATTATTTCCTTCTGACATCACCAATGGAGCCAAATTTCAATGACCTATTTCTTCACATGCTTGTGGAGGATGGTTTACCAAAACTAAGTTACAGGGTTGATCTTTTTCAAATTGTCTAGGTTAATAAAAGCACTGGGGACCCAATTATAGCACTTAAACCTGAAAAAAGTCAGATTTTCATGATATGTCCCCTTTAGGATGAGAATACTTGTTTGTCTAACCAATGTTTAATAGGGACTATCATTATTTTGCAGTTGCATTTAGTGGTGTTACTGGACAGAAATGATTCACTACACCTTTAAGAATAGTTTTGTTATCAGCCCTAAAGAGGACCTCATAGTAAATAATAGTTATAGCCCCAACAGATGTCCAAGGTCACATCCGAAAGTCCGAGGGTAGTACGGCCATGGCAGTTTGACCGGAACTGCTTCCATAAGCACTTGACTCTGAGTGTGAATCAACCTAGAGGTCTCTCTGGGGGAAAGATGCTTATGTTCTTTCGACACACCACAGTGAACTCTTGCACTCCTGTGTGACGCTGAAGCTAAGTGGCTAACAACAGGGTTGGGATTTTGGGACCCGGAGTGAGTATGAACCCACAGGTACTCACAGCTACGGTTCATGACACAAAGCTTCACGTGCCTTTACCATCCAGCTGTTTCCCAAAAATAGGACATTTTTTATCATGGGATTAAAAAGGAGACTTTGTATTTGCTAAGGGGGCAAACCCACTTGGTGATAATCAGGGTGCGATTTGCTGGGGGGGATGCGTGGGATTTCCCCCTTTCTGGTCAATGTATCTCTGCCTCTGCTTAATAATTTTTATCCCCGGTTGGGATAAATTTATCCCCCCCTCAAAGTGATCAGTGCTACTACACTAGTGGCGAGACGGATCACAAAACTTATCACGGATCCGTGGTTTGAATAAAGTCAATTTTGTTTTAAAATGCGCTGCTTTGGCTGGCTCTGATACAGCTGCCGCGCAGCCTCTCTGTATTCACCACTCTGAAGACTTGCTCAATGTCCCGCCCACGGCGCTACCTGATTGGTTACAGACCCGGTTACACCTCACGAGTAAAAGCCTATCAACACATGCGAGATGGTTATGGAGCTGTGTGTCGAAACGATGGAAGGCAGCATATTCATCCGCATATTAATAAAGCGAGAATAAACATCACAATCTGATAATCTGTTTATGATGACAAGCAGAGTAAGTGTCCCAGTCACACCACTGAGAATGGCAGAAGTGACACATGATAAATGCCGATGAGGCGTTTAGCGAGGCGCGGGCGCGTCCAGTTTGCGCAAATGAGGCTAATTGACATAATGCATCTGTCTTTTCTATCATTTCACTGTAGCTCAGCATTGCGGTGTAAAGTTAATGTTATTACTTTAAAAGCAGCAGTAAAGCTGTTTCTACTGTTATGGTTTAACTTTGCAATCAATACATTGTTCATATATGTTTAAGTTGACACTACGTTGTGCCATACAGTTTTGCCATTCAAGATTTAATTCTTGCGTGTTTTTTCGTTGTGCATGATCACAGTTCATATGTGTGGGGAAAGATAAACTATTAGTGTAAAAATATTGCGTTAGGCTGCTTCATGAGTTAAGAATTTTTTTACAATTCCTGCAAATGCAGTGATGAAGTTAATGTTCTCATGATTTATTTTTATGAATTAAAATGTTTTGAAATGTGCTGTGAACAGACGCATTATGTCAAGAATGATAAAAAATCGTCAATAAGCTCATAATTTGCGCTAAAATAGTCTAAATGTTTAGTTTAAAACCATTTTAAAAAGCTGGTTATTTTGATGTTTCTGCGCAAGTTCAGCAGACAGTGAGGTTCGGGTTTGTTCCGATCAGAGCTCGTGAGCGGAGAGCGCATTTCTGAATATTAGAAATATTTTAATTAGAAATATATATAAAAAAAATATATTATAATGGATTTTTGTTAGGTCGGACAATGATTACCAAATTTCTCTCTCATATTGCTCTTCATAACCACTGAAAACAGTCAAAAAAGTAAAAACTAGTGGTGGGTTCAAAATAACTCATGACGAAATATGGTGAGTACCCACCGTCGCCGAAATCGACGCCTCTGAAAACATCCCCCCCTCTGTTTTTTTCACAAATCGCACCCTGGTGATAATACACTGTCACATGGCATATTTTTGTCGCAATAACATACTTTTGCTAGGTAGTTTTATTATGGTAATTTTTCCCCAAAAATGAAGTTGTGGATGTCAGATGCTTAGGGTAAACTGCGTCAGTAACTTGAAGGTATAGCAGAAGATTTTCTTTTTCTGTGTGGATCATCAAAACTATTGGTCGTCGCAGTTGTCAATCATTCTGATGATATGTTTACGTAAGGCCGTCGTATGTGCTCGTCCCTAGGTTCGCTTTCTGCACATGCACACTTTCAGGTGTATATGTGTGGTGGTCTACGGTTTCAGCCATTCATTGAAGCTCGCGTTGTCATCCTGTTTTTTTTTTTTCAAAATGTCTTAGGGTCGCAAGAGAAAAAGTGTTTACGAATTGCATGACAAGAAGAGAAAGGCCTCTGAAGAAAGAAACCAGGCCAGAGTGTTTTTGGGAGACTATTTCACACGCTGGCATGCGCTAAAAGTCCATTTAAAATCACTGCTAGTAAAAATTGTTGTAAGCTATGATTAGCGATGCTAGCCCTGGCACAAGTCACAAACCGCGCAGACACGGTAAACATGCCGACAGCAACTTGTAAACAGACCGAAGAGAAGAACTAGACTCGTGCATGCTCACTCTCGTGTAACACGTTTAATAGGCGTTCCCTCTCTGGAGCAGGCAGAGTGTTGCACAAAGTGGAGGGGTGGTTCTTTTCAAAAAATTCGGGAAAATCTTCTGCTATACCTTTAATTATTAGTCATAGAAAGCTTTGCTTTCAAATGCGGGAAATAACATAAACTATTAAATTGCTTGCAGTGTTTTATTTCATCTGCCTTAACTGCGTTTTTCATCCTGGTTTGTAAGCAAAGGCCAGATGATGAGCTGAGTGCATTTGTCACTGCCATTGATTTGTAGCAGCCATTTAGATGTTCAAAATGTTGTTTTATTGTGTGGTTTAAAGTAAAACAGACTCGACTGGGTTGATGGGGATGTTCATCAAAAGTGTTTTCATTTTAAATAAAGATACAAATCAAAGGAGATAAAAGAAGGGTCAGTGTGAAAACAGACAGGGCTCTAGATACTGTACTGAATGAAGAGAAGGCTGGGTTTGGTCATTTTGCTTCTAAAAACACTTTGTGTTCATATTTATTTTCTTGGTGGGTTACATTTAATTGGTGGTTGACATTTTAATCAACCAGCTTCATCAAAAAAGCAATGTTGTTTGACTAGGTTTACCAGTGCTACAACTTTTCCAACATCAAACTATTATAAACCAGCCCAGGCTGGTCTTTTTAACAGAGAGGTAGTCTATTGTCTACCTGAGATAATTGAGCTTAGTAGTTTTTGATGAGATTAAGCAAGTAGTATTCATCTGGTTATGTGATCTCAACAACCCTACAGCTTTTATTAGGCTTCTGACTACTGTATAGTCGTATGTATGAATTTCAGGTAAGTTCATTTTAAACTTAAAAAGTGCTGATCAGTTCTTTATGCCTGCAACTTTTATGATGGTAAAAATGAGTATGCTATTAAATATGAATGACATCACCCTTGGAGAACATAAAGCTCATCTCAGTTTTATAATTCTACAGGTTATTTTATTTCACCTCCGTTGAGATCAATACATAACACTCAACTAAATATAATGACACATGACTCATGGCTAATTCACAACAGTGAAAAATCAGTGATGGTTTTCTTTTCACTCCCTCCAATTCTATTGTTGAACCTGAAGGGAGGAAAAATCCATAATGCTTTCTCTTGCGGACTGACAAATGGTCTCAGACTTAACAGTAAATAAGTGTTAGTAAGTAGTTTTTCCTTGTTTGGCTATTATTATATGCATTAAAAAGCATCTGTCAGTATTATGTCTCAGCTGTTTCAGGACAAAGTAGCTATACACAGGTGATTATTTAAAGAATAGCACTAATAGTTAAACGCTAATAATCTTTATTTGCTTAACAAATTGAGATTTGTATTGCCCGTCAATGATTATATACTTTATTAAACAGATGCATCCGACCCTAACACAATGTTCGTCTGTTTTCAGGCTTACTTTCATCTAAAGTCAGTTCTATGCCAACTTTGGTGCTTTTTAATGACATGCATATAAATAGTCAAAAATGAGGGCAAGTCTCAAAGTTCTTGTAAATTCTTTGCTTTAGAGAGTAGCTGCTTAGCTATAGTTAGATTAATAAGTAATGAACAGATGGTACTGCCGATATAATCAAGGCGTGATTTTAAAGCTGCATGAAACCTGTTAAACTTTGTTGATTAAAACTGCACAAAACTGTAAAAAAAAAAAAACTAAACACTTCATTGCACATTCATATAGCACAAATATGTCATTGGGTATCTTACTAATACTATAGTCGGAGGTTTTTAAAATGTGGGTCGCACAGTGGGATAAGCTGGGTCATGATATTGCAATTATACTTAAGTTTATTAATAAAATGACAAGGAAAATTGAAAACTAGTCAATTATAAAAAGAGAAAAAATGTGTTGGTGGGCCTAAGGATGTCAATGCATTTGTAATTATTGTTTATACATCAATTGTTGCAATTATTGATTATTAAATAATTGGTATTTAAATCCAGCCCTTAATAAACTATAGTGAATCAAGAATAAAATCGGCAATGTAATAATGGAATCAAGTCTAGGTTAAGAAATATAAAAACCAGGCAGGAGACCAAAATTACTCTAAAAGTGCCCTTCAAACTGCCAGATGAGAGATGGGGTACATAAAATGAACTCTAAAATGAAACTCTTGGGCATTTTAAATTAATTTAATCTCCATTTTACTTTTCTGTACTTTTTCTATCTGAGTCTTTCTTTATTTCATGTCCCATTAAAACATCATCTTCTCTTTCACATCCTTCCATATCCCTCTTTTCCTACATTCTTTACCATCTTTTTTTCCATCCCCTCGATTCCTTATTCTTCTCTTCAGGATGAAAGAGACGGATTAGGCTTGCTGCCCAGGTGTGGAGGCATTCATCTTTTCTGACCCGAACGCCAGCTGGAATGCTGCCCTACAAGTGCCTTCGTATATCAAAGGGGTCCTTTCTGAGGTGCCTAGTGTGGCGAATATGCACGACAGAGAAAGAGCTTCTCTAACTAGTGCACACAAAAGCTCTGCAACCGGTGGAAAGATTGTGTTATTTCACATGGAGGATCACCTTGCAAGCATCTATAAATGTATTAAGGTCTAATGCTTCAGCAAAAGGTCAGGTATTTAACTTTACTCATTTTAGTCATTATTAAGAGAAAAACTCATACAAATTAGTACTGTATGCATGATAATGTGAATTATTTGACAGGAGGCTATTATTATTCAGGGGACCACTTGATGAGTCAAACGATTTCCACAAATGTGCCCCAGAAGCTATTTTACAGCAATTACACCAGGGACCTAAAAGAAACTGGCATTATCTGCCCTTTGCCCGGAGCAATAGCGACTCTATAACAAATTCAGTCTCAGTTTCATTAAGAGCCCCCACCCATCTCTCCTGGCCTGATATGTGTTTGACCAGATAAAGCTATAGATGCCAAAACCCAAAGTGAATCATCCCATTGAAAGGCTTTTACTTTAAGTGTAGCTTTCCAGATTTAATAATCCAAACATCTTGGGTCCACTGCACACAATGCCAGAGTCTACCCAACACAATCTTATGACTACTATTTTGCCAGCTGGCTAATTTGTATGAATTCATATGATTTTATTTTTATGTTTTTAATTGGTCTGCTTTCGACCCAGCAGCGTTTGGATATAGGTGTCTGGCTTCATCATTGCTGTCTCATTACTGCTGTTTTATACATTTTTGACCAATTCACATCATATAAATACATAGAAATTAGCCATCCTAAAATAGTTTTGAATTCCCATGGTATAAGGCTGATCTAGCTGCAGACATGCATTTCTTTATTCAAATGAACATACAGTACAGATGCAGGACTGTACAGAGACTGAAATACCTGCCACTGTGATTCTGTCATTTCAAAGTGTACTTTCAGTTATTTATGTTTTACTCATGTTTTAACCTTCTGTTCTGTTCTGTTTGGATCAGATATGACCTACTTTAAAAGTCTTTAAAAATCGTGACCCTGTCCGTGAAACCAAGGCTAAAATCTTGAAATCTATTTATGAGATTAAAGGCATCAAAGTTTGATTTCACTCATTGATTCACGTTTATTTCAATCTTTGACATGACCTTACTCAGCCAATATTAAAGTCACAATGAAACAGAAGAAGTGATTATCTTATTTTTCCCATCCTGACTTTTTATCCAAATGAAATCTGAAATGAAAGAAATGTAGGGCTGGACTTAAATTCGTTCATTGAGAATTTATTTGATTGTTGGAATTTGGGTCATGTTACTATGTGTAAATCGCTGCAGCCTTTTCTCAGGCAAAGCCCACCTGTCATACCCCTGACCGGAAGTAAAGAAATATCATTTTGAGGAGGAGATTTGCGTTTTTGATGAAAGATTATGAGGGCACATGCATTTTAAGATACCACAATATATAAAAAAATATATATATATATATATATATATATCAATTTCATTGTGACATTCAAGATATCAAGGTTTGTGTATTCTTTATTAAACTGCATGTATTTGTCCAATTCAATGCATTAAAATAGAAAAATTAAGTTTTATGGAATAACACAATCTGGGTATCAAGAACAAGAACTTTTTGCAGAATGTGTCCCTGACCCTTTTTAATTTTTAATAACTTTTGGCCTTTCATGTACTTCATAACAAATTCTGTATTATTCTAGTAGTAATAAATGAACACGTACACCTTGGAGGACAAAGCCAGCTTACAAGAATTTGTATATTTTACGAGTTGGCTAATTCGTATGAATTCATACGAAGTTAATCGTGCAAAAACATACAATTATCATAAAAAACAATAACGAAACCCAATTCCTAACCCCGCCCTAACCCCACATCACAGGGGTCAAGGCAAAAGGTACAAAAATCTATGAATGCGGTCGTATGAATGAATACAAATAAGCCACCTCATAAAGTACGTACGAATTGCCATGATATCAGCAGCGTAACGAGCCAACACCGGGCCCCTAAGCAGGATTATCAAGGCGGGCCCTTTACTACAGCACGTGATGACGCAATGTCCACAAGCAGGCTACAATTTATAGGACAGGATCATAGAGACATTAGATGACTGACAAAATCAGAAATAGCCTACGCGCACCACAACAAAAACATAACACTGTTGACAGCGCACCATTACATATGAAAAAACACTGCTGGTGACAGCACACTATAACATATTTTTACTCACTGCTATGACTACACACATACACCGCGGTCTAATTACATAAAAAAGATACTCACTTACATTATAGGCAATAGTGTTACATTATAACCACATTATAATTTGTAGCGGCATTTTCCGGGCTTCAGTTCTGGATGGCATGATGCACACAGCAGCTCTAATCTTCAGACAAAACACAGCTCAATCATTACATACGCAGGATCGATCCATACTGTTTAAAATCATGTGTTTACTTACTGCTGCACTTTGTGCTTTGCTTTAGGTGTCTGGTGTAGTGTTTGGGTATTTAAAGCGTTATCGTTTCTTGTTTGTGCTAAGAAACCAAAAGATACAAACCAGCCGATTTCAAACGTGCACAGAAACTCTGGGCTGTGGTTGGTTGGGCTCTATCGCTAGCGGTGATTTCATTGGGCGACGGCTTGTTCGACTTCATGCGACGCAAGAATTGACAGCCGGTTGACGTCAAACTACTGCGAAAGTGATTTGCGAAACCATACAGAGGCAGTGGCGGTTCTACACGGAGGCCAAGGGTGGCCCGTGCCTCTGTAGACATGTCCCTGGCCACCCCTGTGGCCACCCCGTGCTGACCAAATAAAAAAGTATAAATTTATTTTGATTTTACACGCGAGCACCAAAAGCGGAACTAATGCGACGCAACGTTCTACACGGGAAAATTAAAGAGGCGCACCCAATCACTGTAGCCGCCCTGCGGGTGCTGCTCGGCGAGTGTCTCAATTCGTTCCCAATCTCCTGATGTTGAGAATGTGTATGCAGGTTTGGGCACTGGTAAGGACTCTAGCTCACTTGACATTGGGACACTGTTCACTTGTTCTCCTGTGACGTGGCTGCTTAAGCGCGTTGTGATCATTCACAGCTGTTACTCATCAACAACCAGCAAAACCAACATCTTGCTAACTTTTTAAATAGTACATTGTAAAAAGCGCTGTAATTATGCTCGTACATATACGTGCATAAAATTGGAGGAATATAATTAAATGTTACATATAAAAATGTTTACAATTTAAAATAAATATTATTTTAAATATTGATTAGATTGTGGTCCCTAACTGTCTAGCAATGTGTGTTTATATGTAAACTAAAACAAACGTTTGTCTTTATAAAAGTTTGCATTTCATAAAGTTTATTGAGTAGGCTCGCATGATTTTCGGTTGGAGGGCTTTAAAAAAGATTCCAGCTTCGATTTTGCACCTGCACTCTAGTATTAAATAAATATTTGGTAACACTTTATTTTACGACCCGCAAAGTACCGCGTAATTAAACCGAATTTACAGCGTACCTATTTGTAACAACAGAGTACCTCTACAGTACGTACTTGTAGTTATAAGGGAATAATATTTTAAGTTTGGGGTAATAAGGGGGTAAGAATATATGGAAAATTATTCTCTAAGTATTTCACAACTACAGGGTACCTATTGTAATATTACGTGGTATGTACGTCTATGGGTAATATGGTCTATGTGTAATATGTTTTTTTTTTCATATTTGCTACTTACCTGATGAAGTGTTTTTTATAGCCTACAGTTGATGTCTACAAGCCACATCGGCAAATAAAATATAACACACAATAAAAATAATAGCAACTTGTACCTCTTTGATCTGTATATGTATACAGGAGTTACCAGGTAACTCTTATATTTGCGGGCTGTAAATTAAAGTGGGGATTATTCCCCAATTGTTCTGTGTATGTAACTCACATATTTGCGGCCTGTAAACTAAAGGGGGGCTTATTCCCCTATTGTTCTGTGTATGTACCAGGTAACTCTCATATTTGCGGGCTGTAAACTAAAGTGGTGCTTTGTTCACCTCTTGTTATAAATGTTATAGGGTAAATACCATAAACATACAGAATATTGTTATTTTTATTTTAAAACAACTTATTTCAAAACATCTTTAAAACACTATAATTAAGCCAACACTTAATGTTTATTATCACATAACTTTTATTTAAAATAAAAAGTCATGACAATTTTTCATTGTTTTTGCGGCTTGGCTTCCTCTGTTGGTGTTCTTGTCCACTCGGATACTGAGTTGATGTCGTCTCACAAATGCTGTTCTGCATTACATATAAAAAACATAAATGAAAGCCTTCAGTAAATGTTTCTTCACTGTGCCTTGACAGAAACAGAGTTTTCTGAGCCAGTTACGTTAATAAATTTAGCCTAACTTATGTGCTAGCTAACCTGCTACCGTTAGCTGGCAACTTTCTTGAAAAAACATTGTTTGAAATGCGTGAGTCATGTATTAACAAAACCAGTCACCTTATCCAGCATGCGGATCCTGCTAACATCACTCGCAGCCGTACTCAACAGTGTAAAACGTTTTTAAAACCTCTTAAAGAAATTTCACCTCAGGATCG